>NC_134496.1:47500057-47864262 GCF_040206685.1 Ascaphus truei
GGTCTCCCGCAGACCTAAGGAAACAATTCTGTATGTAAAAATAAATAAACATGTCCTATACATTAAATACATCAATCCCCCCCCCCCCCCCGAACACATACAGTACAATAATGTGCAAAATAACTATTATCCAGATAGGGATAATAGATTATTTGCCCATTTTTTAACACATTAACTAGCATAATAAAATAAATAAAGTTCTACTGACCTGATCAATATGAAGCCCCCTCGACAGCAAAATCCGTGTCCTCCATTGCCAACAAAATACATAGCCAATACATTGCAATTACATTTTGATATCAATTAACCCCTTATTCACCTTATCAGATAATAACCACAAAGGTAATTAAGGGGTTAAGCAAGCCTGGCCCGATACCCACCCTTCACCCATTCATTTGTACAGTGGCTTCATCATGCAAATATATATATATATATATATATATATATGTATATATATATATATATATATATATATATATATATATATATATATATATATATATATATATATATATATATATATATATATAAATACATGATGAACTAATATACAAAGAAATGTTTAAGGGTTAAGTAAAACATGCATAAATACAAATATCACTTCTCCACAGTAAAACAAAATCCTATTTCCTAATAAAATCATGTTCATATGCCAATCAAAAGCACCAAATGCCAATCAAAACATTGAATTGACATTGTATACATGATGCATAAAATCTGTGCACCCTGTACACTCTGCCAATCAATGTTAACAATTAAATATTCAAAAGAAAATACAATCAAATCCAAACAAGTATACTATTTAAACCAAGCAAGCCAACCGAAATAAATTACCATTAATTAATGAAATCCCAAAACAATTAAAATACGATACAAATCAATTACACAATTAACTCTTTAATTGTTAAACAAAGCCATTCTCCAAAAATGTAAACATCTTGCAAAATAGAAGTACCAAAAAAACACACTATAACAAAGCAAGCCTCACCCTGACGTAAAGTACAGCATAGAACACCATAAATTACATCTATCTAATTAAAAATTTAATTACACACATTTAAGAATAGCTGCATATCAAAATACATTGAAATAGTTCTTTACAAGCATTTCCAAACAAATCATTTCTTACCCTGTATGTATATATCGATAGAGACATACATACATACAGTGGCAAGAAATGAGAATGGAAAAAAATTGTATCACATATTAGACATTACAAAAAACAGTTAAAGTTAAAAAAAATTACATTTATTTTGTTTACTTACCATTAACTGCCCCACTCACCGACTCCCGTTGAACACCAAGCTCTCCAACCAATCCACACACAGCAACAGGAACCAATAAAATAACAAACCATAAAAAAATAAACCAAGACTTTTTTTTTTAATCCAAAAGTCAACGGGATCTTCATCTGTGTTCTTCCGTCTTATTTCTTGTTCTTCTGGGGTCTTCTGGGGGTCTTCTATCCCGTCTGCTGCCACGCCCCGGTCCTCTTCTTCCTTCCGGAGGTCCGTCCTCCTCGGCGTCTGCCTTCAAAATGAGACGACATAGGCTTTTATAGGCCTATGACGTCACATTATCGTCATATGGTTCCCACGCCCCTGATTGGGCCGTGAAAACCATGTGATTGGCTCTAGTAGACCATGTGACAGAGGCTTTGGGGAGAACGAATGTGACATCATTCAAAGCCTGTAACATGGTACTAGAGCCAATCACAGTTAGGATGTAGTTCCCACGCTCTGATTGGCTACCGTACCATGTGAGGCCGGCCATCTTTCTTTTCATGACGTCGTCTTAAAGGCAATTGAAGCACAGCCATTCTGATTGGCTGGTGTCATTGCCTTTAAATGACGTCATCATTTTTTTCCCCCTCCAAATCACATGGTTTTCACGGCCCAATCAGGGGCGTGGGAACCATATGACGATAATGTGACATCATAGGCCTATAAAAGCCTATGTTGTCTCATTTTGAAGGCAGAAGCTGAGGAGGACGGACCTCCGGAAGGAAGAAGAGGACCGGAGCATGGCAGCAGACAGGAAGAAGACTCACAGAAGATCCCAGAAGACCTCAGAAGAACAAGAAAAAAGACGGAATAACACAGATGAAGATCCCGTTGACGTTTTGGATTTAAAAAAAAGTCTTGGTTTATTTTTTTATGGTTTGTTATTTTATTGGTTCCTGTTGCTGTGCGTGGATTGGTTGGAGAGCTTTGTGTTCAATGGGAGTCGGTGAGTGGGGCAGCTAATGGTTAGTGAACAAAATAAATGTAATTTTTTTTTAACTTTAACTGTTTTTTGTAATGTCTAATATGTGATACAATTTTTTTCCATTCTCATTTCTTGCCACTGTGTGTATGTATATATGTATGTATGTATGTCTCTATCGATATCTACATACAGGGTAAGAAATGATTTGTTTGGAAATGCTTGTTTTGAACTATTTCAATGTATTTTAATATGCTGCTATTCTTAAATGTGTGTAATTTAATTTTTAATTAGATAGATGTAATTTTTGGTGTTCTATGCTGTACTTTACGTCAGGGTGAGGCTTGCTTTGTTATAGTGTGTTTTTTTGGTACTTCTATTTTGTCAGATGTTTACATTTTTGGAGAAGGGCTTTGTTTAACGATTAAAAGCGTTAATTGTGTAATTGATTTGGATCGTATTTTAATTGTTTTGGGATTTCATTAATTAATGGTAATTTATTTCGGTTGGCTTGCTTGGTTTAAATAGTATATTTGTTTGGATTTGATTGTATTTTGTTTTGAATATTTAATTGTTAACATTGATTGGCAGAGTGTACATGGTGCACAGATTTTATGCATCATGTATACAATGTCAACTTAATGTTTTGGATTAATTGATATCAGAATGTAATTGCAATGTATTGGCTATGTATTTTGTTGGCAACGGAGGACACGGATTTTGCTGTCGAGGGGGATTCATATTGATGAGGTCAGTAGAACTTTATTTATATTATTATGCTAGTTAATGTGTTAAAAAAATGGGCAAATAATCTATTATCCCTATCTGGATAATAGTTATTTTGCACATTATTGTACTGTATGTGTTGGGGGGGTGGGTTGATGTATTTAATGTATAGGACATGTTTATTTATTTTTACATACAGGGTTGTTTCCTCAGGTCTGCGGGAGACCTATGGAGACCACCTGAGGTCTCCTTGGACTTCTCACGGGTAAACGGATGCCGTGTCCATGGGGGACATCTGCGGGGAAGAACTGGTGGCCCCACATCTGTGGGGGCACCGCGAACCCTTAGGGACCACCCGAGGGCCCCCAGACCCCTGTGTGAAGCACCCGAGGCCCCTCAGACACCTGTGGGTCTGACCCGGGGCCCACCAGACAGCCGCGGGCCTACCCGTGAGGATCCCATTGTGGCCCACGGTGACCCGCGGAAACCACCTTGTGGACCATGGCGCCTGGCAGGGACCAGCCGCAGCCCTACAGACCCTGTTTGAAACCAGGTGCTGGGCTACTGTAGGTCTGTGAGGTGACCCGTCAGTCCCACCGGGGACTCCCGTGGCCCTGGGGTATTAACCCTGTATGTAAAATAATAAATCATGTATTTATGGGGGGGCACAGGGGGTGGGTTATGTATGTAATAAATATAATGATGTTTATTGTGGGCCTGTGTATTGTTTTTATTGTGGGTACTGGGTGTGGGGGAAGGGGGTATTGGTCCCAAGGGTATGTGGGTAGGCCTCCTGGCTGGGTAGTGTGTGAGGGTGGTTAGGCCTCACAGGGTGGGTGGGTAGTGGGGGAGGGTATTTAGGCCTCCCGAGTGGTGGGTGAGGGTGGGTTAACCCCTTAATGACTGTAGCGGTTAATAACAGCTATGGTGATTAAGGGGTTAGGGGACATTACATTGGCTGTTTTTATTCTTGTTTATGTTTTGCAGCATCAGAGGGGGCATGGACGGTGTTGAAGATGAGGATGGCCTTCATCGTGGCAGCTGGACATGGGTGAGTGCAATATGTATTTAATGTATTTATTGTTCTTTATGTATTTAAAATTGGCACATTCACTATTATCCATATGTGGATAATAGTAATTTTGCACATTACTGTAATGTACTGTATGTGTTAGGGGGGGGTGTATATATTGTAAAGTATTTGTGTTGTTGGATTTTTTTAGAATTGGTACTGCATTCACCGTACACTATTATTAAAAATACATTAATGCTGCTTCATTACCATAGCAGATAGCCGCAAAGGTAAGGAATGATTGCTTATATATATGTGTGTTTTACTCATAGTTTAGATGCAGAGGGTCTCCGGAGCTGAACCGCTTTGGTTTTAGGTCCGGGGACCCCCTGCTTCCCGAGATACAGGCCCCTTTATGGGATACCGGTATCCCTCTGCTTTGTTTACATTCCGCGGTCACGTGATCGGGACATTTAAATGCAAAGGGATACCGGCACCTCATAAAGGGGCCTGTATCTCGGGAAGCAGGGGGTCCCCAGACCTGAAACCAATGCGGTTTAGCGCCGGAGACCCCCTGCACATTTACACTATGAATAAAAATTGTTTAGAAAGATTTTTTATTTTGCCGATGTTTGCGCATAGAGAATGGCAGATCTCTCTCTGCTGACATCTCGGCAGGGGACGGCAGGTTATCGGAAGACAGACTCTTGCCACCGGCTACTTAGCGTTTTGCTTTCGCAGTGATTCGGCCCTTTCTGAGTACTGCGAGGGCAAATCGCCAAAATCATGCCGATATTGAACCCCTGCCGAGAGCACTTTTTCGGCGCTTACTGCATGAGGCCCTTAGTCAGCAAAGTTAACAACTATCATACAGTATGATAAAGTTAAGGAAAAAGATAATGCATGGGTATATTTTATTCCAAAAAGGGGCAAGGTCTGCAGTTCCTTTATAGGAGAGATTAATGCATTTTATTTCTTTTTTAACATAGGTTTGAAGCAGGGGGGTCTTCTGAGCTGAACCCCATTCATTTCAGCTCACAGGACTCCCGTTTCCAGAGAGACAGACCTCCAAAGGGGGTGCTGGTATCTCTGCAAAGTTTAAAGCTGCCCTGTCCCGCGGGCCAATAGGAAGCCACATCTGATGACATCACTGCTTTCTATTTGGCCCTCGGGCAGCGTCGCCGACAGGGAGGGGGACAGAAAGTTGAGGTGTCCCGGTGACGGTAGCTGGGGAGATCCGGGGCCCGGCCGCGAGAGGACCGTCAGCCGGGCCTGGCCATAGGTCGGGCACAACTTGCAGAGCCGGCCAGACAGACCCCCAAAGATCTTCCACAAGGTAAGTCTGTTTTTTTAAAATATGTATTGGGATCTTGTTTATATGTATTGGTGGTGAGGGATCTTTTTAATATGTATTGGGAGAGGCTTTTAATATGTTTTGGGGATGTGAGGGGCTTTTAATATGTTTTGGGGATGTGAGGGGCTTTTTAATATGATTTGGGGGAGTGGGTTTATATATATTTTATGTGGGGGGGGGATTGAGAGAGAGGAGAGAGAGAGAGAGAGTGAGTGAGGAAAAGAGGGAATAAGTGAGACGCAGGGGACACGGCATGGAGGGAGGACCGGCACGTTCCAGCTCGGTGTGGGACAGAGGGATAGAAGCCTGCTGGGAGCAGGGGAGAGCTGGGGCCTGGCCGCAAAAGGAACGGCAGGCTTTTTAAAATGTATTGGGGGGGGTGGGGTGCTTTAAAAAATGTTTTGAGGGGAGTTGGGGGATTTTTTTTTCCAACTTATATTTTATTATTTTTGCAAAACATAAATGTAGGGGGGGGGGGGGGGGAGTTACAGAAAATAAAAAGGCTGGGGGTGGGTAGGGGGTTGCATCCAATTGGTCTCCTTGCAAGGAGCATACAGCCATTTGTACACATACATACACCCAAATTAGTGTCTTTTCAGTCAGTGCGGGTTGTGGTCAGGTCTGGTCTCCCAGTCGGGGTCAGGTTGAGTTTTGCCACAGTGAGGGCTTTTTAAAATGTATTGAGGGAGTGAGGGCTTTTAGAAAATGTATTGGGGGAGCGGAGCTTTTTAATATGTGTTGGGGGAGTGAGGGGCTTTAAAAATGTATTGGGGGGAGTGTGGGCTTTTTAGAATTTATTGGGGGGAGTGGGGTTTTTTTTATAAGTATTGGGAGAGTGGGGTTATATGTATTTTGTGGGGGGGTGGATTGAGTGAGAGGAGAGAGGTAAGGAGTGAGTGAGGAAAAGAGGGAGTAAGACTGAGACGCAGGGGAGAGAAATACATGTGAGCAGGCGGGATAGGAGATGATTGTGGAAGAGGGAGGGAGACGGAGGGGAGAGAAATACATGGGAAGAGGGTGGGAAATAGAGAAATAGAGGGGACACGTAAGGTGTGATAGGGGAGGGGGGAGCACACAATACCGCCAGTCGGGGGGTGGTGGGAGTCCCATGAAACTCCGCCATTACGGCACCACCTATGGAGATAAGTATCTCCGGAAGCAGGGGGTCCCCGGTTCTGGAATGAATGCAGTTCAGCTTCGGAGACCCCGTGCTTTAATACTACTGTACGTTTAAAAAAAATTACATCACAAAAAAAAATCACCTGCTTGGACTGCTACTATAAAAGTAATAAATCATATATATTTTAATATGGGACTTTCCGAAATATTTGCACTTCCTATTAAAGCAACTAGTATTTGTCTTAATCTATTTCAGAAATTGTAATTTCCTGCTAGAAATAAGGTCTGTCCGAATGTAAAATTCCTATTCCTTCTCACTGGAATTGAAGACAGTTGTTATTTTTTCAGTAAGTTTTATTCTGTCTGAGGTTGCTTCTAAAAGTTTCTGGGTTGTTCACAAATTCGGTGAATGGTAATAATACAATTAGATAGGAAAAAGAATGTGTAAGAAGATTATAAGTGATGTGCAGAATAAATACAGAGACAAGAAAGGTAATGGTTTCTTTTTTCAGGGGACGTGATGAATGATCAAAAGTAAGAATATGCTACTTGCTGGTACAGGCAATCCAATCATCTTACAATAAAGTAGGAACTTGGATTCTGCACAGAAATGGGAGATGTCCCCAAAAGCTCCCACTTGTCACAACATTATAACAGCTGTTAATTACACTCTCTCTGGTTCTCATACCCTGTATTGTATGGCTAATGCCATATATTGTTCCTGCATAATAGAATATATGCTTAATATTTTATTCTTCAGAAAAGTTCTAGTGTCATTTATTTTTATTATAATTCATGGGCCTTTTCTTAACTTACAGGATCATCTGCTACTCCTCTAACATTGTTTTTATACTTGGTGTTTAGAAATGTTTTTATTGCATCGAGACACTTAACAGCAAATATTAACTGCATTGTTTAAAATGAACAGTGGAACAGCCTCTGCCCACCAGTGGGACACTACTTGCTGTTTGTCTTGAATGGTCATTCTTCATCATGGATATACAGTGTTACATTAGAATAGCTAGGACACTAACAAGAACATATTTCAAAAATCATCTGGAGGAACACAAACAATGTATATTTTGGGAACCACGTAAAAAATTACTCACTAGGTTCAATTGAATGTGTTTTAGTTTGACAATGCAACTTGACGGATGCGAAACGCGTCAGAGGAATCGTGTTCTTTGTTTTATTCCATGACTTTGGCCGAATACATCTGCTGAGCACAGCGTGGCGGTTTTTCGTGATTGCTTTGCAACACTTCCACTGCACCTTCCCTCGTTTTAGTTTGAAATAATACTGATATTAAAATCATAAATCCAAGCTAACCATGGCAAAGGACCCGGGTGATCCAAAATGTCGATCACTTTTAATTTTTGTACGGTATGTTCTGATGGATTGGATAAAGAAAATATATTTTAACTGAAGAGAAGTGCTGCAGACATCGATTTCTTTGTGTTTGTGTAAATGATTTGCCTATATTGGACATGTATAAATACGAGCCATGCTTCTTGTTTTAATGTGTTGTTTCATCAAGAAGGTTTTAAAAAGACTGTAGAAAAAAAAACATCTGTCTCTTAAGAAACATCATACTTTCTATGATTTAATATTCTAAATTGAATAGTCATCTGCTTGATTAGACAATTCAACAGTACCACATATTTTCATTAGCAACACTCTCAAATTAATATATTCAGGGAATGTTAGAACACATGCAAAAAAAGGGTATGTTGAGAGACTTAAAACAGTGTTAGTTCAAAGATTTCACAAAATGTATTCAAGAGGTAGGATGCAAGGTATCAAAAATTCTTGTCGAGAAAACAAAAATGAGCTTTGGTGTTACACACTTACTGTTTGCATAAAAATGTAAAACGTAACAACATTCAGTCCATAAAAAATGGAGAAAAAGAAAATATAAGACAAGCAAGAAGACAAAACACATCAATCAAAAATGGAATTTAAAAAAAAAAAAAAGACTCTTCAAAATAGAGACAAGAAGTCAAGAAAAAGAAAAAAGGAGGAAAAGATTTTCAGGGATCCTTGTCATGCAAATTCAGTTTGGTGGCAAAAAAAATACCTTCATCTTCTGCACCTTCATTATCACCTAAATCATCTGTCTGTTTCTTTGTAAGGGGACCTAGGATTGAGAATGGAGACATGGAGCAAAAAGACAATTCAAGAATATAATATACTAATATAGACTGAAGAAAATGGTAAAAACATCATATATTTCATACTCATCATATTCCAATAAAAACAAAAATCCGTAGGGGCTTATCTTCTCTGTCACATTTTAGAAAACGGTGTATCAATTTATTGGGGTTAAGGGGTTTAAATTAGCTGTGATGTTAAAAACATTATACATTAGGCAACGTGGAAAAAGTGTCAAATTCTTCATGCATATCCACCACAATCCGAATTGTGTTACCAGTTTTATTTCTCACTTGATTGGTTCCATGACCTAAGCTGGGTTTTGCATAAACATGTTAAAAAGGTACACTGCTTTGATTGGTTTTGGTTCTGTAAAAAATGATGGGGGGGGGAGTAGTAGTTTATTTTAAAAGTTTATTTTTTTAAAAAGGATGCGTCTCTCACTCAGATTCAAAAATGTTGTGTTGAAGTTCAACTCGGAAATGTAAACTGGCTTCAGGTTCACGAAGCACGGGTTCCAAACTCGTGGATCTGCCTTTTCTTATAGTTATAATCTCTATTCAGGCAAATAATGATATCCCCTAATAAGGAAAGTTTAACCTTTCACAACAAACTTCCTAAACCTTTTATAATGGATGGTTGGGTGGGAGAATATGCAGAAAAAGGTCCAGCAAAGGTAAGTTCGAAAATACACCACAATAAAAGTGTGGCAAATTATGCAAACAAATAAAACCAAAACTGTTATTAGGATACAATTTGAATGACTTGTCGTACTTGATATTCAATAATATTGAAAAATACAGCAAAGAGAAAGACAAAAGCTAGGATGGAAGTGAGTAAGAAAATTAATATTCCCAGAACAATTTACAGACTTAAACATAAAAAGAATAGAGTGAATCTGTTTCAGGCCTGAACTTGTTATAAGAAGCAGCATATTGTATTTCTGTAACATTATTTGGCATGCACAAAACAATATTACCAACATTAGATGCACAAGTTATTGACAATTGGTTGTAGGAGACAAAGCAGGTACGTTTCATGCATAAAAAACAGTAGAACAAAGCAAGAGGCAGAAGATGAAAAGTTGCATGTCAATAGCTTTTCATCAAAAAGCATGCGTTACGTCAACACACAATCTACAATGAAACACTGGTAAACACTCTCTGTACACACACTTTCTGTCTGTCAAGATAATGTATCCTTTAAAAAAAATGTTTAAACACTTCAGGACAATGAATAAGAAATATATCGCCAAGCTCTTTCAAAATGTGTCTCCAGTGTTCAGACAAAGGCTCTGTAACCTAGACTAAAACCAAGGACTGAGCTGTGAATGCTGTCTGTGGGTTTAAAGGGCAGCTCAGTAACGCTGGGGTTTTTAAATCAAATGTTAAGTAAATATTAATATTCCATCCAATCATCGGAGGTCAACATTAGGAGCTATAACCAGCTTCTTGTAAACCCTAATGTTTGCGATTTGAATGAAAGATTTGCCAGTGAGCTGTTTAATTCATTATTTAAGGAGATGTTACAGGTATAGCTAGTGCATTGGCTGTAAATCTGTATTTCTGAACCTCACTGGAAAGGAAATAGATCAAATATGATTAGATCCCCATAATAAAATCAGGACCGTGAACAACATCCAGCTCAAGTACAAAAGGTCTCATAAATAACGTCAAATGTAATGCGAGCACCCACAATATGTGTATAAAAACACAGTTGACAATATCTCATTAACAATGTAATATACATAAACAGTAAAGAAAATGTACTTTTAAATATATTTATGCAGGTATTTCAGTGACAGCCGAAGTGCATTGTTTAGTCCCAAAGAAAGAGCGTAAAAATCGAATACGTTTGTTTAGCTCAGGGATGGGAAACTCCAGTCTTCAAGGGCCACCAACAGGTCCGGTTTTCAGGATATCCCTGCTTAAGTAAAGGTGACTCAATCAGTCCCTGCAACAGCACAGGTGGCTGAGTCAGTGGCTCCGTCCGACTAAGCCACTGACTGAGCCACCTGTGCTGAAGCAGGGATATCCTGAAAAACTGACCGGTTGATGGCCCTTGAGGACTGGAGTTGGCCACCCCTGGTTTAGCTCCTTAGATAACACACAGGCAAATTATGAAGGATTATTTCTTCCTATCAAAAACGACAGCACATCTCCACAGAGGATAATTGGTATTAAAGATAATAATGAACATCTCAATACAGCAGGGCCCCGCTTCTCTGCGCTTCGCTTTTTGGCAATCCGCCGATACGGCGGCACCGAGAAGGGGGCCGCCATCTTTGTTCCTCAGTCGCGCATGTGCAGAACGGGCGGTTGCGCCCAGCGCGCATGCGCAGACCATTGTCTGCGCGCACATACCGTAGTTTGCGCGCACAGACCATAGGCCGCGCATGCGCAGAACGGCGAAAATGCCGTTCTGTGCATGCACAGAACTGAAAATCGCCGGATCCGCTTTCCGGCGATTTTCACTATAGGGCGGGTCCCTGGAACGGAACCCGCCGTATACCCGGGGCCCTGCTGTATGTCTTTTGCGCTTTTGTAGTCAAAAAGATCATTGCAGCCCTTTCGGTGCCTTATATTATGTGGAAAAAAGGATAAAGATAAAACAGGTAGTACAGCTCAACCCCGTTATAACGTGATCCGTTACTACGCGAATCCGCGTATAACGTGATGCATGCGTGGCTCCCAATTTTCGTATTTATGAATACTTTACAACACGATTATTGGTATCTTAAATACTTTATTGTACAATGCATACAATTGTACATTATTTCTAACGCGGTCCGCTCATAACGCGATGTGATTCTTTGGACCACAAGCACAGCGTTATACGGGGGTTGAGCTGTATAAGTCAGAATAATGTTTTGAAACGCAAACGGATATCGCATTTCACAGACAGGTCTTATATGACCCACAATTAGATTTCCTTGCAGTGAAATTAGGCTGGCCTATACCACACCATTGTGGCATATCTATTTGAAAATCATTCATGTTCCCTATTCACTGGTAGAGAGGGGCACATTTTTGGGGGATCCGCAGCGGATCGGTCGGTTGCTTTCGCCCGCGAATTCCAGCGGATCAATCTGAAAAGGGGCGATTCGTGTTTTGCGGATTTGTAAATCATTATTATCAATACTCACCACAGATACTACAACCCGCGGACGGATTTGTAGGATCCTATCTGCAGATTCAGCAACCCGGTCTTAAGAATCCGCCAACGGATCGCTGAATCGGCGGATTTGATTGTACAAATCCGTCCACGAGTTATATCCAATGGCGGTTTTTGATGAATCCGCACAGATTGAAACCACATAAATCCGTACGCGGGTTTTACACTGCAAAACAGATTTTAAGGGTAACATCAGCGGAAAACCCGGGACATGGATTTGGGCGGATTGGCCCCTCTCTTTTCACTGGCAGGTGTTTTAGAATAGCAAAGCATAATGGCCACATTTTTAAATATATTATAGGAACAGAGCGGTATTCCAAAACTCTATTGTCGTGCGCTTTATTTCTGAGGCAATTAAGAATTATTCACTATGCAGGAACTGAATAGGAAATAAATTGCCATGCACCCAGATATTTTTATTGCACTGCACCAGTGCACATAATAACATCAACATTATTCAATGCCAATGTCCATATTTACATCACAGGAAACCCCTTAAATTGAACATAAACTACAGGACACTGCCAGAAGAACAGTCATGCTCTAAGATGGGGTGCTCAACTCCAGTCCTCAAAACCCTCCCTTCCCCCCCCCCCCCCCCCACCCCCCAGCTAGTCAGGTTTTCAGGATATCCCAGCTTCAGAACAGGTGGCTCAATCAGTCCCTGCAACAGCACAGGTTGCTTCATCAGAATTTCAGTCGATTGAGCCGCCTGTGCTGAAGCTGGGATATCCTGAAAACCTGACCTGTTGGGGGGAATTGAGGACTGGAGTTCAGCACCCCTGATCTAAGAGATAAAACCAAAACAAGATTATGTAAATAAAGAATTGAAATGTCAGTCTAGCCAATGCACTTCTTTCAATGGAATGTTGACCATAGTAAATACACCATAATACTATTTTAGAGAAAAATAACAATGTCTGTGTTACAATCTTACCCTATCTCCATAGCTTCGAAATAAGGTCCCCTTCTGTTGCTTATGCTACAGTACCTTCAAACTCTTCTAGTGTTCATATTAGAAATGGCATCTTTCAAAAAACAGGTGCTGCCACTGGTGAAAGGTGTGATGTACTCGAGAGAGACACACACACATACAGACAGACAGACAGACAGACACCGCTCTCACAGCTCCATGCTGTTTCTTCCTCTCCTTGGCCCTACCCCCAAGCTCCTGACACCTACTCCTGATTGGCTGCGTTACCCAGCAGCAGCTGATCAGCTGGAGGAAACTGCCCAGCCCCCTAGCAGCAGCCCTACTCTCTCCCTGCATGACAAAATCCCGTGGCCCCCCAAGCCGGTCAGGTCACTATGTCCAGAGAGGTCATACCAGACATATACATGTCCAGTTTTGCCTCTCATTTTTTACTGGACTGTGGGCACCACTCATTAGAAAATACATTATGGAACTAGAGAGTGCAGAGAAGAGCCACCAATTTAATAAAGGGGATGGACGATCTAACTTATGAGGAGAGGCTAGCTAAATTAGATGTATTTACATTAGAAAAGAGGCATCTAAGAGGGGATATGATAACTATATACAAATATATACTGGGACTGTACAAGGAGCTTTCAAAGAACTATTAGTCCCAAGGGCAGTACAAAGGACTCGGGGCATCCCTTTAGGTTGAGGAAAGGAGATTTCACCAGCAACAAAGGAAAGGGTTCTTTGCAATAAGGGCAGTTAAAATGTGGAATTCATTACCTATGGAGACTGTGATGGCATATACAATAGATATCTTCAAAAAAATGTTGGACATCTTTTTAGAAAGGAAAGGTATACAGGGATATACCAAATGAGTAAACATGGGAAGGATGGTGATCCAGGGAGTAATCTGATTGCCAATTCATTTATTTTTCCCCTTATGAGATATCATTGGATGATGCGTTACTTGGGTTTTTGTTTGCCTTCCTCTGGATCATATTCTGTAAGTACAGATATAGGATAGAGTATCTGTCGTCTGAATTTAGCATAGGTTGAACTTGATGGACATATGCCTTTTTTCAACCTCAACTACTATGTAACTATGTAACTATGTAATTTCAGCCAGATACTTGCCTGTGTAGAGGATGTTGGTAGCTGCTCCGCAGGTTTAAATGTCCTGGTCACACGGTCCAATAGGAGGCCGAAAAGGGATGATGTCATGGCTTCCTATTGGCCCATTTGACACGGGTGCTTTAAATCCACCATTTCGATAGCCCCACATAGCCCAGCTGGAGTCGCTACTGGCACCCAATACGGAGGTAAGTATCTCCGGAAGCATGGGGTCCCCCGGAGCTAAAATTAATGGGGTTCAGCTCTGTAGACCCCGTCCTTCAATCCTATAACTATATAAAGAAAGGGAGAAGCAGGATTGCTGCTTTAAAAACATCAACATCCTGTTAGTAGATCTGCAATACTAATTATTAGATAGTTAGAAAAAAGGAATAGTTATTAGATGCATTGATATTTATGAATAAATCTAAATACCCAAATAGGAATATGTATACCTAGGAAGAGATGTATTAGATTGTTATCTGTACATCAAGTGTCAGCACAAGTAAATAACGTTCCCTCAGAGATTATGCCGTTAATTAAAGGTAACCCTCTACATAAAAATTTGCATACAGCTTTATTACTATCAAACGACATTTAGATCTGTGTAAAATAATCAAATATCACCTATAACAACCTAACATTTAATGCTTGTTAGTTTTAATCCTCTCTAATAAATACTGCATGTGTTCAAAATCACGATTTCTTGTTTGTACAGAAGAAAGACTTGAAGCCTCACAAATTGTAGTAAAGCACAATACAATTATCAAAATGCTGCAGGAAGCAGACTGCCTTTGCGTTTACATTTGCATTTTTGTTGGGGGGTCAGTATTTAACATCAAAACATATATGTAATATAAACACTAGAGATCTGTCCCAGCTTGGTTCAGACAAGTTCCTGCAGATGTTTTAAGGAATTGGTGAACAATGTGTTAAAATGGTAAAAACAAATATACTCTTTCACTTCCATGCGAGTATGTGTAAAGCTAACTATCTCTGCCAAATAATTACTGACATTTTCATGAAACCAGGAGTTGGTGTCTGAGTGCAGGCGGTCCTCGGTCATGCGCCTGGAATGCGTCAAACAAACCGTCTTCAGATAGCGGACCGTCAGAATGTGGATCCCATGTTAATTCATGGCGGTGAGCTTCGGATAACGCATTCCGACGTTGGATAATGCGCTCAGCGGAATGCATTATGCGGCGTCGGATAAGCCGTTCGATTCGGATTGTCGTATAGCGAGGACCACCTATAGGATATTCACGTTTGGTGGCTTAGGTGAAGTTTATTTTCCCAGCCTATAATGTCCGACACTTCCTGCGCACATAAATGTGCACACATGTTCTACACATCTCTAATGACCAACCTATTTCCTCATAGCCCCGACACCTTTTTCTTGTTTTCTGATATCAAGTTGGATATGAGTCAAGCATCCCAACTGAGCAAACTTGAAGCACTGCACAAGAAATTATGCAAATTGCTTCATTTTCACTTTGCTTCACTTTTGTCTCAAGGTGTCACGGTGGTTTACTTTGGCTTTCCATCACTTGCTTCAGTTAGCAATTTGGGGAGTGGTTCTGAAGCAGTTTGAGGAGGAGCTGCTTGGAGCAATAGATTATATTAAGATGTATCAAAGTTTGCATCCGTATTAAGCACAGGCCGGTTTCGGAATCCAAACTCTGTGAACTTCACGAGTTAAAGTGCGGAACACATGGTCGGAATCCGGGCCGAAACACGAGTGCACACGTTCCCAACTAACAGGTCAAGTATTACGTGTATCCGAGCGTGAGTTTAGGTGGATTGTCAAAAGGATTGAGGCATCTGTGTCTATGCAAGAACATCCTTAAAACTTGGGCTGTCCACGGACCTAATAAAAGTGGCCGCCGTTAACCACTATAATAGAGATTGGTTGCACTAATTCACTCTGCCAGGCCTGTGATGTCATTAACCTCTTTTGCCAGATGTAAGACAATCAAATAAAAAGCTCTAAGCACATGGAGCAGGACCAAATAGCTGCAAATGAAAACATTTGCACCATCAAGAAATTCGTTGATCTCAAAAAAAACAAAAAACCCTCCCTTCCACGCCCTTCCTCCCTCAACACCCCCCACCTCTTTACCTACAGTACTTGTTTTTAACAGTTTTTGCCATTCTCCAGCTGGCATTATTTGAGGAGTTTGATGAAGTTTGCCTATCTGGCTTAGTTAAAGATTACTGGCATGTGTAATAAGTATTAGGTAAAGCATAAACGCCGACTGATTCTTCGAAACATGGGCATTCAGAATTAGAATGTCCACCTAGAGAATTTGCTATTATCCAATTAAAGCAGCAATACTTGTTTTCTCTATTTCTCTTTTTTATATATTAAAGGATTGAAGCAGGGGGTCTCCGGAGCTGGACTGTGCTAATTTCAGCTCCGGAGGACACCCTGCTTCCAGAGATACCTCTGTAGCATTGCCGGGATGTATGTGGTGTTTAAATGTCCCGGTCACGGGGGCCAATAGGAAGCCACACTGGATGATGTCCCGGCTTCCTATTGGACACGCTAAGCGGGACATTTAAACACCGCCATTTCGTTAGGCACACTATTTCCCTGATTGTATACTGTAGGTACTGGCACCACTATGGTGGTATTTCTGGAAACAGGGGGTCCCCAAAGCTGAAATGAACACAGTTCAGATCCGGAGACCCCTTGCTTCAATCCTGTGAACAAACAAACAAACAAACAAAAAATGAAACCTGTATTGCTGCTTTAAATCTAAGCATCTTATCCCTTTTGAAATATTTTACTAATTAATTCCCAGTTTTGTAAAGTACCTTATTGTATCTGGAGTCCACATATATTGTTCAACAGTTTCCATGTATACACTGTTTGCTGATGTTAAAAGATGCTGGATGAAAAC
This sequence comes from Ascaphus truei, assembly GCF_040206685.1. Taxonomy (NCBI): domain Eukaryota; kingdom Metazoa; phylum Chordata; class Amphibia; order Anura; family Ascaphidae; genus Ascaphus; species Ascaphus truei. Next base: position 47,516,734 of record NC_134496.1, read on the forward strand.
ACGTCTCTTTAACAGCAAGATTTGCGTATTAAAAAAATCACCATCAAGATTCACATCAACATTTCTAATGCATGATTTATTTCTCCATCTATCCTATCTTCCCAATTCCTCTGCTCTCTACAAAATCACATGTACCATTACAGTAAATGGGGTATTGCCCCCTCGCATGTCTATATATTACAGACACCAAAGGCGAACATTAAACTTCAAGAAATACTTGCGATAGTTATTCTAACTAAGTATAGTCATCACATTCATATAGTCCAGCACCTGGTAAGGGTCTGATGGTATATAGTTTAGTGAAACTGAATCTCTACTCTAGTAAAGGGGTGCGCAAAGTGAGGGGCACAAGATTTTCTGGGGAGGGGGGGCGCGGCTGTAACAGAGGCCTCGCACTTCCACAAAGGCATTTAAAATAAATGTAGGGGACCGCACGAGGCCTCTGTAACTTTTCACTTACCTGGAGTTCCAGCGATGCAACTCCATGGAAAACAGCAGGGTCATGTGATGTCACGTTGCCATGGCAACATGACGTCACATGATCCCGCAGTTTCATTTAACATCAGAGCCTTGCAGGGATTGGGGGGCGCGAGCCAGAGGGGAGAGGAGACGAGGGCGCATTTGGTATGTGCATCCCTGCTCTAGTACACAGTGAATTACCTTTCCACCATCACTGCGGATAAATAATTAACATCATTACCCAGTGATTTTCAAGTGGGGTTCCGCGGGCATATCTAAGGGGTTCCGCGCATGGCCGGCCTTACCTTTGGCGGGGCAGCATGACATCAAAGCGTAATGTCACGGCACGTTGTCATGATGATGTTGCAGAAGGAAGGCCCCCTCCCCCCCTCCCCCCAGCTACACACATGTACGCACGCAACCCCAACCTCCCTTCCCCATCCCTAACATGGGGTGAGCAGCGGTGTGGTCCTTTGCTGGCTCGGGGACTCCCCTGCTCCATGCTGCCGCTCTCCCCTCTCCTGGCGGGCGGAACTTGGATCCCGGCGTCGACAGGAGGAGGGACAGGAGGGAGCGCAGGCCCCCCTCCCCCCGAAGGCATGGTGCCCAAAGCAACCGCTCTGCTCCCTTGCCCTAAGACTGGCCCTGTATCCATGGCCGACAGGGGGGAGAGCTGGGACAACTTTACCAACAGTCCCAGGCCCGGTAGCTCCCACTGGCCTACACTGGAAACGCAGCCAACCGGCACAGCACTGGGGGCCTCCTCGCTCCAAGGTAAGATTGTTGGGGGGGGAGAGTGTATTTGAAGGGGAGGATGACTGAGGGAGTGGGATTGAGCAAGAGCAGGGGGCATTGAGTGAGATAGGATGGGGGAAAGTGATTGAGAAAGAGAGGGAGGAGTAAGAGGGGTGTAAGAGAGGGGAGTGGAAGAGAGGGGGAGTGTAAGAGGGGAAGAGGGGGTGGTAAGAGGGGAAGTGTAAGAGGGGAAGAGGGGGGAGTGAGAAAGGCGGGGAGTGAGAAATGGGGGAGGAGTGAGAGATGAGGGAGTGAGAGACATAGGGGGGAGTGAGAGACAGAGTGGGGAATAACGTAACGTTTTGGGGTTACCCAGAATTTCACAATATGATTCTAGGTTTTCTTAACCAAAAAAAGGTTGAAAACCACTGTACTAAGCAAAGTTGGCTCCCAATCCCAACTATAAAATCATGGCTGAATGAATGTCTTTCTTTTTTATTTAATGAAGATGCTTTTACACTTGAATGAAATGGAAACAGGAAAGTCGTGTGTTCGGAGATCTGCATTGAAATCTGGTTTCTAATAACATTTCAGAAATGTCATGTGAACAAAACATGAAGATTACAGAATCTCCTTTATTGCCTATAGTTCTACTTTATAGCTGGTTATGCGACATTCATAAAGATACCGAATAGCTCATACGAAATAATCTAAAATGGTCTATAAATGGACAAATGATCAACTTACAGCCATAGTGTCACATAATGCTGTTAGATACTGTAGGTTACTATAATGTTTATTTTAAAAAATTCAAACATACTCAGTGATATACATTTGGTGAACAAGGAGCTTTCCTCAAGCCTACTAGAATTTTGGCATATACAGTATATATAAATATAAATAACTTTTAAATCGGATCAGTAACACCTAGTATTATTTATTTACCGACAGTATGTACAGCAGTAAATAACTACAGGTTGCAAAAAAATAGTTATTCTGTGATATTGACAGAATTATGATGCACTGTGCACTATATTATTAGCATTGTGATGTGCTTTCGACAATACATGTTAATGTTACTTTAGGCCAGGGGTTCTCAACTCCAGAAATCACGCCTCCCCTCCCACCCCCCCCCCCCCCCTCCCTCCAACAGGTCAGGTTTTCAGGATATCCTTGATTCAGCACAGATGGCTCAATCAGTTGCTCAGTCAACGACTGATATCCTGTAAACCTGACCTGTTGGGAGTCTTGAGGACTGGAGTTGAGAACCCCTGCTTTAGGTCATTATTTCAGGATGGCGGCTTATTTCTAAGGGCACAGACTATGTTTAGAAACAGAACCCAGCTGCCCCAAGGCAATTATTTCCCCGTGCGTCACTAATCTAGATTTAGATTGTAAGCTCTTCAGGGTAGAGAAAGGGATGTGCTGTGTCTGCAGAATTCCTATTTTTTTTATTCTTTCTATTACAATCGAAAGCTAGTTTGCAGCATTTGATGACCTGCAGCCATCGCTTTCCCGTGTCACTCACAGAAAGTCTAGAAGAAGAAGAGGTTCACAATTTTATTCCAGCGATTCAGATGTATTACCTGGTATTGTGTCAGTGTATTCCTGCAAAGCGCTAAGTACCCAAATGACGTGTGCATCGTCTCTTTTTTTTTGCTATTATTAAAGAGATTGCAGGAGTGTGGTATAACCGGGCAAAGATGAGTGGTCTTCCGGATGAAAACCAAAACATTCCCTTGACTAGCCCCTACTTCGCTGCTTTGCAATGAGCTGCTGACCTCTCTGGGGTTAAGATATGTCATATACAGTAAGCTTATAGGGGGTCCATGTTAAAATGAACATGAAGTGAAAGGTGGCACTGCGTGCTCATCTGCATGTCATTTCCCAGAATCCCTGGCTGCAGTGGAAGTACTGTGCGCTAAGAGATAATAGGGAAGGGCAGGGCTGCAGACCTGTCTGGGACATGTGACTGTGCTCACAAATAATATTTTTCTTTCCTGTATACTGTTCTGTGGAGGGTTTTTGTCACTTTTGCACCCACCATAACTTATATAAGGTGCGGTTTAAATGTATTCCAACTTCACGTTGCAAAGCCGGGGTAACCAGTCTCACACTGAAGAGACCTAAAAGGGCAACATTGTTTAATATGACAGGTATATGCTTATAGGGGTCCATGTTAAAATGGACAGGAAGTGAAAGGTGACACTGTGTGCTCATTTGCATATCATTACCCAGAATCCCTGGCTTGTGGTAGCACTGGATGCTATGATATATTGGTGAAAAAAAGCAGGGTTGCAGATCTGTCTGAGACATGTGAATGTGCTCCCAAGTGATATTTGTATTCATTGTATTATAATAATCATGAATATCTTGTAGGAAACTGGAATACAAGGTTAACATGCTAGTTAGCATGAAATATATACTATATATTGATAATTGTTTTTGCATTACAACAGCACACCACGGTCGTCTGATGATAGCTTTCTGCATCTGCCAGCTGTAATACCATTACATTTTGTCATTCAAAGATTACTTTGCCAATTTAACATCTGCTCCATATCTGCCTATCACATTATATCACTGCACAACCAAACCAAAAAAAATAAAACAAGGATTTCCAACCCTACAGTAGTATTGCTCACTGCAAATGCGGAATTGTGTTCCTATGGCTTACACACTGGGAAACTAGTATTCTAAGAAGAAGTCATAGCAAACACTGACATCCTGTGACATTGGTGATGTTGCTCCCAGTGTCCAGTGTACCAGATTGAATAATAGCTCCTATCATTTATAGCAACAGTCCACATTGCTTGGCCTTTTCTTTTGGTAGGGGGGAGGTTGGGGGGCGGGGGTTCAGGGGTTCCTTGATTCAACTTTGCTTCTCCACCAGGGAAAAATACTTGCCTGGTGGAGAAAATATGGCCAGCATGATCAGCCAGGAAATGAAGTCGCAGCATTCTGTTGGTAACCCTACAGCCATATTTGTAGATACTAATATGTCGGTAACAATGGGGTCCCAGTAAGATGGGTGGCAGCAGATCAGCTCCAGAAGATAAACCGTGGACTGGAGTTGGCCACCCTGCCCTATGACATGAAAAAGGTTGGCTGCCGAGTTATCCTTTTGCTATTAACTCTATTTCTGTCAAAGGTGCTAATGTACTTTTGTAGTTGCTACTTTTTCATTCAGATATCTCGCCCCCAACAGAGTACTCTGCATTGTATAGTACAGCGGTGCGCAAACTGGTGGGATTTTTTGGGGGAAGCGTGGGCGGTTGCAGAGGCCCACTCTTCCCCGAGGCATTTAAATGAAATACCGGGGGACCGCAAAAAGTTTCTGCAACATCAACGGGATTCAGCCGGCTTCTGGTCACGTTGGCAGAACGGGGGGGGGGGGCCTGAGCTTTGAAGCCAGCACACGGGGGGGGGGGGGGTTGGGGGAAGGGGGTGCAGCAAAAAAAATTGCGCGACCCTGGTATAGTATATGCGATAGTTCTTGTGCTTCCTGCAAGAATGATTTAGGTCTAATTTATATTGCTAGTCACAATAAAAGTACAGTTCTCCGGGTTCTAAGGCCCGTAATCTGTATTCTGTGACAAAGTCTTCTCATTATCAGGGAAGGTGCTATACATTTAAATTGAGCTTTCTGACAAGGAGGAGGCGGCGGCTTTATAGAATATTCAATGGGGGCCTAATTCTTCAATGCTATTTGGCCTAACGGAAGTTATGAAACGAGCATTAAACATATTGAAAGTGTGTTCTGCAACTCATATACTGTATACTGTATTATGCAAAACCGGCCTGCAGAATTAAAAGAACCATTTTTGTGCCTTCATTTTAATTGGTGATTTTCTGTGCCATAATAGTTTCTGGAACATTTGCACCTCGTTCTGCTTGGTTTGAAGTCTGTGCATTCGAAACAGATCTGAGCTGCAAATGGAAGAGAATATTTTCTGAGTTCCTTTGTACAATATAGAGCAGGGCTCAGTGAGAATGATTGAGCCACTGATTGAGCCGCCAGTGCTGAAGCAGGGATATCCTGAAAACCTGACCTGTTGATGGCCCTTGAGGACTGGAGTTGGTCGCCCCTCACGTAGAGTGATGATTAACCACAACCATATAGCAATGCCTAACCCCAGCTCTTCCAGGGAATAGAGATGTTATAAAAACCACAGAGGCTGCAGAAAAAAAAATCTTCATTTTAATGGCTTTAGAGCAAGTAAATTAGTCAAAACATTAATTAGCATCCACGTAAGAGGAACTGGAGATAAGCCAATGCCATTTGAAATCTGTTCTCTTCTACTTTTAATGATTGAATACCACATTAAGGTGGCTAATAAAAATGTGCTATAGATTTTGTTTCCTTACCAGTCAATATTAATGATTGATGTATTCATCAAAGAGAAGTATAGAATTTTTATGAGTTACACTGGCCTGCCCAATGGTCAAATTCGAAAACAAGTGAGACAGGCGGTTATTAATTCAGAACATAATAAATGACATCCTCTCAACAATGCACGGCTCTTCGAAAAGAAAGATAAGTTTCACATTTGCTGAAACATATAGATCCTAACCTTAAAATAACACAGGTATATAAAAGCATTGTCCCTGAAGCCAGGGCATGGGAAATTAATCCTGTTAAATGTGGTGTCTGTTGTATGCAAAACAATCTCAGCTGTATTCCCAAAATACAGCTTTACATTTTATTTTTACTTCTCTTTGACTCCTTGGTTCAAAACATATTTGAAATTAATTAATATTATTGAAAGGAACAATCCAAGCAGGAGATTTGTTTTGCAAATGTTTTTATTTTGTAACATAAGATTGTAGCAAGTGGGTCTCCGGAGCTGCACCCCGTTAATCTCAGCTTCGGGGACCCCCTGTTTCCAGAGCTACTTACCTCCGAGGGGGGTGCTTGTATCTCCTACAAGTTTAAAGCTCCCGCGTCACGTGAGCCAATTGGAAGTCGCACAAGGTGACGTCATGGCTTCCCATTAGCCCGCAGGGCACGGGAGTTATGGAAAGTGGCCATTACGTGAACCCTGCCAGCTGAGCGGAGCGACTACCGACTCCTACTATGGTAGCCATGTATCGCTGGAAGCAGGGGGTCCCCAGAGCTGAAATTTATGGAGTTCAGCTCCAGAGACCCCCTGCTTCAAACCTATATTAAAAAAATAAAAACAAGTGCAAAAACCATTGGTACTGCATAAACCATTTTTCTCTTCTCACTAAAAACATATTCTGGATGAGAATTTCAGCTGTGTGCTATTTTGTTAAATTAAAGGTATGTGCAAATGAAACATCAAAGAGAATAACTAAGACTTTGATCTCCCACAATACATGTATTCTACTCCTTTTCCCTCCAACCAGTTGATAACATTTTGCAGCCAACTAAGCTAAGGTTTTTGTAAACATTAAAGCAGCAATATGGATTTCCCTTTTTTATTTATTACAGGATTGAAGCAGGGGGTTTCCGAAGCTGAGACCCGTTAATTTCAGCTCAGGGGACCCCCTGATTCCGGAGATACTTACCTCCATAGCAGTGCCGGTATCCATGCAAGCAAATAAATAGTGTGCCTAACGTAACGGGGGGATTTAAATGTCCCGCGTCCAGCGGGTCGATAGGACGCAGTAACGTCATCCGATGCAGCTTCCTTTTGGCCAGAGTGACCGGGACATTTAAACTAAAAAGATATACCGGCACCCCCCACGGACGTATCTCTAGAAGCAGGGGGTCCCCGGAGCTGAAACTAACACAGTACAGCTTCGGAGACCCCTTGCTTCAACCCTGTAATAAAAAAAAAATAGAAAATGACATCTGTATAGCTGCTTTAAGCCTTTAATTAAAGTAAATATACTGTACTTTTGCCAATGAATACATCAGCACAGAAATACACTGGACACATGGCGCATTGCTGGACCAGCTTACAAAATTGCGGGGTCCGGTGCAGAATGTGTGTGGGGCGTCTTCCTTTCCCCATAGCCCTACCTGTGGGGTGGTTGCGGCGGCGTGGTGGAGGGAGCCCACTCGGGAAGTCCTGACATGGAAGTCGGGCATCAGCGGAATTTGAGCCCAGCTTCCATGATCGCAGCCTGGGTGAGCTACCTGTATTGCCGTGCGGGGCCCGATGTTAGGGTGCTACCAGCGTCGCCATGCGGGATCCCCAAAAATACTGGACACAATGGTGAAAGGTGCGACACGCTCAAAACACACAAACCCCTCCCTCTCATCTCTCTCCGCTCCATGCTGTTTGCTCCTCTCTTTGACCCCACCCCCAGGCTCCTGACACCTCCTCCTGATTGGCTGCATTACCCAGCAGCAGCCAATCAGGATGGAGGAAGCTTCCCAGTCCCCTAGCACCAGCCCTGCTCAGGGAAATCCCGCAGCCCCCCAAGCGGTCAGGTCAGGGAGGTAATACCAGTATACACATACATATCCAGTATAAACTCTAGTTTTTTACTGGATGGAGTGTCCAAATACAGGACAGTCCGGTTCAATACCGGACACCCAGCAATCCTACCCGGTGCAGTCGCCCCGATGGCACCGGCATGAAGCCAGCCCTGGCACGTTGGCACAAGCTCACTCTCTGTGCCCACTACGAGTGACATCCTGATCTTCTACTAATCTTGTGCGATACCAAGAAAACCATCTCCCTTTTTCCATATCGGATAATACTGTACATGGACTGCAGCTACTGGGGAAGCAGGTCTTTTATCTCAATAACATAATGCGTGATTCATGTCTCTACCCATAAAATATTCAATCAGAGCATTCATTAGTAACTAAATTGTGCAAAAATCTCTCAAATGCAGTATAAAGCCATATATTTATATATATATATATATATATATATATATATATATATATATATATATATATATATATATATATATATACCCGTATTAGCCCGGTTGCGATAGTGGAGAATAAATAAGTACGTCAGTATTAGGTGATACATTTTTTAGTTGGACTAACAATTTATGTCATAGGACAAGCTTCCGAGAGTTCTCCTCTCTTCCTCAGGTCAGCAATACTGATTAACAAAGGAATCTATTTACTCCCCATAACCTGTTGAGATACACGCGTGCAGTATTTAGCATGTGCTCTAACTCTAAGGCCATGTAGATATACAGTATATTAATACTATTAATGATCTCATTAGCATAGGTTTAACGCTATCTGAAGTTAGTGCTGCCTAGTGATAACACACATGGTGTTAAATCCATCTTACCCAAAGATGGCGTTACTCCCGTCAAGACCTGGAATAGGTGTTTAATTAAAGATTTAAAAAAAGAGAAGACGGAAGAAGAAAAGACCCCTATAAATAACAATATGATTGTTAAATCAGACCTAACTCTGGTCTTACACTTATCCAGACCCTGTAACAGACTTATATCAGGGTCTGGGAGTGAGTAACGCCAGGTTTAGCTCTGACCTAACTAACGTCTCGTTAAATCCCTGCGTAACTACACCGGTGCTCTGCGGATCTGCGCTTTTACAGGGAACGCCTCTTCTGCATATCATTAGCACTAACGTCCATTATAGTAACGCACGGGCTCGTTATGGCTGCAAGCAGCACTTAGCGCATCGCTATTGAGATGTGAAGATCCCTGTTAAGTCACTTACGGAGAGCTCTGTGGTTCTACCCGTTACAGTGAGGGTCACGGGCAATAGTAACTAAAGCATAAGAGATATTTCAGGCTTTTACTAATTATTAAAATATATAATTTCATAAGGTATAAAATACCTTATTTTAACCTACTCATTTTATTAGTGCCATACAGTTACAGAGTTACACAGTTACACAGTAACACATTTACACAGTTACACAGTTACACATTTACACATTTACACAGTTACACAGTTACACAGTTACACAGTTACACAGTGACACAGTGACACCGTTACACAGTGACACCGTTACACAGTAGATGAGGTTGAAAAAAGACATATGTCCATCAAGTTCAACCTATCCTAAATTTAGACAACAGATCATTTATCCTATATCCGTATTTACAGTGAATTGATCCAGAGGAAAACAAACAAACAAAAACCCAGTAAAATATCATCCAATGATATCTCATAAGTGTAAAAATAATTTCCTTCCTGACTCCAAATATTGGCAATTAGGTTACTCCCTGGATCAACATCCAGGTGGATTAGCATTGAAGTGGAGCTGTTCCTCCAGCACTAGTGATCTCTTGAAATACATTTTCAGAGCACTAAGGAAAATGGTTAGCATTTCACCTCAAACTACATAAATTGACCTCAAAATAAATATTTATATATACTTTAGTTGCCACGTCATATTGGCATTCATACAAGTTATGTATGTCTCAGATCTGCCATCATGCTTTCATTATATAATGTGTGCGGTACATACATTGCAGCTTATCTAATGCTGCGGGAAATATCATTATTTAAAAGAAGTCACCACCTTTAAAATATCACTGGGCTCTATTGACTCACTCCATGAAATCCAAGTCATTAATATCAGTATCCGCATCAACATTTCAATAACAGTGTTACCATTTTTCTCATTAATTCAACAGGCCTGCAGGGTTTTTTGAAGCACTTGTCAAAGTTAACATCAGGAGGGCAAAAGTATTCCAACAATTCCCATTCATTGAATTGTTCTGTTTTAACCTGTGCCAAACAACATCTTTGTAGACTAAAATGGCACTCAACGAGCCTGTATTAAAAAAACAAGAAGCATTATCATAACAGCAAAAGATAAAAAATAAACTGAAACGTGGGCAGATTTAGCCCAGACTGTGATGCCTTCTAGTGGCCCGAATAGAATGTTCTTCGTGGAGTTGATCTATGCAGAGCTTCAAATGCCTATTTTTCATTTTGCGACTGTTTGAAAGATCTATACCCAAACATCTACAGCAGGGGTGCGCAAACTTTTAGGTCTGCGCCCCATGCCTGCTCGCGCCCCCTCCTTATCTTGTCTCCGGCGTCAACTGACGCCGCGGGGCCATGTGACGTCACGTTACCATGGCAACGTGGCGTCACGTGACCCCGTGGCGGCATTTGACCGCGGCGCATTGCCATGGTGACGCATCGCCAAAGACAAGATAAAGGAACTTGCAGAGGCCTCACGCGATCCCCTGACACTTAATTTAAATGCCTTGGGGAAGAGCGCAGGACCTCTGTAACCGTTGTTACCCTCCCCCCCCCCCTTGGAAAATCTTGTGCCCTTTAGTTTGTGCACCCCTGATCTACAGTATGAAGAACTGTCCTTCTTGTCCAACTAAAAGGCACCACAGCCTGCAAACAATAAACTCTCTGGAAACAATGCAGCTGCTAGAACTTTGCACTACATCTAAAAGAAGGGTAAATGCATTCAGGTTGGAAGACGGTTAGTGGTATGTGCGAAAATGCGTCTCTGGAAGGAAAGTGGATGTTTGGAACAGTCTCACCTCAGGGGTGTTTGCAGGGAATACTGCAAATAAATAACAGGATGCTTGGCAAGGACACAGAGAACCCTAAAAAGCTAATAAGGCCATTATTCCACTAAGGTCTAAGGATTTACAATAAAAAAGGGAAAATAGATTACAGTTAAATAAACCGTGTGACCCAAACCTATTTTTCTTAGGTTCATTCCACGTAACACCACAGATATTAGCCAAAGCAATCTACACCACTTTTATCTGTTGAGTTGAAATGTTAAATTAAAATCAAAAATTGCATGATAATAACAAGAATTCAATCATAAAATAAAATGATATAGCAAACCCATGCACTGTACAGAATATCTCATAGTTACGTTTTATTTGTGTCAGTATTATTGCAATTAAAGCTGCTCCTTACAGAGCTGGCCAATGTAATGTTCAATTCATATTTACAGCTTTTAAGTTGCTTTGTTGTGCCTATCTTACTTACTTTACTTCGGCTCTCTGACTTGCTGCATTGTTAGTTTGATGTAAAGACCTACAGTACATTACTGGAATCAAAGTGAAAAACATTGAAAAGCACAAAGAGGAAAAACCCTTGCAATATTTTATCAGGATCTGACCACTTCACCTGACCGTTTTGGGCCTGAAAGCCGCGGTATCCTTTCAAGTCTTTATTTATGTTTTGCTCCAGTAAAAGCACCAACTGATGAAAATACATTACACCGAGCTTCAGAATCAGAAGGCAATAAAGATTTTAATACCAAGTGTGGTTTCTAACACGTAAAACTCTTTATCTAACTACTCACAGTATAACACATAAAATGATATTATTATATCACTATAGTATATATAGTATATCACTTTATTCTCTCTTAAATCTGTCTCGGCGTCTCTCCTGCTGAAATCCCTCTCCTGGCTTCCTATTAAATCCCGTATTACTTACAAAATTCTCCTTTAAAGCTATACACTTCTGCCCCTCCTTACATCTCAGCCCTAATGTCTCGCTATACACCTTCCTGACTCTTGCGTTCTGCTCAAGGATGTCTTCTCTCTACCCCCTTTGTATCTACAGCCATCTCCGACCTAAAACCTCTCACTCACTGCCCCACACCTCTGCAATACCCTTCTCCTAAATATCTGACTAGCACCCTCTCTATCCACCTTTAGAACCATTCTTAAAACCCACCTCTTTAACGAAGCTTATGGTTAGCTCCGCTGGCTGATACTATACATCTCACATGTACTGACCTTAGCCCCTTGCAGACGTACTAACCAGACCTCGCCCTACTGGCTTTAAGTTTTCCCAATTTATCACTTAGATTGTAAGTTCTTCGGGGCAGGGACTCCTTTTCCTATTGTTTTGTCTGAAGAGCTTATCCCACCCACTATGTGTTATATTATTATGTCATGTGTATCATAACGCGATATGTACCTGGATGGCACTATATAAATAAATATATACATACGTACATATACTGTAGTATAGTATTATAGTCAGTGCATTATGCAACCAAGTTATTTCTGTCGTTTTGGGGCAAAAGATTCAAGATGTCTCTTCCATCCCCTGTAGCAACTGACATACAGGAAGTGATCTATCCACAGCAAAGGCTTGCAGAGTCTTTTTAAAGGACAGTAAATGAAGAGATTGTGTAAAGTCAAATACATTTTGAAGTACAGTAGAAGCGTTCTTCTGGCCCCGCATACATCATTGTACTTCTTTACTGCATGTTTTGCAAAATAGCACTCAACATTGGTACCGTAGCCCAGGGGTGCTCAACTCTTGTACTCAAGGCACCCCCCCCCCAACAGGACAGGTTTTCAGAGTATGTCAACTGCAGCACAGGTGGCTCAATTAGTCCCTGCTTCAGCACCAATGGCTCAATCAGAAGCTCCGTTGACTGAGCCTCTGATTGGGCCACCTGCACTGAAGCTGGGAAATCCTGAAAACCTGACCTTTTGGGGGGGGGTGGGGTGGGCGGGGGGGGGGGAGTGGGGGGGCTTGAGCACTGGAGTTGAGCCCCCTGCCCTTGTGAGCAGTCTGAGACATACTGTACAAATGATTTATTGACATTGGATATTGTGTAGGAATAAGATTCTGCCAGTGCTGCGGACTGTGTTGTTTCTAAGTGAACTGACAGTTGCCCACTTACAATGCACCACATTGTGTAGGCAATTCCTGACTCTGCCTCAAGTCTACATTTTTGTAAATGCTAGGAAACCATGAATGAAGACTCTGACTGTTTATAAGCACATCAACGCAGGAAATAAAACAAGAAAACATGTGTATATACATTTCATGCAGCAATTATTCCATGCAGGCTAAAGTACAAGAGAAGTGCTACCGGGCACGGACAGGGTAGCATAATGTAAAACGTAGATGTTTTGATAACTTCAAGTTCTCAACCCTCATGTCATTTAAGGATTATCACACAGTGTAATCAATTGGGTTGATCTCTAGGGTGAAGCAGGCGTTCGGGATGTCAAGTCAACCTTTGCCAGCTAATCTGAAGAACCTTTCTACCAGCTGTAAGTACAGCTACTTATCCTGGATGCTAGAAGTGGCAAGTTGCAATCATTGATGAAATCTGCCACTATGGAAAAATGTACTATATTTCCACAAAATCAAGTACTAGAGAAGAAAGCGTAGTTATACATCAAGGCAAAAATGTCTGTACAGGATCGAAGTCTTTGACACCCAAATCTGATTTTCAATGTGCTTTTTTAATTGTTTCTTATTTATTTAATCTTGTTGCTGCCCTATGTATTGAAGGGTAGAAAGAAGGATTGAAGAGAACATATCACTTATAATGAAAAATACCCATATCATAAGTGCTAAGTAATAAAGAACAATGAATAAACATTAAATTAAGTAACACAAAGAAAAATCTCCCAGCAATATATCAGCCTCCAGCTTCCAATCTTAATGAAATTATATACAAAAAATGTTAAACTCGATATGAAAGGTTTGTATAACAGGGGTGAAAGCTAAACACAATGATACACAATTACATTTTGTTTTATTCTGCATTTGTTAGAAGAAATAATATTATTCTAAGAAATAAATACCTTAGTGACTCAGTTTACATATCTAGCAATGGAAACAAAATATCAGCTGCTTAGTTATCTCTCTATGTGAATAATCAATACCAAACCATATAAAAATAATTATAATTATACATTTCATTTCACTTATGCATCCATGCTAAAAATAAGCTACGAATAGCAGCCTCCAGCCTGAAGGCGCATAGTAGCTGGTAGTGCCATCTTGGTCCTGCAATGACTGTGTATCCTAGGCAACCAGGCAATGGTTAAAGCACCAGTGTTTGTTTCAAACGTGATGTGAAAAGTAATCGGGGAAGCTAACATTCTATGGAAATTCCTTTTCAATGTAATGTGTCTAAGTGTATTAGCAACTGTTTTACAAATAGCAATACAACAGAGTGTTGGACGCTTACAGGGGTCTAACAAATCTTTCCCTCTATTTACTAGTATTTATGTTATCAATCCAATGTTCCCCAATTGCCCATTTTTATGTCCTATCCTTGGAATGTATCAAAAGATATTGATGTGAAAGTTCTGTGAGTTGCATTATAAGTCACAGTTAGCACAAAACACGGCTGTTTTTCGCATGCAAACTAATTTGGCTTGTATGTTTTGAGTTATTTCTCTGAGCATTTGCTGTATGCATTGTCAAAACTTACAGTAGGTGCAATACTGATATTCTTTGAACTGTAGCAGTAGATAAATCGTCATTTTTGTGTTATAATGTAAATTGTCCCACAGTACTAGCTGCGTTAGAGGCTCTGTACAGTACACTGAAAATACACTGCCACACAACTTGTGCTGCACAATACAATGTTTCTTTTAGTGCAATCATTATAGAAATGTCATTGCAGAAATTATACATTGTCACATGAAGGTTAATTTGCTAAAATCTCCTACATGCAAAGCGGGGTAGAATACAGAGCTAAGAAAATGCACCAGGTGCTGATTTGATTTCAAATGGGTCTTTCAATGTCCTTGAGAAATCTGGTGCTGTCATTTTCAGTTTTGCAACTGGTACATTTTAAATTTTTCATAACATCTACAGCACCAGAGTATCAAAGATAGTCACAATCACGTGATGAACAAAAAAGTATGTACACCTACTGTATATCTATCTGGTATCAGGGTACTCAGGGAATCAGGGTACTCGGGGAATTAGGGTACTCAGGGAATCAGGGGCAATTAGGGCTGAAGGAGTGGCTCAGTGAGTAAAGGCACTAAACAACAACAAACCAACACTGAGTTGGAAGCAAGGAACCTAGTTAAATTCTTGGTTTCAGCTCCTCGGGCACCAAAAAAAACTTAGATTGTAAACTCTGCAGGGCAGCGACTGTCTCTGTAAAAATCCTATGTTCAATGCTGCTTACTGCGCACTATACTGTAATTGTGAAGCACTTTGGGACTCATTGGGGAAATGTGCTGTATGAAATTAAAGTTATTGTAATAAAATCTAGTAAGAATTGTAATGTACGGATAACACTTGTTAGAGAAATCTGGGACAATATGAATAAAATAAGTAGACTTATCTCCTATCTATCTACTGCCGGTATCTCCTATACATTTAAATGTCTTGCGTCACGTGACCGTGGGAATTAAATGCATAAGAGATACCGGCACCCCATAACGGGGCCTGTATCTCGGGAAGCAGGGGGTCCCCGGGCCTCAAATCAACAAGGTTCTGCTCTGGAGACCCCCTGCTACAATACAATAGAATTAACATTAAAAATCCAAACAATTTGTTACCGTAGCGGCTATCCGATATTGTAATGAAGCAGCTTTAATGACATTTTTATTAATAGTGCGGGAGCAAGGGGTCTCCTAAGATGAACCCAATGATTTCAGCCTCTGGGACCCCCTGCTTCCCGAGTTACAGGCCCTGGCATTTAAATCCCCCGGTCACATGATGCGGACGATTTAAAAATGGCGGCGGTACCGGCACCCGATGCCCCATACCAGGGCCTGTAACTCGGGAAGAAAGGGGGTCCCTGAGGCTGAAATCAAAGCGGTACAGCTCAGGAGACCCCCTGCTCCCACAAACTATTAATAAAAATTACATTAAAGCAGATTCATTAACTTAGCGGCTACCCGCTAAGGCAATGAAGGAGTTAAGGCACAATAGCAGGTTTATTAGGGGCAGAGAGGGTGAGTGAAGGGAGTACTTAGCCCAGGGTGTGTAGTAACCGCAATGGCAATGAAGGGGTTAACCCCCTTGCGACCCAGCCGGTAGGCCTAATAACCCATCCTGGGCCAAGTACCACCTTCACCCAATCCCTCTACCCCCGTGGGGCCCCCGGACAACCCTGGACACAACCTGAAGGCCCACGGACACCCGCAGGGACCACCCGGTGACCCCCGCTGGCCTCTTGTATCAATCCTGTGCATAAAAAATGCTTTTATGTGGGGGCAAAGGAGGTGGGTTGTGTATTGGTGGTTAGTAAATATTGTAATGTTTTTTTGGTGGCAGAAGGGGTGAGTGAAGGGCCAAGTACCCCTTCACTCACCCCCTCTACCCCCAATAAACCTGCTATTGTTCCTCAACCCCTTCATTGCCTTAGCGGTTAGCCGCTGAGGTAATGAAGTTGCCTGCAATTTTTTTTTTATTTCTGTTTCATGCCGGGGGTCTCCGGTGCTGATATAAATGTGTGTCAGCTCCGGAGACACCCGGCATCAATCCGAGGCAGGAAAAATTCATTTTTTTTCCTATGTCCTGTCTCTGCACTTCTCGCCAGGTTCTCACCACCCTCACGGCAACTTTTCCTGGCGTGATGATTTTGAGAGGAAATCGCCATTCTAGAGCCGCGATAGGCCCCCCGATAACCTACTCGAGGCTAGTAGAATTGCACGAATGTGAAAACCTGGCGTTAAGTGGCTTCTCGCCGCTCGTTTGGCGATTTTTTTTTTGTCGCCAACAAAATATGCCGAAAAGTACTTTATCGGCGACTTATCAGGTATTACTGAATAGCTGTAGGCCTTTTTGGAGAAAAGGCCTCGATAAGTGGCTTATCGGGGCTTGTAGCAGAGGCCCCATTATGTTTGAACTATCTGACAGCTATATTTTTAGTCACACACATCAACGGGTTTTCCCAAATTGATCAAATGTTTTCCTACATGTTACCATATTAAGATGGTTTAGTGAAGTTTAAATATAACAACTTTTTTTTTCCGACAGTCATTCGGTTTCAGTGTTAAGCTTATCTTTGCTCTTATGTGTGTCTGTTCTCGTGATCCGACAATACCATAATAGCCAAAAGCTTATTCTCTCTGCCAGTTTGGATATTATTCAGCCAGTAAGCAAGACTGTTTGCAACTTCCCACGTCACAAAGGGTAAGCATCACAACTTATTTCCCGGCCACATATATGCAGCTAAGACACAGAGGACCAGTTTAAATATTAACTTTGCCAGCCACGACGCAGAATATTTTCGCTCCATTTTGCATCTTCAAACAAGTATATTAGGGCCGAGGTTCCAAGATGGCAAAAAAAATCTGTACTTATAAAAATGTGTATGAAATTCTATAATTTAGGTAGCTGGAATTTTTATGTCTAAAAAGAGGCAGACTCTATATTCTTGTATGGCATATCATCCTTTTTCAGCCTTAATTATGACGCTTAGATATTAGAGTTACTGTTCTAGTCACATTTCCTATCATGTTTCCCCCTTTGAAATGAAGTCTCCCTTATTTCCAGCACTAGTGTCCTCTTATCCCTGTTGATGTTAATGAGGGGGGGGGGGGTCTTTTTTATATGTATTGGCAGTGGGGGGTCTTTTATATATGTATTGGGGTGCGGGGGGTCTTTTTAATATGCATTGGGGGGTGGGGGTGAATTTTTTAATATGGGGTGGGCGTGTATTTTGTAATATGCATTGGGGGGAATGTGGGGTATTTTTTAATATGCATTGTGGGGTGTATTTTTAATATGTATTGGGGGTGGGGGTATATTTTTTAATATGCATTGGGGGTGGGGGGTGTGTTTTTTAATATGCATTGAGGGGTGGGGGGGTGTGTTTTTTAATATGCATTGGGGCCTGGGGGTGTATTTTTTCATATGTATTGGGGGTGGGGTGTATTTTTTATTATGTGTGGGGTGGATGTATTTTTATTATGTATTGGGGGTGGGGTTATATGTATTTTGTGGGGGGAAATTGAGTGAGAGTGGGTAATTAACGGAAGGTGGGGCGAGTGAGAGGAGAAAGGGGGGGAGGAGTGAGTGAGGAAAAGGGGGCATAAGAGTGACATGCACGGGAGATAAATACATGCAAGGCGGGAGGGGGGTGAGTGAGGAAGAGGGAGTGAGACAGAGGGGAGAGAAATACATGGGAAAAGGGTAGGAATAGAGGAGGCTCATGAGATGTGAAATGGGGGGGAGGGGGCTCGCAATACAGCCCTGGGGAGGGGGGGGGGCAGCTTAACTCTAGTCCTTGGCCCCGGGAAACATGTCAGCAGTCCCGGACACAGGGATTCTGGAGGGCAGAGAGAGTATACATTTTTACTGAGAGAAAAAAACAAAACTCCATTTATCTATTTCCTCCCCAAATGGCATAAAAGCTTAACCAATCCTCCAGCAAGACCAATCATTTCGGGGATTGATTCCCCAATGTCCAATCTATCCAAATATTTTAACGTGTTCCTACAGAAATATATGAAATCACTTAGATCTTATCTATGAGATATCACAGACACCCTAATGATGTTGGAGGAATATCCGTGGGAAGAGGGCTTATTGTTAGCCATGTGTGATGTCTCATCCCTGTATACATCTATTGGACATCAACAGGGATGTGAAGCCATCAAACAGGTACTAAGTAGGGACAAAGAGATGCCAGAAACTCAGGCAAGATTCCTACTAGATAATTTTGAGTTAATTTCAACCCACAATTTTGTTTGGTCCAATGGGGATTTTTTTTTCTACACCATGGGCACCGGGTTGCGCAAATCTTTTCATGGGCATTTGGAAAGATGAGAAGATTTTGGGTCATGCGGGCTTGGTCCTATGGTGGAGATACATAGGCGATGTTTTCTTCATTTGGAGAGGGGATCAGACAAATCTAGGGGAATTTATATCCTATATTAATAACCACAATGTTAACTTAACATTCACATACAATTCCAGTGATAAAGATATTGATTTTCTAGACCTCACTGTATATATTGAAGATAATAAAGTGAAGACCAAAACCTACTTCAAGCCTGATGACAGCAACAATTTCATCTTACAATCTAGCTGTCACCAACGTAGGTGGATAGATAGTATACCCTATGGGCAATTTAGAAGGCTGAAGTGAAATTGTACAGAAAATTAGGAATTTAACAAACATTACCAATTCCTCCAGAAAAGATTAATGGAAAGGAACAAGCTATAAGCAGACTAAAGTTGAGGAAGCATTTAACAAAACCTGTCTATTAGACCAGAAGGATCTAATTACAGTTAAAGAAAGCAAATCAACATAAGAGACAAAAAACAATTTCAGTGTAGCCTTACTCACCAATTACAAAAGAGAGGCAGATAAAATAAGAAAAATAGTGAATAAACACTGGCATATTGTTAAGAACAGCCCCATACTTAAGGACTGCATCCCAGATAAACCCAGTGTGATATATTGGAAAGCACATAATTGAAAGAACAGACTGGCACCCAATGCTCTTGTGAACATCAAATAACCTACAAACAACTAGCTATCTCAGGTCAAAGGGTTTTATGTATGTTGTGTGTAAAGCCTGCCAATACAGAGCCACAGATAAACTTAATTTTAAAAATCTAATGTAACAGGGGAACAATATCAGATCAAAAAACATATGAGTTACAGATCTGATCATGTTATGTGCTTACTTGGTGCCCTTGTGGCCTCCAGTACATAGGGAAGACCTTCAGACCATTAAAAACACGGGTCTTGGTGCACCTAAGTAATATCAGAAGGAAAATTGTAACTCATAACTTGTCCAAACATTTTCTCTCTCACCATGGGGTGGACCTGAAGGTTCTCAAATAAGGGGGTATAAAACATGTCTTGCCTCATTGGAGAGGTGCGGATAGGAATGTTGAGCTAACCAGACGGGAAGCCTTCTGGATCCACCGATTGAGGACTCTTGTCCCCACGGGATTAAATATGGACACAAGAGCTCGGAGTCCTCATGTAGGTTCTATGATTTAATGGATCTGCAATTTTGTCTTTATGTTGTTACCCTGTTCTCTGTGATTTCTGTTTCTGTTATTCTGGGAGGCTTGTATGTCCCTGGCTTTGCCTTTTGTTGGATTGCAATGTATTTCACTTCCTATGGTCTTATTTGAGTTAAGTGCGTTTCAGTACACACATACTGTACAGTACGTTGGACCTAGAATTGTTCCCCTCTCTCTTGATCTACAGATGCAGCATCAGTATTAGATCATTTGCCTTGGAAAATCTGGGGCAATCTCACAGTTAATTCCTCAACATTTCTTTGAGATTTGTAATGGCCCATCAGATTAAACATTAGGTTAGGTGAGTGGGACTGTAGAGACCCCTGCTGTGTTAATGCAATGGGCCATTAGGAATCTCACAGAAATGTTGAGGCATGTTGAGGCATTTACTGTGAGATATCTTAGTTTTTACCCAGGCAAGTGATCGGATACTGTTGGCTGCATCTGTATATTACTGGGTATTTCTTAGCCTATAGGTGCCATTGAGGCAATTCATGTATATCTATCCTCCCTCACTGTTTCTGCTTCTTTGTGCCTATAGTGCCGTGGTTGGCGACGGCGACACGGCGGGTGACGTCACCCGTCGCCACCGGCGAAAGTTATGTTTCGCCGGGCGGCGGGGTTGCAGGATTCCGGCAATTTGATTTGTCAAATTTTGACGGCTTCAGATTTTCGCGATGGCACTATAAGCGCACGCAGCGGCTGCAATGTATTGGTTTTCGGGCGATGTCGTGTCGCCGGCACTATAAGCGCGGCCTTAGTGATCATATATGCTTCGTATTTGACTGCCTGTGACATTGTGTATATATATATATATAATGCCATTGTTCACCTCGGATTGTAGCTATCTCTCTCTCTCTCTCATGGGAATCCGGATAGATAAATTGGTGCTTTGCATACAGTATATTATATTGCGGCCCGGTGCTTTAGAGATATTACATTGCAGCCCCATGCTTATTTAGGAGCCTTTTTAATTATGGGTTGAATATCTCCACCGTTCCCTTCTAATTTGCAGACCATTGAGCAGGCTCTCTGAGGATATCCATTCACTCCTATTTTTTATGGGTATAGTTCTTTAGAATGAGAATTTGGAGTCCTATCTATACACTAAATCCTTAGCATTTTTGTTTAATACTAGCAGTTTGCTGCTACTTCTCTGATAATCTGTATGGGATGTTCTGACTTTCTTGGTGCATTTTCGCCTTTGCTCCTGGTTTAATCATTTATTATATTTTATTTATTTTTATTTTTGTCTTAATGGAACTGCAAAGCAATTTATCACAAATGATCAGATACATCTGAGAGATGATGCTTCAGAAATGAGATTTGGAAAGAATTTTAGAACTATCTGCATCGCTAATTGATGAGATAAATTACACACACTCTGAATTCCATAGATAACTCGGGTTTACCTTGTTAGATGTATTGCTCTTCACTTCTGAACATATGGGACTAGTATGTGTTATCTGTATTATAGATCATCACTAATGCTATTTCTCTTTGCCCCTACAGTATGTACATCTTTTATTATGGAGCAACAAGTCATATGAAGAAGATTAATGTTGCCACTTGGGGAATTTTTGAATGAATTGTATAAAGATTGCTGTTTAGAATCCTCTAGTGAGTAACTCTAGTGTTATTGTTACTATTTTTTGTTTACTGTTAACATTCAACTGTGGCTTGAGATAGAGATTTTTCTTCATATTCAGATTGATCCTTTATACTTATGGATCGTGCAGATTTACCTTGGTGCAGTATCTATGCACCTTATTTTCTGACACTTTTTGCTGCTAATCTGATGTTGTTTATCTAACTCTGTGTCCATTCATATGTATATTTAATACTTCTGAGAGAGCTAATAATGTCTTCCCAAATGTGCAATATTTGTATATATCACACATGATAAATCACGTGCGGCAATAGCATGAATGACTATTTCCTTTATGTTGGCACAGGTTGGGGCCTCATGCGATATGGATCCGTGTGGAGCATGCTCTGGTTTCATGATGGACCAGTACGCATGGAGCACCATCCATCGGGCTACGAGAATAGATTAGTTATTTAGCTAATTAAGGGGGGTATATATAGATCCCTAGATCTGGGTGTGGGCATGACTCCTGATGAAGCTGATGAAGCTGCACTTAGCGAAACGCGTTGAGTTCCTGATGGTGTGAACTGAGTGGATCAAGAGAAGTGCGGTCTGTGTTCTTGGGCGGCAGTAACCGGAAGTGACACAGACAGACGTCCCATTGGAGCAGACATCAGCGTTGCGCAGTAGTGAGATTGCGACTCACCACACCTCGGGGAGTTACCGTTTTTTATGCCTAAAAGAATGACCTTTCTGTAAGTGCTGAATCTGGACGATTTCCTTAATTTTGATAGAAAGTTCATTTTCTTTTATATACTGTCTACACTATTATTTAGTTTCTTCTCTCTCGAGATCACCAACCCACATGGGGTACAGGGTTATGTAAATTAAATAAATAGTTACATGCAAGTCATGACACGCATGCACAAACAGATAAGGAGAGGTAATGAGGATCCTGCTCGGGAGAGCTTACAGTCTAGAGGAAATGAGGGACAATGTTGAAACAAGAAGGTAGGGTGGCTGCTCATTGTAGGGTAGGGCTCAGGTTGGAATATGACCCAGTCAGACAGCTGAAGCCATTACAGCTGCAGTTCAAGCTACTGCAAATGTGTGTGTTATTTTTTTTAAATAAATCAGTTATGTACTATGAGATAATACTTGTAGCATTTAAAAAAATAAACAATCTTAAAGAAATGTTTAATGTATTCTAATGTAACAAGCATTTTTGTTACTATAGCAATCATTTACAAAGTCACATCCACATTCTCTTCTGAAACAGCATCACCTTTTTGTGCCCTGTCCTCTCTGTAGCCGTGAACCAATTGAATCTAGTGCCTGCCTGGTCACATGATCTTCCTCACAGAACTTTGCCTGTCAGTGCAGCAGAAGACGACACAAGATGCATTTAGTGAACCCCGAGATGAATCTTCGCCGATCGATCACATGATAACAGATTGATTGGCAACTTAGCTAATCACTTGTCAATGTGTAGATTGTATTGATGTTGCACATATTGAATTACATTTTTTTTTTTTTTAAACAATAGCTTGAACTGCAGCTTTAAGGGTTTGTTTTTTTTGGGGAGGGGGTGTTACCTTGGGTGGAAAATTGGTCCATCCACACAACTGGTCCCAATGAGGTTCGGGGGGGGGGGGGAGTGGGATGCTAGTGGTATGGTATGTGTGAAGGATGTTTACTGATTCGCTATCAGTAGTTGTATTTGCAGTTCAGTATTTTGTATCTCATTCTGCACAAACTTTCTAGGGCACAATGTAGAAACACAAAAAGTTACGAGGTGAAGTTAAGGCTGCAGTCATCGCTGTTCTCACATAACATAAATATTATATTGGCAAATTCCACGATTTGAGCAATAGTGACATGAGTAATGCAACTGGCTGCAAATAAACTATGAGTCACCAAAACCTATAGTTGTATTATATAAGAAAAACATTGCTGCAAGGAAGATAAATGTTGCGATTTATCACAGTTTAACAGAATTACAAATCTCTTGTTAACAAATATCACATCTGATAATACAAATGTCTGCGCAGTAGGACAGCAATAGTTATATAGTCACATAATACTTTTAATGTCGTAATTATGTGTTTGTGTGTGAGCAGGGGAGAGGGCACGGGGGTTTCCCGTGTTTAATGCTAAATTCTAATTAGGTTCAAATAATATTCTAATTCGTGGTTATCCTCTATTAATTCCCTTCAAATGTCAAATATTCTGGTGACCCTTTGATGTTTATTACCAGCTAAACTGATTCCTGGGTTTCCATTCATTATGATATTTCTGTTGGGAGGCAGCGACACAGGACGGTGAGAGTGCTGTATGTTTACTGTGTGCTTTATGTGCCTGAAAACTAGACGTTAAAGGGTACATTAAACAAAGTTGGTAGTGTTACTCTAGTAAACCTACAGGAATTGCTACTAAAAATATATAAAGGAAGCACAATATTTACTATTAAAAAGCAGTGATTCTCCCGTTTTGAAATCCACAAGCCCAAGTGCCCCCTGGACACCCGCTAATAGTTGCCACACCTAAAACTTAAATGTTGGTTATGTATACATAGAGAGAGGGAGAGAGAGAGGGGAAGAGAGAGAGGAAGGGAGAGAGGAAGGGAGAGAGAGAAAGGGAGAGAGATAGGGAGGGAGAGATAGGGAGGGAGAGAGCGAAGGAGAGAGGAAAAGAGAGAGAGAAAGAAAGAGAGAGACAACTAGAAATGAGAGATTGCATTCGTACATTTACAGTCCCATATTATATTTTAGGGGGGGGGGGTATTTTTACATCTCAACAAAAGATACCTCTTTTTCCTTTGGGCTTTGGGATATTATAGTAAAACTGTATTATAAATCTGCTGCTTCTAGTGCTAATTTCCCAGCAAGCAGAAGCAAAAAAAAATTGGTTTGCATTTTTTTTTCCTGGTGACATTTTATGTTATAATGTACATTTTTATGTCTGCACACAGCTATGAAATTAGTACCTCAACCAATATCACATCAACTTCTGCTAATGAATAGAGTTTACTCAAGGCGCTTTGTAACTGAAGATTTATTGCAGCCTAACAAAAATGAAATTATTTTACATAAATGTTCTTCATCCTAAACGTGTTTCTCTTTCAATCTGTTGCCAGTATTTCAAAAATGCATTCCAGATGCACTTTCCCTCTTACCAAGACTAAGCCCCCTATTCTATAAAATGAGTAAGCTATTTCTGAATTGTAATGTCAAACAAAACTTTCAATTATTAATAAAACAAAGTTCTCAAAAAGACAATTAGATTGGCTATCCCTTGAGTCCAGGCGCAAGGTACATTTTTCCTATCTTGACTTCAAATACTTTCTGAGCAAACTACCCATCTGAATAATCTCCTAACCACTTCCACATGCAGCTTTTATCATCTGTAATCTGACTCCAAAAGACTGTTCATGGTCCCAAGGTTCAACAAAGTATCCGGCCGCTCCTCCTCTCACTATGCACCTCACAACTGGAACAATCTACCAGAGACTTTCAAAGCCACCACCAGGCTAAGTTCTTTCAAGACTTCAGCTGTCTGACATTTTAATCTTTTCTGTAACAGTTACATACGCCCATAACATATATTATCTCTAACTGTCCATGATTGGTCTGGAAACATAACTTTTAACCACTGTTCATCTAATGAAACAATGTATTGTCAACATTATCTGTGCCTGCCCAGGACTAGAGATTGGCACATTTTGGGGGGAAATCTGATCGCCCCCCTTCTTTTGGCCGCGGATCAATCTCAAAAAGGGCGATTAATGTTTTGTGGATTCTTTATTATTATTACCAATACACTCCGTGGATTCTGCCACCCGTGGAAAGATTTGTATAATCCAATCTGTGGATTTAGCAATCCGTTGGCGGATTCTTTAGAATTTGCCGGGTCGCTGAATCCACGGATTGGTGTCTACAAATCCATCCACGGGTTCTATTCAATAGCGTTTTTTCATGAATCCGCGTGGATTAAAACCGACCAAATGCGTTTGCGGATTTTACTCAGAAAAACGGATTTTGGGTTGAAAATGTGAGAAAACCGGGAAATGGATTTGGGTGGATTCGTCCATCTCTACCCTGGACATACTTTAAAACAAGAGACAAATCTCAATAATATAATTTCCTGGTAAAATACATTCTGTTTTGAAAACGACCTCATTCCTTTAAACCTTTCTTCATTTTTCTACCAGTCCTCTCTCTCTCAAACTCTCACACTCTCACTCTCTCTCACTCTCTCTCTCTCACTCTCTCTCTCTCACTCTCTCTCTCACTCTCACACTCTCTTTATCGATCTCTCTCACTCTCTCTCACTCTCTCTCTCACTCTCTCTCTCTCTCTCTCACTCTCTCACTCTCTCTCTCACTCTCACACTCTCTTTATCGATCTCTCTCACTCTCTCTCACTCTCTCTCCCTCTCCCATCTATGTTCCCTCTTGCCTCCAAACTCCCATCATTCTCATAACACCCAACAAGATTGGGTTACACACTATTCCTCGATGAATATAAACATGAAAGATTCTGGCATCTAGCAAGTCAGTATTTCTTTTGCTCTATAATTAGAAATAATAACATTGTATTTGTTGCTTTGCTTTTTGCAGCAAAAGAGTTGTTTTTACTCATATTGACTTCTAGTGCATTAACAATAACAACAACAATTAACAATGATAGAGACCATTTAGCAGGAGTGGCCAAATCCAGTACTCAAGGACCACTAACATAAGATGTTAAGGATATCCCAGTTACAGCACAGGTTGCTCAATCAGTGACATAAGTCAGAGACTGAGCCACTGATTGAGCCACCCGTGATGATGTGGGGTCACTCCTACCATACTGCATCTCCAGAAAGACAAATAAATGGAAGCATGTGAAAAGAAGGGTTAAAAAAATGGGGCATGGAGGAGAGAAGAGAGGGAAGATTATTTCTGAGGAATAGAAGTGCTAGAGCAAGAAGCCATACTCCAAAGCCGGAGGGTGGCAGGCTCAGGGGAAATTGAGGAAGTTCATCTACACAGAAAGGATGGTGGATTCGTGCAATAGCCAGAGAAGAGAAAAAATGCTTGGTATAGACATACGGCTATCCTAAATATAAAAGACAGGAATAAATCAAACACGGCCTGTGGATTTACAACAGATAGGAACATGGAGCATGGTCACACTAGGTGGGACAAGTGGTTCTTGTCTGACAAAATTCTACTGTATATATAGAGATTAGCATTGGAAAGTCAAATTCTAAGTGCACACAAGAGCCCAGAATCTGAGTACTATGAGCGGGATCTTGCTATTTCTTGCCAGCTCTGTTCAAATGTACTTGGGCATCTGTTACAATGACCGCTCCAACTAATTCCACAGGCATAATAATCTTGAGGGGGCCACTGCAAGTCAAAGTGAAAGTGGAAGCATTTTTACAAGCTATAGTGTATACTGTAGGTCCATATTTACTAAGCTGTCCTATTGCATGAAAAAAATGCCCGGCGCTGGAAAACACCATACTATACAAGTGAATGTGTTCTAAGGCGACATCTGACGCAGTCGTATGTCATTGCGCTAATAAGTCTTTATGCTCCATTGTCTGTATTAAATTGTGACAGAAAGCCAGAACGATGGAAAAAAGTGAGACACTCTGGTAATGGTGGAAAAGGGTAGGGTACTACTTTTATTGAGTGCTGAGAACACCTACCTTTTTCCTGTATTAGTACTGGGAAGGCACAGGGTCCCTCCTTTGTTACCTTACACTTTACATACTTTATTTTCCATTTTCTCTTTAAATCTGGAGTGCTGTCTATAACACCATACTTGTTTTTTTACTCTGGTAATGGTATAACAGGCAGATCTTTTACATCCATACTGATCTAACCTCTCAATTTCTTGACAACTTTGCCACCTGGCCTCTTAACTTTCTCTCTTCTGTAATCTTGGGAGACTTTAACATACCTATTGAAAATCCTAATCCCACGTCAACCTTGAAATTTCCCTCCTAACCTCCTCCTTTGATCTTTCCCAGTAGACTACCTCTCATACTCACTCCAATGGACACTCCTTTGGTCTGTTTTTCTCCTGCTTCTACTCGATCTCTGACTCCTCTAACAAGCCCCTCCCTCTCACTGATCACCCCCTCATAACCTTTAGCCTCACTCTAGCCTTGGCACCCTCCACATGCACATACAGAAACCTACATGCTCTAGACCCCTTCCAACATCTTTACAACCTCTCCTCTCTTCCATCTCTACCCTTTCCTGCCCATTCCTACCAACCTCTCTATACAACAGCACACTTTCATCAGCCATACAGCCATAGACAAGACAAACTCCTGCCACTACATGCCGCCCCTGACAATTTAAGCCAGAACCATGCACATACGTTTTACCCACTACCTCCATACAGTAAGTACTCAGGCACTTCTGAATGTTACTGGAGGAAATTGACTATAGAGTGTGTTCCTCCACTATAAATTCATACTCTCCTCCTATAACACTGCCCTTTCCCTTGCAAAGAAAACCTACTTCTCTTCTCTCATACTAACTTTGTTATCTAACCCTCAATGCCTATTTGCCACCTTTATCTCCCTTCTCTGCCCAACTGCATCTGCACCTGATTAAACCCTCCTGGCCCAATACCTTGTCACCTACTTCACAGATAAGATTGAGTCCATCAGACATGATATCTCTTCATGTCATGTTCCACACCTACCTCCTAAGTCACTGACCAAGCCACTGATTGAGCTACCAGTGCTGAAGCAGGGATATCCTGAAAAACAAACCTGTTGGTGGCCATTGACGCCTGGAGTTGACCACCCGTTAGAAACTCTCACGAGCAGGTCCCTCATTACCTTTTGTATCTGTTTGCGCTTGTCTGTCCTTATTTGGTACAGTATGTCATTCTGTTTATGTCATTTATGCCACTCTGTAATGTGCCGCGGTGTATGTTGGCGCTATAGAAATAAATAATAATAATAATCTGCACTAGTCCTGCAGAAGAAGTTAGTGTAGTATAGCTGATAAAACAGGAGATTTTTGTGATTTCGGGGTCTTGTCCTGCAGAGACCCGGACGAAGACAAAAAAAATGAAGGATGCAGATTTTCAAAGCTTGGAGCCAGGTTTAATAACCACAATTTCCCCTCCTTGAAATAAGTTTTAGAACATATTGCCAACAAAAACATACAGATTCAATCAGCATAGAGAAGAGGGGAAGTGCAAGACAATATCTTATATTTCCATGCAAGAAGGATATCATTCTGCGGAGGTGCTATTGCAGAATTAGTGATGGCAGACAGAGAAAATGTTCTCAGGCTTTAAGTATAGTATATATAGTTATATATAAATAGTTTTGTTTCGGTTCGAGGAAATATCAAGGTCCTTTGTTAACCTTCCAAACCGGAAAATAGCAAAGAACATTTTATAAAATGATCCACATTCTACCTGGAAAATGGTTTTCTTCTTGTACAGATCACCTGCAGGGCTCCACGTGCAAGCTGGAGAAGGCAAAGTGTTAGGCTGGGATTATGGTGGCCGCTTGCGAACGAGCGCGAGACCACGCCGCACGCACTCCTGCAGCCCAAGCCATCTGTGAACATGGCTGCAGGAGATTGTAGAAACGATGCAGGGGCGTGACGGGGGCGTGGCAGACGCGTCACAAAACAGGTTCGCCCTCATTGGCTGAACTAGCTCAAGTGCGCTGACGTCACGCGACAGCCGCCTGAAAAGACAAGATTTGTCTTTTCAAAAAGCTGCTGCATCAACGCGCGTCTCCGCCTGTAGTCGCGCAGGCGCTGTTGTGACTGCCATAGCAGTCTACACAACAGTGCCTGTCGGGTGCGTGCATGCAAGTGCGCGTGCGTCCCGACGCGGCACCATAATCTCAGCCTCATTAAAAAGGGAGGCACTTTCACTGGGGTTTCAGTTTCAGTCTGGTTCTAAAAATAAAGTCTTGTTTTGGTTTTGCTGGAACTCTCTTGGGGGTTTTATTTTTTAATTTATTAATGTGGAAAAAAAATCTCAAAATAAACAGACATATTTTTAAAAATGTAACTTTTTAAAATGTAAACTCAAAAATTCGCCAAGTTTATTTTAAAAAAAATTAACAAATCAGACAATGAGCTTTTTTTCAGGTTTCGGTTTCAATTTTGCTCAACTTTTAAAATTTGTTCCAAACTTCAACTCGAACTTCCAAACTTGAATTTTGAATTCAAAATCTTTGTGTTTAATCCCATCATATTTTGCAAGCTGACTTTCTCTAAAATGAAATCAATGTTATTTTTATGTCAGCCATGGATTTGGGGCCAAGATAACATTTTAGTCGAAAAATGCTTTGTTTTTGATTAAAATGGGCAAATGTGTCAATCATTGGTCCGCACATTCTTTGCTGTATTTTTGACAACATTTGATTCGCGGGCGAATATTAGAATGTGAAGATGGTGTACATAAATTGGAGTAAATGTATGTAAATCCACCAGTGTCCACCATTTGTCCATTCAATTCGCCCAGAAGTTTCAGACCTGAAATTTGAAGAGAGAGACTTCTAGGCTAATCGAATTTCAGGTCAAAGGTTGGCGCCCAGAGATATTGCACGCATTCGAACAAAGGTAGAAGAATGTCACTTTTTGAGACCAAGTCGCAAATATTCGTGCATGCAAATAAATGCCATATGCACGGCAAACACAAATTAGAGCGAAAAATTAGCCCATCTTTATTAATGAGCATTGCGTTCTTCTGTGCTTCCACTGCCTAGAATAAAGTCAGCATGGAAAATATAGAAACATCTATTTGGGAATTATGCTGTCTTAAGGAATTTTTGTTGAAAGGATGGCAAAGTAATCTAAATGTGTCTAATGTATAATGAATATTATCAAAACACCAATAGACCAGTTGGTGAGAAAATGTGCTGAGTAACGCATAAAACGCAGAATGACATTTTTTTTCTATGTTGGTTCTGAAACAGCACAACAAACAGGAATTATCTGCAGCAAAAACATTGTGATTTATGTACAAATTTGCTTTTGGAAGGTTCCACCTTGCACCTGTGGGAAATTTAGCATTCAGCTGCAGCCCATACACAATGTATCTAAGCATTTAATAGCACAGATGATATATAAAACCAAATTAAGTTTATTACGTGAAAGCAGAAACATCTAGCTGTCCTAAAATAGAAAACTCCACTCAATGCAATTATTTAAAAAAATAAATAAAAAAAAACCTAGTTGGTGGTTATTTTGTGCTGGAAGGCAGCTAGCTCTGCGTGTAAAACTTGTGATGACAATATCAATGGGATGTGAGAAATCCATTAGTGATGCATTGCAGATAAACATTTCACATATTTTGATGTATCTTGGAAGGAATGGATGAGTTACTGTACATTCACACTAATAAATTACTGAATGCCTTCTCTTACTTTACGGTAATACATTTTTTCTTGACAGTCTTGAACCCAGACTTTTTAAGCACACGAAAGAATTGTTGAAAGCAAATTATAATTATATGTAGATCCTACATATAGTAAAAATGCACTGCTGTCATAAATGGTTAGAAAGAGCCATGTGGTTTATTCACCAGCCCCATAAATGGTACATTTCAATCCGAGATCAACACGCGAGCTCTTTGAACATGGGGAAGTCTCATTTCTCCATTAAGTTGAAGGCTTTTTTTTATAGACACTTTAGGGATATTTACAGTTTGATATTTTGTGTTCCAGTGTATCCGTGAATGTTATGCAAAAAAAAAAAAAGGAATATATATTCTGCATGGCCACAAAAACAGATGTTTTGGCCACAAAAAGTCAGCGTCCTGATGATGAAGATTCTATTGGGACTAAAATATTGGCGTTTTGTGCCCATGTTTTTTTTTTAAATTATCCTTTGCATTATTTTAATGATTCTAAATTCGGAACGTTAATCAAGTCACAGAAGTGTGATGGTCTGGTTTTTGTGAAACACACAATCCACTAATTTTGATTTGTTTGAATTATGAGTAATTCCTACATCATGATGGATACATTTTAGTACACCGTACATTTAAATTCATAAGATAATATTCAGGCTGCCAACAAATTTCATTTATCAGGCTGCTTTTTACAAATTGTTTCTGAAAGGAAGGAGTCTTATCTGTCATTGTTAATTAAACCTCCACTTTGTCAATACATGATAATCCCTTTGTTTGAGCTAAAAACATTATTTTCTCAACCCCACATAAAATTTGGGATGGCTGCGCTTCTCTGCTTAAAAAAAAAAAAAAATCAGGACTAAAATAAATTCATGAAGCTACAATCCTTCCAAATAAAGTAAGAGCAAAATAAATCAAAACACTATAAAAATATTCTTTACCTTTCAGATTTTAACTTAGTGTTAAAAATGGTGACAGCTTTCTTAAATGTAGTATTGTTTTCTTATTGTGCAGAGGTGGCCAACCCCAGTCCTCAAGGGCCACCTACAGGTCAGGTTTTAAAGCTATCCCTGCTTCAGCACAAGTGACTGAGCCACTGATTGAGCCACCTGTGCTGAAGCAGGGATACCCTTAAAACCTGACTTGTTGGTGGCCCTTGAGGACTGGAGTTGGCCGCCCCTACTCTAATGGTTCCCAGACATCTCGTAAATGGGGACTAGTAACTTTTTCTGTATCGTAACCAATAAAAGTGGGTGTGCAATGTTTTGCTTTTGCTTGCGTTACCCTGGGAGGTTTGCTCCATCTCACATTCACACATTCCCCATATTTACATTTTATTTTGATTTTATTTAACACATCTACGCACACATCCAATGCTTCGGAGTTCAGAGAATCAATGCAGATATTCTATAATATTCCAGCGCAGAACAGTTGAGGCACAGGTGCTGGTGTTTGATACAGTGTACCACGGTTCTACTTTTTTAAATGATTATATATTCAAACTACAATTTTTGGGTCCCCCTGCAAAAAATTTTTAAATGGCCCCCTCTCTCACTCTCTCTCCCCTTCTAACTCTCCCACCCTTCTCTTCTTTCTAACTCTCTCACTCTCCTCTTTAACTTTCTCACTCTCCCACCTCTCAATCTCTTTTACTCTTCCACCCTTTCTCTCTAATTCTCTCACCCTCCTCTCTAACTCTCTCACTTTTTCTGCCTCCTCTCTAACTTTCTTACTCAATTCCCCTCTTTTCTTACTCGATTCCCCCTTCCTCTCACACTCAATTCCCCTTCCTCTCACACTCAATCCCCCTCTCTTTCACTCAACCCCCCTCTCCTCTTACCTTGCCTTGGGTGTGAGGCCTCGGGTCCTTTGTCGGTGGGATGCTGGGGCCACGTGGGCAGATGTAGAAGTTGGGTCCGATTTCAAGGCCAGCACAAATTATGACGCTGACCGGAACATGGTTACACCGGCAAAGGGGGGGCTTTTTGTAAGTGCCCTGTAGCAAACAAATGCCCCAGCAGCTGGACCGCTGGCCATGCCCAACTTTCAGTGTCAGGCAGGCAGGCTCCCCCATCCTGCTCTCAGGTACCCCAGCATTGCAGAGTTATTCAGCAGTGTCGGTACAACCCTGTTCTGTAGAGAATTTCACAGGTCATATGGTCCTTTAAATATGGCCATTCTTATGCAATTGTTGGCAAGTCATATATAGACATAAAAGGGGAAAAAATCATTCTCATCGGCAGAAACCGACCCAAAAAAAAGCACTAAACCTTTCACAAAAAAGCAAATATAGTGAAAAAATACGTAAAAAACGGGCATACCGAACTAAGGGACATTCGTGTCAGCAATAAAAGTGTAAGATTAAGTGCAAGGGGTGCAATTCCCATACAGGTAGTCCTCGCTATCCAACGTTTCACTTTTCAACAAATGGCATATCCAACGCTTTACAATGCCTCCCTAAGGGTTGTTTTTCAAAGCCAGAATGCGTTATCCAACGCTCACCGCCACTGATTAACATGGGACTCACTTTACAATGGTTTCTCTATCCAACGCTACTTCCAGAACAGATTACTGAGGACTGCCTGTAATATGAGATATGCATCCTACCGGTTATGTAGGAAGGTATTCTTCCCTTGTGTAACGTAGTGTATGTAGCGGCAGCCTCTGCTTTTAATATTTATAATACAGTGACCTGATTCTTTTAAGGTAAATTCCTTGAAAATGTCACAATTAGAAAACACTCTACTATGAAATGTCCACTTTTTAGGAAGGTTTGCAGAAGGTGGCCATTGTAGTTTGTATAGTTGACACACACACACACACACACACACACACACACACACACACACACACACACACACACACTATATTTAGATATTTGTATTATTAATATTATCTACAGTATATGCTATTTTTGTATTACAAACTAATTTAATTTGTACTATTCTGAATGATCAGATTCCCATCAACTGTTCTGAGAAAAACAAAGCACTTGTCTCGGTTGCTTAGAGCAAGGGTGCGAAAACTTTTACCCCTGCGCCCCCCTGCCAGCTCTCCCTCCCTCCCTCCTTGCACCCCCCCTCCTTGCCTTGGCTCCGGCGTTCTGATGTCACATTGCCATAGCAACGCCACGTCACCTAAATGACGCCGCATCGCCAGAAGTCATCTGAGCCAAGGTAAGAGAAGTTACAGAGGCCTTCGCCATTTCCCCGACATTTAATTTAAATTGTATTTTTGTCACATTGGAAGTAGCTTTGGGCATCTTTGTCTATTTAATTTAAATGACTGCAGGAAGAGCGTGGGGCCTCTGTAAATGCAGCACTCCCCCCCCCCCAACCTCCCCCCCCCCCCCCCGAAAATCCCAGTTTGCGCACCCCTGGTTTAGAGCAAAGTGAAAACTTCAGGAGCTTCAAGTACTGCAACATTTCTCCAGAACACAACGCTAGATATGCAACCAATGTTGGCTTATGTTTCAACATATAATGTCCTGTTACTGTAGCTCAAATACATTTGAAATCCCATGCATAGGAACACTGTGTCATCATCAAAGCCTGCAACAAACGTTACTCCTATCCTACTGTCTGTATACATAACTGGTTTTACCTCAACATATAGACTGCCCATGTTTATAGACTTGTAAATATATGGAAGCTCTCCCCATTGAACCATTTTATGGCAATATGTCCTTGTAAACTGCCTTTTATTAACTCTGAATAAATATTTGAAAACAAGTCAAATTGAGGAGTCTGGCAGACAGTCCAGTTTTCCAGCTGTCACGCAGCTTTTCCTTGGCTTCGTGAAATACGTGCCACGTTCAAGTCCCAATGCAGGATTTGAAATTGAACTAATTTATGGAAAGGAAGATTGGAGCATCATTTATTTATGAATCTGAACCAAGAGGTTGTACATTGGTAGAACAGTACATCAGTACCATGTATAATACATTTTTATAATTAGCATGTACAGGTAGCTAACAGTATTTTCAGTCACTGTATACATTCTAGAGGTAAAATAATTTTGCTAAAAATGTCACTCTCACTCTTCACCTTACAACTTTATATTCTATTTATTTCATTTCATTTTCTTTCCTTTGTAGTACATTTTTATAAATCAACAACCAAATCTTTTGAAGTGTTAGTCCCTTTAAGCACTATCTCTCTCTTCCCCCCTCCCCTCCTTCTGCTCTCCCTCCTTCTGCTCCTTGCTGATCTCCCCTTCCTCCTTCCCCCTCCCCTATTCGTTCCTCCCTCCTGCCTCCCCATCCACCTCTCTTTCTCCCTGCCTCCCCCTTCTCTCCCTCCCCCTCTCTCCCCTCTCTCCCCAACCTCTCTCTCCTATACAAAAATGCAGAAAACAAAATGTGACTGCTTAATACAAAAGGAAATACATAGACTATAGCAGTTGCCATCATGCGACTAGCTTTATCACCTTCAGATAAAATAACCTCTGCTATTAGATACATAGCTTTTAGCCTTCTTTGAAAATGCATTGTCATTTAAATAGCAATGAATGCATTTCAACAGCTGTCCTTATAGATTTTGTGTTTTTCAGAAATAATGTTATTTATCTAATCATAAATCTATGAATATTTGGATGTGTATCTGTGCACAATTTCTTTGCCCATGAAAAGATATTCCAAAAATATGGTTTTTTTTCAATGGTATTTCAAATCTCTATACATTCCCATATGTAGAGCTATGACAAAATAGCTACACAAACCATATATCATATATTGTCCTCTATAATCAGGGGTGCTCAACTCCAGTCCTCAAGCCCCACAACAGATCAGGTTTTCAGGATATCCCTTCTTCAGCACAGGTGGCCCAATCTTCAACTGAGCCTCTGATTGAGCCACCTGTTCTGAAGCTGGGATATCCTGAAAACCTGACCTGTTGGGGAGGTTTGAGGACTGGAGTTTAGCACCTCTGCTCTATATAAGGTCATGGTGAACAGCACAACATACGTTAATAACAACTTTATTACTGTGGCTTCCAAAAATGGAATATATTTGATAACCTTTGTTAATTGTATGTGTCCCATTTGTATGCTTACTTACATAAACAATTATCTGCATTTGTATATTCTATAAAACTACTGGGTGCGTTTGACTAATTGTTGGTCACTTAAATAATCAACAGAGGATGACTTTACGCCCAGCAATTTTCGCTTTGTACGGCGCACTTAATGGCTGCAAAGGATGATTTGTCTACAACCAAGTCATAAAACTGAACCTTAACAGAACATCTCTAGCTCCACATTACCAACTTAAATGTTTTGCAAGAATTAACAATTACTGCATGTTAACATGGCAACAGAGACCGGCGGGATCCATGGGGCCATCAATATTGAAATATTAAGAGCTGTAGTTTCTGCAGCAGATGTTGCCGTGACAAGTTAAAATGCAATAGGACAATATGTATGTGATTTAAGGTATAATACATTCACTGCTTCTAATTGTTCTCAGGATTTAAAATCGGCAAAACTGTAAGATGTTCAACAAAAGACTCGATGCAGGTAGGACTATAAAACGTAATTATTTCTTACAAAGGAAACCATTCTATTTAAAATAAAAGAAAGCTATGAGCAATAAAAACTATGCCATTATCAATTAGTCTTCTGCACACATAATTAGATTTGCAGAGATAAAGAAGCCTGTAAAGTTAATGACGAATACCATATTTTTGCCTGGGTTTAATATTCTTTGCAAATTACTGTATGTTGGCAGATCATGTGCTGTTTAGAACCACTCACACTGCAAAATACGGCACCATTTAGATCAGAGGTGAACCAGTCCAGTCCTCAAGGGCCACCCACAGGTCAGGTTTTAAGGATATCCCTGCTTCAAGACCGATGCCTCAATCACTGCTCAGTCTTCAATTGAGCCACCTGTGCTGAAGCAGGAATATCCTTAAAACCTGACCTGTCGGTGGCCCCTGAGGACTGGAGTTGCCCACCTCTGATTTAGATGTCTACAGTTTGCAACGAACATTAAATACGAAAATAATGATAACATAAGCTTTAGTTTTTTCTGTGTTGTGAATAATGGTAAGATGCAAAGAAATATTAAGACCTAACAAATCATTAACTACAAATCACTTTTGGTTTTGAGCACTAAGATCAAAAGTCAAAAAATGATTCCAAACTGTCATCTGTAGGCAACTTGATCGGTCAGCTAGCTGCTACAATATAATGAATTAATAATGAATAATTATTATATATGCCCGTAGGTGTGCAAAGTCTTTATAAACTTGCAAATTCTGGACCTTCACAGCTCAGACAAAATGTGTGCACATGTGAAACTTTGCTAAACTGGTGGCGACAGCAATTAAAGAAGATTGGCTAATCGGAGAAGATTGGCTAATACTGATGGATATTGGAGTGCAGAAAAACAGAAGTGAGTACTGCCCATCTCTACTCCATGAAAACAGCCACGTAAATGATAACACAGAATAGGTCCTGCTCCTCTATCTTAGTCTTACAGATCATCTATTTTGCAGGTGTACAATGAATAATACAATAAATTGTGATAATCGTTATGTATTGTTATGTAATGTAAGAATTCAAGTACAGTGACATTATTATACTGTAATTAGGTTTGAGTCCGGGCTTATAAAAACAGGATGCCACGCATGATATTATGATTTGCAATGATTATTTTACATACATATCATATCGCACATATACAGTATGACATTATTGTAATAGTGATTAAGTAATATCTTCTGTAGGTTCTTTACAAGTAAAGTATTTTAAGTTATAATGGGATACAGCTGTATAGAGATGTCTGGAGAAAGGCCAGCGAGAGGCAGACAGTTACTGGTGATATGCTGAGGTAATCAAAACTAATAAGGGGTTCTAAGATCTTTCCAGAAGACATGCCATATTTGTTAATAAACTTGTATGGAGGGTGGGCAGTTCTTTATCAGATATGGCATCGGTTTCAAGCTGTATGACCTTATATAGTAATAGAATCAGTAGAAGAAAGGCTGATTAGGTAATTTTGTCTGGATAAATATCCAGCAGTGCGTAGCTGGTAAAGAAGACAGAGGGATTACAGCCAGAATGATGGGAGAGGGTTAGCACCAGGAGAGCGAAGGAATCAGGATTAACATCATGATACCAAGATCAAACAGAAGGATTTCACTCATGAACAGAATAATATGCAACCAACTTTGAAGATATAACTTATTTGAACGTCGCCGCCATTTTGTACTATTTTTGTACGTGTTTATTTATCTGCAGAATAAACGTTTCTTTTTATATGCTAAAACCAGAATGCTGAGTGCTGTCATGCTGGAGTAATCTATAGAAAGAGACGCAAAGGACATTCTACATGTAACATGCCATTGCACACTGCCACTTCTAGGAATGCACA
Organism: Ascaphus truei; assembly: GCF_040206685.1. NCBI lineage: Eukaryota > Metazoa > Chordata > Amphibia > Anura > Ascaphidae > Ascaphus > Ascaphus truei. The sequence continues at coordinate 47,554,908 of NC_134496.1, forward strand.
TGTATTCCATACAGGGAGCTCACTAACACTGCCATTAGCTGGGTAGCTGACAAGACACTGGAAGGTGAAGCCTGTGTGGGAGGTTTTGAAAGCTCTGTGCACTATAATCTCACCTCGGAAGAACTCTGATGCTGGCCTGCTAAAAGCTATCACAACCTACAACAAATGGGCTTTTCTCACAACCAATGGAGCTTTGAACTGCCATTAGCTAACGATTCATCATAGAAACGTCCTTGCAGGTACCATTGTAGGCTCTGTGAGATTATATAAATAGTATTGTCGCTGGAATGGCGGCTCTCATAGTAACCAATCATACTCCAGACGACACCCCCAATTTGCAATATACTAAATAAATAAGCATCATACAGCGCCCCTTCAACACGTTTCTGGTTATTTCTATTTTTTTACATGCAACCTTGAAAGATAGTTACCTTTTTTTTTTTGGTTTGTTTGTTATTTTATTGATGATTAGAAGCTATTTTCTTTGTATGTTTACATTTTCCACAGTTCCCCATTTCTATCGAAAATAGTAATTCCTCCTCCCATGGAACAAGGAGGCTGTAATGCCTGATAACAATTCAATTTGAAAGAAATGTTTGGCCATTTGTTTTTATGACAGAAGATGTATATATGGCTCAGTGGACTGTGACCTGAGTATAACTTTTCCATTTTAGCTTGCCACTTGTCTTTCCAAGATCAGGATGTATTCAAGTGATGACTACTTACTGCTTATAAGTTGGCACTTTTCTTGTGACCTACCCTTTGTAAAAAAAAAAACTAATTGGTAGAATCTGTTCAGATTTCTCAGTACGAATGAAAACATCAGAAAATAACCAAAGAATTAGTGAGGAAATTAACACCTTCCGAGTCCATATCTCCTTCTCAGGAGATCACAGGGGCGGTCATGCTGAGTCATGGGTGGGCAACTGCAGTCCTCAAAGGCCTTCCGGTTACCCCTGCTTCAGCACTGGTGGCTCAATCAGTGACTGAATAAGGGATATCATGAAAACTTGAATTGTTGGTGGCCCTTGAGGACTCTAGTTTCCCACCCCTGTGCTGAGTACATTGTGGCTTTTTTGCTTGTTTTCTAGGGGAGATGTGGATGGAAGACAGGGGTGTAACTATAGCTGGGCAAGGTCTGGGGGCCGCGCTCCCCCATCCCCTGTAGAGACAGGCAGGGGGAGATGGTATGCGGCGGCTGACCCTGGTGTTAAAGAATTAACTGGTAGAGGAATCAGCACGGCAGGGGAGGACAGCAGGGAGGAGCGCCTTCTAGCAGTGTGACCCGGATGTATTACTTACTTCCTGTGTCTGCTGCCTCAGCGCAACTTCTCTACCCACTGCTTCTCTGATCACCATCTCCTCCCGCCAAAGGTAGCCATGGGGGAGAGAGCTGGGGGGGGGGGGGAGCTGGGGGGGAGAACTGAGGGATGGAGAGAGAGAGCTGAGGGAGGAGAAAGCGAGAGAGCTGAGGGAGAGATAGAGATAGCTGAGGGGGGGAGAGAGAGAGAGAGATGAAGGGGAGAGGGAGAGCGAGGTAGCTGAGGGGAGAGAAAGAGCTGAGAGAGAGATAGCAGAGAGACATAGCAGAAAGAGAGAGATAGCTGAGAGAGATAGCTGAGAGAGAGAAAGCTGAGGGAGAGAGAGATAGCTGAGAGAGAGAGATAGCTGGGAGAGAGAGATAGCTGAGAGAGAGAGATAGCTGAGAGAGAGAGAGAGAGAGAGAGAGAGAGAGAGATAGCTGAGGGAGAGAGAGATAGCTGAGGGGGAGAGAGAGGTAGATGAGGGGAGAGAGATAGCTGAGGGGAGTAAGACATAGCTGAGGGGGGAGAAAGAGAGAGATAGGAGAGAGAGAGGGAGAGGGAGAGAGAGAGGGAGATGGAGAGGGAGAGGGAGAGGGAGAGGGATTTTACAAATCCGTCCATGGGTTGTGTCCAATAGCGGATTTTGATGATACGCTCAGATTGAAACCGCCCACATCCATCCGCGGGTTGCGGAATCTGCTGAGTATATTGGTAATAATAATAAAAAACATTTCGCAAAATGCAAATCGGCCATTTTTACATTGATCCGCTGAAATCCAAATCCGACAAAAACATTCGTCCATCTCTACAGCCAAATGGAAAAAGTTAACGAGATTTCGAATATCTACCATGTGCCTGCAAGAAAAACATTTTGTGAATCATTGCTCTACGAAGCGTTGAGTAAGTGCCTCAGCGGTGGAAGAAGCACAGGGCCGCGCAGTTTATGGAAATATTTCGTATTACAATGTAATTTTCACCATAAAATGGGGTGGTGATTTAATGAGAAAGCAAAGGCATTTGACATGGAAAATTGCAGTACTAATAATGACAGCTCTGTAATTTAATATCTGGAATGGAGTGCTACTTTTTCACTTTAAAGGTCAATGTTTAGTAAAGTGCGGTCCCAACTTAATCCATACTGACAAATGACTTGTGCTATGATTCATTTTCCTCACTACAGATTGTCTAAATAAAAACATGTCTTGGGCGTCCTGTTATTTATGTGAACACCACAGAAGACAATTATATCCGATTAATGTCATTGTGATGTAGATATCTAACACTCTTATGGATTACAGATATATAGTGCTTGTATCAGTCATGAAAAAGAATGGATTCTTTGCAAGTTCATGTACTGTAATGTCCCTTTCCTAATACCACGTACTTTGTTCTTAACAAGATACAATACTGTTATGTAGAGATGCTTTACTCTGTGATCCTTTCTTCTGATCGGGTGTAAGGCTGGGCTTATAGTGCGGTCTATGCGCCCGGCTACGTGACTGCGTGACGTCAGCCGTCGCCGTAGGAAATGCGATTCCTGCACTCTCTAGCAGGAGACTAAGGGAGGGCGACAGGGGCGTGGCGGAGGCGTGGCCGTGAGCGGTTCGACCTGATTGGCTGAACCGCTCACGTGCTGCTGATGTCACGCGGCGAGTGCCGAAAAGTAAAAATCCTTTGACTACAGGCGATCGCGACCGCCACGGCGCTGCATGTACTTGCTACGGCGCTGTGTGACGTCGCATTCCCCGTAGCCAGCACTATAAGAGCAGCCTACTAGTGCTGACATCAAGCAACACTGCGTGTATGTATGTATCACTTTAATGTTAGCCAACAAATGCAATGCCAAAGAGATCCTCAGGCAACAGACCTTTTAAATATTATATATTTACCCATGCACAGGAAATGTAATGTTGCAACAACCTTCATATTTTAACTAACAAAAGAGAAAGTAAAATATCTAAAACATACGTGCTTCTATTATGTGTCAAGTCACTGTACCAACATTCATAAATTAGTAGAATGTTCTCAATGCTTTCTTGCGTAGATAAGAATGGTATACAGTATCAAGGCCTTGCTAGTTGACAAACTAGTACATTAAATATAAAATGGGGTTTTATTTTTATATAGCATTATAAGCCGAACTGCTCTGCTGCTTGCTAAGACAGGCATTATTTGCATTTGACATTTTTCCATTTCTGAGATTACTATGGTAATCATACTGGTGGTGGTTTAGCTAATCTAATCTGTTTAGAACTAGATTATGAATGTTTACGTGGCATGAGATAAGGTTATGGTACGATAATCAAAGAATGAAATAACTCGGGATGTATGAGATTTTGCTAGGTACAGCATACAATGGAACAGAAAACGGGGAATGGAAGGTATTCTCCTCATTATCATGCCCCTTAAACACCCAGGCAGCTCACACTGCTCATTAGCCAAATGGATTGCTTCCTTTCTTTAAGCTATTTCAGAAACCTCACTGGGCTCGCAGAGCTAATTATGTAAAACCCAGATTGGCTCTTTAATAAAAGGGAGTCATTTTTGATGCCATCTTTTATTTAATATCTACTAGAATCTCTAATGTCACTGCTTAATCATAAAATGATTATAAGAAATATCCACATCCCCCGTTCTTGGTTTAACACTGTATGCCAACATAAAAGCTCAAACAGGTGTGTCAGTGTGTCAGTAGAGACGGCGAATCAGCCCAAATCCGTTTCACGGATTTTCTCCCAACAATTCGTTTCGCGGTGTAAAATCTGTGGACGGATTTGGTCGGTTTTAATCTGCGCGGGTTCATCAAATCCGCTATTGGATACAACCCGTTAATGGATTTGTAGAATCCAATCCATGGATTCAGCAATCCCTTCGCGGATTCTTAAGAGTCCGCCAACTGATTGCTGAATCTGCGGCCAGGATTCTGCGAATCCATCGACGGGTTGCGGAAACCGTGGAGTGATTTGGTAATACACATTGAGACTGATCCACAGAAATCCACAGGCCGATCCGCTGCGGGTCCAAATCAGCTAAAATAAATTGCTCATCTCTACATATACAGTAAGACAGGGGTACTCAACTCCAGTTCTCAAGCCCCCCAACAGGTCACGTTTTTATATATATATTTATTTGTTTATATATGTTTATATATATATATGTTTATATATATATATATATATATAAAACACAAAATCCGTTTGTCTGTGGGTTTGTGCGCGCTCCCATTGGCTGACTATGGGGCAGGGCTTGGCTCTCATTGGCTGACTACAGGGCGGGCCTTGCCTCTCATTGGCTGTCACCGAGGTGGGATGACGTCACGTCCCTCCCTCTCGTCCACCCCCACAGTGACCCACCACCGAGCAACCCTCCCACCCGCTCCAACAATGAGCCGCCGAGCAACCCTCCCATCCACCGAGTGAGGGGTACTCCAGGGAGCTGTGAATGGGAAGGGACCAGAGGTGTTAATAGGGGGGGGACGGAGCGAGCCGCCACACAACTCGCCCGCCACCGCAACTGGCCACCGCCGTGCCACCCACCCCCTTGAGTGACCTGCCGACAACAAACCCACTCCAACCTGAACCACTGTCGAGCAACCCGCCCCCCCCATTGAGCCGCTGCCGAGCAAAACCCCCGCCAACCCCCGCAGTGAGTCACCGCCGCAAAGCAACCCTCCCGTCCACCCCCGCGGTTACCCACAACTGAGCAAAAAACAGTGAGCCGCCAGCAACCTTCCCGCCCGTCAGGGGAGAGAGTGAGGGGTACTCCAGGAGACGCAGGGGGGACCAGAGCCGTGAACTGGGGGGCACCGGAGCTGTGAACGGGGGGGGACCGTAGCTATGAACGGGGGTGGGGATCGGAGCTGTGAACAGGGGGGGGGGTGCGAATCCATGTGAAAGAGGGGACCGGATTGATGTGAACGGGGGAGAGAGAGGGGAATGGGGGCAGAGAGAGGGGGGAGCGGCGAGGGGGTGAGCAGAGAGAGGGGGGAGCAGAGAGAGAGGGGGGAGCGGAGAGGGGGAGCGGAGAGAGAGAGGGGGAGCGGATATCTATAAACATATAAAACATGAAATCCCGGGCAACGCCGGGTATATAAGCTAGTATGTATATAAGTTTGGATTTTAGAGATTGTATTTTAATACAATTTATTCTGAAATAAATAAAAACAGTCTTATTATCTCATAATGTGCTCATTTTTTATAAAACTTTTGTCAAACAAATAAGTTACGTGGGCAGAAGGAGATGCCTTAGGCATATTATTATATAGCCTGTAAACCGTAATTGCAATTAAGGACATATGCCCTGGGAGCAGAGAACTCCCCAAGCTGTAAGTTAGTGTATACTTCTCCACTTCAATTTTCCTAACCTCTATTATGCAGCTGAGCACTGTGGTAATACCTGTGTGGCATACAGTGAATATAGAGTAATAAAAACCTGTGTGTCATACTCTCTCTGGAGATACTGTCTGAATCACTGAACATTTGTGACACATTCGGCTTTAGAGAGGAAAGAAGCTTCCTTTTCGGAAAGTTATTGCTAAATGTGAGCAGTATCTTATATCAATGATAGGCTTCCCAATGGGAGAACCACTTATTTCCGTCCTAATATTGTAATTATATCCTTTAACTGTAATTTTTAAAGACATTCTTTATGATCAGTGTTTATAAAATGCTAGTGACCTAAATCTATAAAGGTGCCCAGTCTGGGAATTCTTAGTTTTCACATATTACAGTGATTGAACCATTATGTCAACATAGCTTTCTCATATAGCCACATTCTGGCCCTGTTTCTCAGTGGGGTTCCTCTGAATGCAAACTGTAATTAGTAACTGTCAAATGTTCTTCACATTGTCTATATACATTGTCACATTAACAAGAGCTCATTTTAATTGATTCTCTGCTGAGATGAACACTGGAGACCTTATCATTATCTCTCATTGTACACACAAAGATTGTAAACTTTTTAAGAGGATCATCTAGAAATGATACATATCACTGACATTTTTTGGGAAATTTTTGTGGAAAAACACCATGTTAAACTAGGTTTATAATGTATGGCCATCGTTCAAAAATACCTGACCAAACAAAATATTGATGAAAGTATTACAAAAACAGCAAATTTACTGGGGGGTACACCCCCCCAGGGAGGGTGCGAGATTGTCTGCAGGGGGCGGGGGGGTGGTCGCGGGGTTTATAGAGGCCCCGTGCGCTTCCCGAAAACACTTAAATTAAGTGCCGGGGAAGCGGCAAAGGCCTCTGTAAACTGCACTTACCTTGATTCTGGAGATGCATTGCAAAGCGGTGTCAAATTACGTCAAGATGCCGACGCCGGAGCCGGTAAGAGGGCGGGGGGTGCGCGTAGAGAGAGGAGCAGCCGGCAGGTGGGTGCAGGGAAAAAAGATTGCGCTCCCTTGCACTATACTATAATTGTGAAGCATTTTTAGTCCCTTAGGAGAAACGCGCTATATGAAATAAAATTATTATTATATTCAGTAATTATCAAATTGTATTCCTTTCTATAGCCTTTAAAGTACAGTTTTTACATAAAATCAAAATACACACAGTTAGAAATGCAAGCATCTTGTTTTAGAGTGAAACATTCAAAGTATAACTTGAAATAAAGATCTCATTTGTGAGCACATTCACATGGTGGTTTTTGTCTGGTGTCACATTCGGTGGTATTACTTGATATTTTCCAATATATCCATTTTCACATATATCTCCCCTTCACCCGCAGCAGAGACCGAGAGGAGGGGAGACGCAAATGGCCAACCAGGACCCAAACATCAGGGCGGACAGAGAGGCAGCCTTACAGTACCAGAGCTGAGAGGCACTGATTTCACTTCATGTTTCTAATATTTCATTTACTTTTTGGATAAAAAAAAAAAAAGTGGATCCGTTTTGATAACAGCTGCAATTGCCACCTTTGGGTCATTTATGGACTTGCTTGGTCTCATTACACTTTTCTTATTGAGCACTTTCCTGTTTGTGATCTCACCTGGTTCCATAGACTATTTATTGTTTATTTATATTTATCGCCATTTATTATTTATTACTTTCATTGGCTGTTAGGTTTCTTCTGCTACGCTTGTGTAAATGACCGACTTACAAGCGCTAACATTACTGAAATATTTTAGTTTACAAATGTTAAAGTGCAGTAGATATGACTATATTTCCTGCAGAAAGGGGGGTATCATACAAACTGTATATAGTATATATGTATATAGTGCTGATCGGGGCACTATAACACGGAAGCTCCCATTGAAATCAAGAGTATGTGTGCAATAACACTAGTGCAGTTTAATGAATTACCCCCTTCAGGGGTTGTGCAAACTGGGTGCTGTGCCCCCCGATTTATAAGGGGGTGATGTAGCGTTCACAGAGGCCCCTCGCTCTTCCCCACAACATTTAAATGAAATGCCGGGGATGTTGCGAGGCCTCTGAAACTCCCTCTTACCTGCTCTCTGCCGGCTCTTCGGCGACGTGTCGCCATGACAACGCGGTGTCATATGATGCCTCATGGTCAAATGGCAATGCGTTGCCGTGGCAATGCAATGCCACATGACATTGTAGCTTCATATGACGCCGCTGATGCCAGAGAGCAATTAAGGAGGGTGAGGGGGGGTGGGGTACAGGCAGGGGGCGGGAGAGCTGACAGGGAGTCGAAAACAGAATTTTGTGCTCCCCTGTGCTACATGACTCATATCTAGTCAACTTAATGTCAAAACGTCCCACCATAGAACTTGATTCACTGACGTTTTGGCCATTTGGCTATAAAAATTTTTTAACACATATAAAAAAAAAAGTTATAGTTATTACCATATATGTTGTGTCAATTGGATGTAGCATTGGGCACCCCTGTCTTTTGTTGTATAAAAAAGTCACAGACTCATAAAAGTAGTCAACGCATCAAGGTATGAGTGTGTCTTGCCTACATTAGCAATCACTTAATTTTCATATACTGTATGAAACAATATGAACATTTAGTGCAGATCTCACTTTGTGAATGTGGTAGTGTAGGAGTGGCCAACTCCAACACCTCAGGGCCACCAACAGGTCAGATTTTAAGGATATCCCTGCTTCAGCACAGGTGGCTCAATCAGTGGCTCAGTCGAAGACAGCACAGGTGGTTCAATCAGTGGCTCAGTCGAAGACAGCACTGGTGGCTCTTCAGCACAGGTGGCTCAATCAGTGGCTCAATCTTCGACTGAGCCACTGATTGAGCCACCTGTGCTGAAGCAGGGATATCCTTTAAACCTGACCTCTTGGTTGGCCTTGAGGACTGCAGTTGGCCACCCGTACTTTAGATCCACTTCATGAAATTCTGTTTGATTCAAGTGTTTACAGAAAAAAACTGATTACAGAAACAATATCAGACACAAAAATGATCAAATAATCGACGTTTCGGGGCCTGAAGAACGGGACATGGGTCCATGAAATGTCACCCATTTTGGCAACTTTGTGTCTGAGGTTTCTACAATCAGTTGTTTTTTCCAGTTTACTTTTTTTAATATGTACAAAAGAAAAGGTATTTCACAGGGTATCTGTGGCCCCATCAGTTATTTTGTAATATCTTGGGACCCAACAAGTTATTATTAATATATATTTGGCAGTAGCCATTCCTGGAAGAGGCTCCCTGACTGAGCAAAACTGTCACAAGACATGTCATAGGAGATTGAAAATTGAATGGCAAGTTGAAATGAATTGTTATTGGCGCATCAGGAAATATATGCAACCTTTCTTCCTCTGTCTGTCCCCGTGGGGCCGTTTGAGCAGCATTTCTAACACTTGGAGCACACAAAGGCTACTTTGTCTCCAAAGTTTTTCAAAGTAACTTGAAGTATGCAACTGTTTTAGTGACTTTGTTAGAGTGGGCTTTTTTCTTGACATTTTTGGGGGTTCATAGTGTTTTTCATCATTATGTTACGGTATCTAGGAAAATGACTGTGAACTGCTGAGATCTCAGGAAAAGTATTATACATATAGTACATATATTTGCACTGTATTAAGGCTTGTTATATAGTGCGCATGCGTGTGCTACCGTGCGTGTCAATGATAATTGCAGGGTGTGAGCATGCAGTTGCTATACTTGAGACGCGCGTGCACGGCCGTGAGCGTTCGTGCGGCAGATCTGGTAAAATACAAGAAATTTGTATTTTCGCGCTGCTGCCATGCTGCGAGCTAATCACAACACGGCCTAACGTTGTGACGTCAGAGTCACGCCCCCTAGTCGCGCGCATCACCGCTTGTGCTATAGCAACTAAATGTGCACGCCATGTGCACGCGCAACGCCGGGCGCGTACTATGTAACAAGCCTAAGGCTGTGGCCATGCTGCCACTGAGCGTGCTCATGCTTGCGGGCGGTGATGTCACCAGCTCTCCAAGCATGAGCGCAAGCTGTCCTGCAAAATGTTGCAAGCACGAGTGGGAAGAGCGTGGCCGGGGTGTGGTCATGCATTGACTGGTGCTGGTTGGTTGTTGAAGGGTCATGTGACCCTTAAGCGTGCTCGAAAATCAATTTGCTTTGGTCTCCCCAAGCGCCTAGCTTGGGAGAGCGTACATGCACGCTTACGAGCGTGTGCACGCCACATGAGCGTGGTCGTACAGATTGATTTTAATTAAATGAGCGCGCCAAACACTAAGCGCGCTCAGTGGCAGCGTGGATGCAGTCTAAGAAGCAGAAAGATGCCATGCTACAGTATGTCACTAGTTTGCTACAGCTTATAGTATACGGTAACCCTTAAAGGAGCTGTCCAAGCTGCCATTTTGTAGTTTTTAAAATTTCCCTTTAATATGTACACTGGCGACACACTTTATTCGAGCTCGGCTAGTCCCACGAATTCGGGTATACCCGGGTGTATTGAGGTTTGTGACTGTTTTCTGCCCGAGTGCATTGAGTTATTTTCCAAGCAGGGATTGAAGCATTTTATTCCTGCTGGCTTCAATTCTGCACAGTATATATATATATACTGCATTACAATTCATGAATTTATGCCATCTGGTAGACACGCGAAGCATTGCAGCCTATTAAATCCTAATCATTATCATTTAACAGATCAGCCGCCCATCAGCCAGGCATGAACCCAGGCTGGGAAGGCAAATGCAACGGGGCTTGTCAGAGGTGAGGAGCGGCGCATTCCAGGTATCTGCCAGGTACATACCGGGTATTTGCTCGAATAAAGTGTGTCGGTGCAGTACATCAATACAATCCACACAATGATAAGTAATTAGCTACGTTGCAGATCGATCCATTTTCCTATGATCAATCGGCAAAGATTCGGCTCGGGGGGTTCACTAAATGGCTGTAAAGGAGTATTGACTAAGTATCAGTGACTTTGTAAATGGTTGCTCTGTAAACAAAAAAAGCTTGTTACATTATAATAAATTAAAAATGTCATTCAGAGTTGTTTAAAAAATGCTATTAGTATTTTCTCATAGTACAGAAGTGATTTATTAAAAAAAAAAAAAACACACATGTAGGATATTGCTTGGTCTGCAGTTTTAAAGCAGCAAGACCTGTGAAATCTTATGTTTTTTTTAAATAAATCAGTTCTGTAGTATTAGATAATAGTGACTGGTATTTTTTTATTTTTAATCAACTCTTAATGCCACATTTAATGCGTTTTAAAGCTTCCCTTGATTTCTATAGCAGGTTTAACACCCACCCCGCAAGCAGTGCAAGATTTTACAACATTTTCCTGTTTGGGATAATGTGTTGCAAATATTCTCAGCTGTTTGAGCTGCAAACTGTAACAATAGATAATGTTACCTTAGTAATAGAAGGATACATTGTAGCTGCTGAGTAACACTGTCTGAAGCAGCCATTATGTCAGGCACACAATCAGGATTTTAACAGGTTTATAACAGGATCACCAGATCCGCAAAGGTCTGTTAAGTCCGGGCTCATAACATCATGTTAACAAAATCAGTAATGGTCATTGTGTTTCGTGAGGTTAACGAATCCCCAATGCTAATTATATGCAAAAACAGTGGCTGTTAGTGATCTCATTAGCATAGACTTAAGGGCTTGTTAAAGCAGCAATACAAATTTCACTTTTTTATTTACATTTTACTACAGGAATGAAGCGGGGTGTCTTTGGGAGTAAGGAAATAGTGTCCCTAACATAATAGCAGCATTTAAATGTCCCGCTTCAATTGGGCCGATAGGACGCTGTAACGCCATCCAGTGCGGCTTCCCATTGGCCTGCGTGACCAGGACATTTAAACTGAAAGTGGTATCGGCGCCCCCAACGGGGGTAAGTATCTCCGGAAGCAGGGGGTCCCCAAATCTCGGAGACCCCCATCTTCAATCTTGTCATTAAAAAATGTAATAAAAAAAGAATGAAACCTGTATTGCTGTTGTAAATTAGCACTGCCTCGTGTTATGCCTGTTTTACCTAAAGGTGGGATTATCTGCCTTCAGACCCTGAAATATGGGGAGGCAGAGAGAAAGAGAGGAGGAGCGAGAGGAGGAGGAGCGAGAGAGAGATACCAAAGAGAGAGAGAGAGATCAGAGAGAGAGAGAGAGAGTGAGAGACCAGAGAGAGAGAGAGAGACCAGAGAGAGAGATACCAGAGAGAGAGACCAGAGAGAGAGACTAGAGAGAGAGAGAGAGAGAGACCAGAGAGAGAGAGCAGAGAGAGAGATGAGAGAGACGAGAGGGACCTGTGATATATGCTATTAGGAGTCCTTTAAATATACTTTGCATATCCTACTAGCATGTATCTCAGGTGCGCTCCTTTTTTTGAACGTGTGTCTTCCCATGTGTTGTTTAAAGGTGGGATTGAGGGGATATATATAGCACTTGGGACTCTCTCTCCTCCAAAAGCCATGACGTAAGTAACGCATTATTAAATCACTGCGTTGACTATAACGAGCTCTGTGAATAAGCATCGTTAGAGGGAGCACCTCCTTTGCATATCATTACTACTAACGTCCATTATAACTAATCAGAGGCTCGTTAAAGCTTAAAACAGCACTAAATTTGATTATAGTAGGCGCGAGCACGACGGAGCGCATGGCGTAGCGCCCGTCTGTCGCCCGAGCGATGGGTGAACTGAGCTGGAGGCGATTGGGGAGGCAATGGGGTGGCATGGTGGACGCGTCACCAGGCTGGTTCGCCCTTGTTGGCTGAACCGCACACATGACGCGGCCGCCGCGCGAAAAAACAAAATAGCCTCACACTATGGCCGGCCCCTATGAGCTGCTGCACTTTGTTCTCGCAGCTCATGAAATCGCCCGCACTTTCGCGCCTACTATAATCGCAGCCTTACAGGCGTTAGTGAGCTACGAACATACCTGTTAGCACTATAGCAGAGCTTTGTGGATCTGGGCCCTCTGTGTTTAAAATGAGTCACACAGAAAGCAGTTCCAAACTTACAACATAATAAAAGCTACCATTGCTCCGTGTATGAGGCTTACAACATGTAAAAATAATTATCTGTGATGCATCAATACAAAACAAAAGAAGCAGCTGAAGTTATTGCAATTTCAACAAGACGCGTTCTATAATTAAACAACTGCCGAGAGTGTAGAGACATAAATGTAAAAATAGTTTATTCTTTCTTTCACGAATCCAGAAACCAAAAGCTTCTGCTGTTGGCTAAGCAAAACAAAACATGCGGAAAAAGGGGGAAGATTTTCCGGAATCCTTTATTATTTATATGCAGGGAATTTATTATTGAGAGTGACAGAGAGGTAATGGGATTGCAAATGGACCTCGCGTTTAGGAAATAGTTTGTTTCCCAGGAATGGGAGGAGGGTTAAAAGTCAATGATTATCTATCATCACAAAAATCTCTCTTCACACGCCAACAATAAATGCTCCCAATTTCTTATCTAGAAGCCAAACCAGTGTTCCGTTAACTTTTTGAAACGACCTTATAGAAAAAACAGGAACTGCACCGATGTTTTTAACATCATTTTGTAACAGCCGTAAAAAAAGCATGACGACGAAGTATATTTATTTACAATGTTCCTGTATTGACAGTAATAAAGCTTTTGCTGCATTGTTAATGAGCTCACACTTGGGTTTATCAAGGGGTAAAATGTGTCTTATTCATGCGTGGCACAGTGCAGTCCCTGCAGCAGAATAAACTACCTGTGACTCACTATCTTTGGATGTATATTTTTATTTATATAGCGCCATTCATGTACATAGCGCGTCACAGCTATAATGCACGTGATAATCATATAGATAACAAATAATACATATAACACATAATGGGGAGAAGCGCTTTCAGACATAAAAGTGACATTTAGGAAAAGGAGTCCCTGCTCCGAAGAGCTTACAGTCTTTATAATAATAACTTTATTTCATGTAGCACGTTTTCCCCAATGTGACTCAAAGCACTTTACAAATACAGTATAGTACACAGGAATTTTACAGACACAGTGCCTGCAGATGATCTTATAACCTATATATTTTTGGTGCCGGAGGTACATGGAGATAAAGGGGTTTGACCAAGGAGCTGACACCAGGAAGTGAACCAAACTCCTCGGTTTCAAACTTGGTGTTGCTGTTAAGGACAGTGCCTTACTTACTGAGCCACTCCTTCATCTTAAAACAGCGCTCCCTGCAAATCTGCACGTGCCTCAAACAAGTTGTGAGCTTCTCTTGGCCTCAAACAGACATTTTATTCAAAATCCCTTAGTCCTCTTCTACTATACAGATGATGTGTTGAGGAGTCAGGGAGCGCAGTACACCAGGGTAGACATGAAAGGAGAAAGCATAATGCAGGTGACAGTGCAACACTGTATGATAAGGTGATAAATAGCTTGTGACTGGGGAAGGAAACAAGGGGAATAAGCAATGAATGGCTGACACAAATTATGAAGACAAAAAAGGATTTAGTGAGCACACATCATGGAGCACACAGATGCAACGGGGACTTACAAGAAAGCCCCAAATAAAAGGCGATGTGAATAGAACACAGTCGGGGTCCGTTTTGTGAGGTGAAAAACCTGTGGGTGATGAAGATGTTGCAGGGGGGTCAGGCTGTGCGGGCGATTCCTCCACTACTACACATCACAGGACTTCCAGGTTAGAACCTCTCACTCAGTCTTCTGCTACACGTGACAGCGTCAGCGTCACACTGCGGACACCACGGGCTTCTAATTTCACAGGAAACAAGGACTCAATGCAAGGGCACTTCTGCGTTTCGCTGGCAGCTTCGTCAGTAGTCTCTGATGCCTGTCGTGGGTTGGCTGCAACATATGCAGAGGCGCAGCCAATCACAAATCGGCTGTGACGTCATTATACCAATCGGTTGCTTGCATCATTTCCCACCAATGGTGGTGTGTGTTGCTCGATATTAGGCCTATCATCTTCGTGGGCGGGTCTAAGTGTCCATAGTGTACACAATACATACAATATTAACTTTGAATAAACGTATATAAAAATAAACTTTATAGATTAAAAACAACAAGACATAACATAAAGATTAGTCCTAAAAAGCAAAGGAAATTGAAATCTGAAAACAGCGTCAAAATACATACAACAGCTCCTGCGGGGAAGGGGGGGGGGGAGAGGAGAAAAAATGTAAAGCCAGAAAGTGGGTTAAAAATTATTAATTCAGAGCGATGCAATGCAACAGAATTTTATCAAATAAGCAAAGCAATCTAAAAAAAATCAAAATGAAGAATAGGCCTGATGGAAAAATAAGATCAATAAAAACAAATATGATTTTCAAAAAAAAGAGTTAAAAAGAGATAGAAAATGAATGTTAAAAATCCCTATAAAAAAGCAGTAATATCAATGTCAATGTTAAGACCATCAGGCTCCATAGTCTTCAATTTAAAAATCCAATAACTCTCTCTCTGGATTAATCTCCTGTCCCTATCGCCCCCTCTCCAATGGGGATCTACACATTCAATGGCTCTGTATGTGAGGCCTGCAGGATTGCCATTATGGGCTTGCAGAAAATGTTTCGGCACACTATGTGTTAATAACTTCCGCCTAATGTTTCCCAAGTGTTCTAAAATTCGTACCCTAAGGGGTCTTATAGTCTTGCCAACATATTGGAGGCCGCAAGGGCACTCCAATAGATAGACAACAAAACTGGTCCTGCAATTAGCAGATTTCTTCATTTGAAAAATCTCGCCAGTTTTGTTAGATTTGAAGTCTACTTTATTTGTAGAGGCAAAGGAACAGGACTTACAATTAATACATTTATAAAAATCCTTTTGGTTTTGTTAGCCACCCTTCTTGTGATTTAGTTTTAAAGGCACTTGGAGCTAACTTTTTTTTAAGATTAGGTGCTCTTTTAAAAATCACCCTTGGTCTATCTTCAAGTGTACTACCTAACACTGGATCTTCTTTTAAAATGTGCCAATATTTGTTGATAATACCTTTAATTTCTATGGCTTTCCTATTATAGGGCGTAATAAAAGCTGTCTGAAAACTTGTTTCATTGTGTTGTCTCGATTTTGGTTGGAGGAGGGAGGCACGATCTAATTCGTTAGTTTTTCGTAATGCTTCTGTTATAGTTGATGTATCGTAGTTCCTGTCTGAAAATCTCTTCTGTATAATTTTTGATTGGCTCTGGAAATCTGTATCCTTACTACAATTACGCTTTATACGTTTCAGCTGCCCAAAAGGTATATTTCGTGACTACAATTACGCTTTATACGTTTCAGCTGCCCAAAAGGTATATTTCGTATCCAGCCTGGATGGTGACAACTGCATTTTAGAACATAGTTGTTGGAATCAACTGGTTTAAAAAAAGTTTTAGTGTTCAGCTTGTCGTTCTCAATGAAAATTAATAAATCTAAAAACTCAACCTGTGATGGACTGTACTTACTAGTAAAATGGAGATTAAAAGGATTATCGTCTAAATATTGTAAGAAACCATTTAGGGATGTTTCATCCCCTCGCCAGATGAAAAGAATATCATCAATATACCTATGCCAGAGGACCAGGCTCGCACCAAATGGGTTCTGGGACCAGATACGATCCAGTTCCCAGACTCCCATAAACAGGTTGGAATAACTTGGTGCGAACATGGTCCCCATGGCAGTCCCACACTTTTGTACGTAAAAAGTATCTTTAAAAGAGAAATAATTATGTTCCAGAATTAAAATAATACTATCAACAATAAAATCAATTTGTTCCAACTTCAAATCTGGGTCTTCCATCAAGGTTCTTCGTATAGCGTCTACACCCTGATTATGATTGATCGAGGTATATAGTGATGTGACATCCGTTGTCACTAAAAAGCAACCTTTTTCCCATGTTGTCTTGTTCAGGATTTCTAATACCTGCATAGTGTCCCTTAGGTATGAGCGGATCTTAGTGACATATTTAATTAAAAAGATGTCAATATATTCTGACAGATTTTCTGTTAATGACCCAATCCCTGAAATAATTGGTCTCCCGGGTGGTTCTTGTAAATTCTTATGAATTTTCGGGAGAAAATAAAATACCGGTATAATAGGTTTGACTACGGTAAGGTATCGAAATTCTTCTTCATTTAAAATGTCATTCTGTTTACCTTTTAGTAAATGTGCATTTAATGCATCTAAAAACCTTTTCGTGGGATCTCTTGCAAGTTTCTCATAAGTTGTGGTGTCATTCAAAATTCTGGCTGCCTCTTTGATATACAGATGAGCAATACTCATTAACATGCTTTTATATGTTGTCTACTGAGAAGTTGGCCTGTTTGGGCTTTTCCTTCACCTGTCTGGGATTTAGCTGTAAATATTAAGTGGATGTTCCTCGACTCAGCAAGCTCCTTTAGATTCTGAGTATGGGAAACTCATGCTGGTAACTCAGTTACCCACAATGCTATGCTAAAGAGTAGGCAGGTGCACAGTGATCGTACATGCTTATGAAACATGTGCTGGACTGTGAATGCAAGCGGAAATTTCGCAACCTGGAAAACAATCGCAAACATTCACTTGGACTGGTAATAGGGTTGCCAGGTGGCTTCTCCAGAAATACTGGACATAATGGTGAAAGGTACGACGTGATCGACACACACACACCTCTCTCCGCTCCATGTTGTTTCCTCCTCTCTTTGCCCCCAGGCTCCTGATACCTCCGGCTTGGCTGCATTACTCAGCAGCAGCCAATCAGGATGGAGGAAGCCCCCTAGCAATAGCCCTGCTCGCAGAAATCCCGTCGGCCCCCAAGCCGGTCAAGTCACTCTTACCAGAGAGGTAATACCGGTATACACATATATGTCCAGTATTACCTCTATTTTTTTACTGGACACAGTGTCCAAATACAGGACAGTCCGGTTCAATACTGAACACCTGTTTGTAGCCATTTTTGTGAGAGATATACATTTACATCCGCAAAAAAAAAAAAAACAGTGTTAAAAATTCCCTGAACTATTGAGAAAGAAAGAGGGGTGTGCAAGTGTAAAACAAAAAATACATTTTCCATTGAAAAGGCAAAGTCCAAGTAAGGGTTAACGTGTGTGAAAACCTTTGCAAATATGTGAAGATCTTACAAGTGTCACAAAAAATGTCACCAATCAATTTCTGCCACACTTGCATCTATCTACTAAATAGGAAATTGCATTTGAAACATACCCAGCACTTATTGCAATGTCCATAGCTTTGTAATCTACAAAAACATAAGTTGGGCTTCGTGGCCTCATTAATTATTAGAACGATGCACTGGGTTTAAATAAAGGTAAGTGGCATTTCTAACGCTATATGAAATAAAACATTACAGAATACAATCATTCAGGTAGTTTAACATAGTAGGCCAGGGGTGGGCTACTCCAGTCCTCAAAGGCCACGAACAGATCAGTTTTCAGGATATCCCTGCTTCAGCACAGGTGGCTCAATCTGTTCCAGCTTCAGGACAGGTGGCTCAATCAGAGGCTCAGCGAACACTGAGGCTCTGATTGAGCCACCTGTGCTGAAGCAGGACAATCCTGAAAACCTGACCTGTTGGTGGTCCTTGAGGACTGGAGTTGGCCGCTCCTGTAGCAGATGAGTGAGTTTGAATTTTTTTTAATCTGACGTCCCTGAACCTCGTAATCTGCGCGAAATGCAGTCAACAGCATTCATTCCGTGTTGGTTCGCGTTATCGAATCCAAAAATACGAACTCGCTCATTTCTAATGTGAAAACTAGCAAAGCAACTTCAAAAACATATTTTTGGTGTCCATGATATTACAATACTGTATGGTAGTCTGTGAAAAATAATGGTAATGAATTGGCTTGAAACAGTTTTATTATCAGAATATATTATAATGCCGGTAAAGACCGGTGATTAAACATGCGTGCAAAGCATACAACTCCATAATATTGTCCATGCAGAACAAGCTCCTTATTATATTAAAGTCTAGTCTTGCAGGCGTCTTCATCATTAAAGAGATGAAACAGAAATGGGCTGATGGGTTACATTTTACACGGTACTTTAATATATTTTTCACTTACAGATATGTTATTTTACTCACAGCTGCAAGCAATTCCTGGCATATTTACACCCTGGCACAGTTAGCATATACAGTAATATGTGAGCACATCTTGATTAACTCATTCAGGGGAAACTTGGCATACAGTACTGTACTTGTACATTGTTACCTATATTTACTAACTCCATAGAACACCTTCCAAAGCTGGAAGATACCCTCTGAGTCAGCACTTGGAAGGTGACTTATGGAATAGCAGCGCTTGCTAAATATAGGCCATTGGGTCTGTTTTGGAGGGTAAACCGGGTATATAGTAAATAGACACATTTGCATACTGTATTGCTCACTAACGAGTAAGATATTTCATTCCCACAAGCAAGATCTGCTCTGGGGTTTTGTTACCTCCCTAGTTCTTAGGTCCGATGCTGCCCAAAGGATTGGAACATTCCTTCCTAAGAGGTCGGACACATATGGAGAAATTATTCACAACATTTTTTTTCATGGAAATTGTGTCATTTATTTCCACAATACATACTTCACTGCAACTGTTAGTAATCTTGACAACGAAGGCAAAAGTTCAGTTGAGTATGAGATCCATAGCAGACACATATCTAAGGAGTTATTCAATTATCAATTATATGTCATACTGTACTTATGACTTATTTTGTGTATTACAAAGTACACAACTGGCTTCCTGAATGCATGTACATTACTGTCGCTTCTTGTAAAATGGATTTGTTGCTTTACACTCCTAACCTTAGCTATTCACCTTACTATTAAAGATCTATTCCAAGACTTATGTTTCTATTTCCACTGCCATCCTGGTCTTTTCCGCATCCTTGTTGCTGTAAATTTTTTAGCAATAATAAACAATAAATAGAAATATAAGCATTAACACAGCCCAAGTTTCCCATAGTTCAATAGATAAATAAATAAAAAAGTATGCTTTGCTTTGCTTGATAGCTTATTTGTTTGATAAAAAAAATCTTCCAATTGTTAAATTACTTTGAAAATTTAGGAATGCCAATCTCTCTGTTGTATCGCAAGCTTGCTATAATTTTGCCAGAAGTACCATTACTTTTACGCTTCCTATACAGATTCAGATTTGAAATGTTAGAAATATAAACTAGATCCATGAGCTGTTACAGTGTAACATTAAGGGACAGTACTTTTATTGGCTGGTTTAAATCATGCTTGGAGAGACTGGTTCTTTAAATTTAGTCAATTGGTATTGGATGGTGTATAGGTTTAAATTCCCAGGATGGCTATGAATCTGTAACACGTCCAACGACTGAGATCACTTTCAAAGTACAAGGATATCAGCAAGAGAATCCCTGCTCATGACATGATTTATCTATTAATCAAAGCAGTGCTGCAGGACAGAAGATCTGTTGGATTTTACTGCTATCCGGCTCCATGATAAAGTATTACCCAGCCCAAAGTATTTACTATCCAAAATATATCCGGCACTTTCCTTCTTCCAGAAAGTTTTCTACAACTTATTTCCATCAAAGTATACATAATAGCAATTAGTGAACAAGAACAAAACAACTCAAATAACTATGTTGTTTAAAAAGTAACAATCGCCGTTAAAATGATACTATACATTTTGGACATTTTGATTTTAACAGTTTTTCTATTGTTTGCCTATCGTTTGACTTTTCTTTCTTTTTTTCCTGATGACATGGCTAACTCAGCACACAGTCTGTACAAAAATAACTGATTGTAGCATCACAGTATAGTATACAGTAATATACATGTACCACACAAATCTGTGACAGCCAATAAGAGCCCTCGTATTTTTTAGTAATAGATGTAATGCAGGTGTGGCCAACTCCAATCCTCAAGGGCCACCCACAGGTCAGGTTTTAAAAGTATCACTGCTTGAGCACAAGTGGCTCAGTCATTGACTGAGCCACTGATTGTGCCACCTGTGCTGAAGCAGAGATATTCTTAAAACCTAACCGCTTGGTAGGCCTTGAGGACTGGATTTGGCCACCTCTGGTGTAAAGAGTTATCCATTCCGAAAGCAGGTTTAGTAGTACAACGCGAGTGGTACAATAAAATCGTCTTGAGAGCAAGAGATCTTCCACTAAGGGCACTCACAGACGTGTCCAACAATACTGAAAATGTATTTCTACAATCATCAATACCGATGCACTATACAATAAAAATCATCTAGAAACACAAGTAAGTGCACTAGAGCCAGAAGCCCAAATATTGCAATCCGATATCAATATAAGCATAATAAACAGTGTGCAAATGGGAAGTAGAGACTCATGAGTAGAGAGGGGTGAATCTGCCCAAATCCGTTTCCCGTAACTTCTCACATATTCCCCCAAAATCCATTTTGTGGTGTAAAATCCGTGTATTGATTTGGTCGGTTTTAATCCGTGCGCATTCATCAAAATCCGCCATTGCATACAACCCGTGGATGGATTTGTAGAATCCAAGCGGCGGATTCAGCCATCCGTTGGCGGATTCTTAAGAATTGCGGAATCCGCAAATTGGATTCTACACATCCGTCCACGGGTTCCGGAATCTGCGGAATGTATAGGTAACAATAATAAAAAAATCCAAAAAACGCGAATCGCCCTTTTTGAGATTGATCCGCTGAAATCCGCGGACCAAAGGAACCGTCCGATCCGCTGCGGATCCAAATTCAGCCCCAAAAATTCAACCATCTCTACGCATGAGAGGAAACCAAATCTGGATCCACTCTTGAGATATAGAAGTACCCGGGTGCTAAGAAGAGAGAAAATGTAGATGGACAGCGAATATTAAATCATATATAGCATGCGATCACTCATTACATAGGCCCTTAAACAAAAATCAAGAAAAAAAAATCAGAAATATAGTAAACATAGACAAAAAAAAAAAAAGTCCTGACTATCACCATTGTTCTACTTTCTTTGCGTAGAAATGTCCCGGATAGTAAGGTATAGGTTGGTAAGTCCCGAGTATGGCTACAAATGGTGCGGAGAATTCAATCGCACGCCGCACTCCGTGCCGTGTAGGGCTTCTGCTCCCGTGTCCAACAAAAAGAAAATGTAACTGAAACTATTGAGAGAACATCGTTTCAATTACAAATAACACAATGCCTTAATAAGAAGTCTGGTTAGCTGGCTAAAGCTCTGCTATGCTCTGAGCCAGTGTTGATGACCTTATTATATAACGGGACAAATGACTGCATAATGTAGCAGCATCCTGCAAGTTCACTTACTTCAGAGATCCGCACTATTTCATTTAATTTCTAATCATCTGGAACACTAAAAATCGTGTCACTGGAATGTAAAGTTACAGGACGCCTAATGCCTTCCTACCTTGAAAACAAACATCTTGGCTTCTCCTCAACATTTACTTCCAATACAAGCTGAGGCGGAGGTTAACCTGATGTAGCTTTCCATTACAACGATCTTATCTCTAACGTATCAAAATATATATATATTTACAAAATACAATATATTTATCAGTAGTGCAGCACATACACATGGGAGAATTATTGTGGCAGTGTGTTTTTTTTATGGTACACTGTGTTTCGAGTAATTTGAATGAAGGAATGATATATCCTGTATATTACAGTACTTGTATGTGATTGGGTTACTAAACATTTATTACCCATCATTAGTATTATAATACTGCAGATGAAATGTGCATAGTGGAATAGATGATATTTCCAAGATTGTTCACGCAGGATTTGCGAGTCAGGCTACATTGAGTTATTAATGCTCCAAAGGAGTAGTCCTCTGGGTCCCTCCTTATTTTTATATATAGTGGGAAGCAGAGTCCCCGGGATTGAACTGAGTGTCTTTCAGCTACGGAGATAGGTACAGTAGGGCCCCGCTCATACAGCGGGTTCTATTCCAGGGTGCCGCCGGAGAGCGAAAATCGCCGAAAAATGGAACATAGCCTTTGCTATGTCCACCGGCGATTCTCTGTGTCTCCTACCTCTTCTGCGCATGTGAATTCGGCCGCTCCCCCTTTTACGCATGCGCGAACTCGGCCGTCCCCTTCTGCTCATGCGCGGACATGGCGGCCCCCTTCTCGGTACCGCCGTATTGGTGGATCGCCGAGAAGCAAAACGCTGAGAACCGTGGGCCCTACTGGACTGAGAAAGGTGACTTTCTGCTATTTATATCTCTGTGTCATGCAGGTCATGGGATGGTCTGAGGGTATAGCGAGCAAAGTGGTTGCCTTGGACCCCGCACCTTCGGGGGGTCCCCACGTTCCCTCCTCCTCTCAGGGCCGGGATCCAAATTCCACCCGACAGTAGAGGGGAGAGCTGGGGAGTCCCCAAACTGGTGCAGGACCACACCGCTGCTCACCCAACGGTAGGGGGTTAGGGGGGGAGGTGTGTGCAGCTGGGGGAGGGGGGAGATCTTACTTTATTCAGAGCAGCCTTCTGCAGTGCCGCATTGCCATGACAATGCAATGTTGTTATGCTGTGATGTCATTACGCTGCAGTAGGGCCCCGCTGCCGGCTTGCCGCCTTGGGACCCGCCAAAGGTAAGGCCGGTCCTGCCGTGACGGATGCCTTTTGCGGCTTTCTATTGGCCCGCGTAAGGCAGGAAATTTAACCTCTCTTTTGATTAACCTGGAGGGGATGCTGCCTGCAGCCCTTACCCCGGAGAGTATGTCCGGAACAAGGGGGTCCTCGGAGCTCAAATGAACGCGTTCTGCTCAGGAGACCCCCTGCTTCCTGCACAGATGTAGCCAACGTTTTTGCAACCTGTGGTGTGTGGCAGCAGGACAAACAGAACTCACCAGCGGGAGAAGCGGCCATTTTTTTTAATAAGCAGTTCGCGAGAAGGGGGTTTGGGCTATCGTGCTATTTAATCCACGGCGCACGTTCCAATAACATTGGCTACATCTGTAAAACAACAACAAGCAGGTGTAACTGCTACTTTCATTAAATACATTTTCTTTAAACTTCAGCACCACAGGGGCTTGCAACGCATTTATATGTAATGCATTGTAGGTCCCTCTATCGCTAAAGGGGTAATTTGTATATAGGAAGACCATCCTATAATGTAAGGGTAGCCAACTCCAGTCCTCAAGAGCTACCAACAGATCAGGTTTTCAGGATATCCCTGCTTCAGCACAGGTGGCTCAATCAGTGGCTCAGTCAAAGACCACCAGCAGAAACAGCCCACCAGACCCCATGTGCCTCTGCTTGAAGGGATGCTAAAGCCCAACGCCCACCCTTCCTATCAGCAGGGATGGCAACCGGATGCCCCCCCTCCATCCCCCGCCACTGCTCACCGTCATCCCATGCTCCCGAGCCAGTGGTGGCACCTGGACCCGGCTGCCATCTGAGTGGTGGTGCAGGACTCGGATGGTCATTACTGAAATGTTGAAGCGCCAACAATTCTGGGCAGTACTGACTATTAGTGCCTGGTATGTTGATCAAATCAGCATGCAGCATTTCAATAATGTTCTCCTGTTTAGCCTGTAATTAGGTATATTGACATGTAAAAAAACATTTTAGGGTGGCTTTTCAGACATCATGTCCAACGCCGTGTCATTAGGAGGAGTGACAGCTGTTTATGAGATTAAGTCTTCCATGTCAATGTATCAGTTGTTGCATACCAAAGGGCTGCATGGAAGCTTGTGTATTGTAATGTAGCGATGATCAGAATGGCTTTATGCATAATGCATTGGGGTTTTCTGTAGCACAGAATTCCACTAATTATTACAGTGAAAGCAGGGTAACACTCAGCTAACAATGGAATAATGTGCATTCCCTGCAATTAAAGCTGGGCATTATCCTATTTTTAATATCTTGAATATGACCAAAAGGGTAGTCTTGCTATAAAAGGACTACAGTGTAGCTAGTGAAAATGTCATGTACTCGTGAGTCATTTTAAAATATTAAGACAGAAAGTCATGCATCATAAAGAATAGAGAAACTTTGTCTCGGTTGAACATTGAACTCTTTTTAAGGATTTTCAAAAATTGATTAAAAGAGACCTCCTAGCTTCAAAGTTCATAAACAACAAAAATCTACGGGAAAGGTTATCACTTCAAATAAAGATAGTACAGGCATAAATCGGTTTAAGGACACTCACTTTAAGTACACTCACAAGTAAGGACATATTTTCAATAGCTCCATTCCCCTGTGTCCGTACGCTCGCTTCGCGAGTACGGACACTTATTCTGCCCTACAGACCGCCGTAGTAGTGACGCGCTGATTCCCTTCACCCAATAGGCAAACGGCAGCTCGTGCATGCGCCTGTCAGCACGTCCTGAACAGCAATACCGGCTCCCTACCTGTACCGAAGCTTCGATAAGTGGAAAAAAGGTAGTGCTTCACTTTAAGTACATTTTCGCTTTACATACATGCTCTGGACCCATTGCGTACATTAATGCGGGGTATGCCTGTCAACTTACATGGACTCTCCCCTGCAAGAATTTGGACTAAATAATAAAAACCTATACAAGCAAGTATTACACTCAACTTACTAGTTACATGGGGAATAGTCTAGTATCTGTGAGTTGTGCATATCTGTGCAGAAAGAGCCCTTTCCGAACGGATGTGCGAAGTTTTGCGATTCTGGAAACCCTTCTCCCATGTCCAAACCGTGCGGAAAAGGCTTTTTTAGAAGCAGTTTTATTCCGACTGTAAATCCTGGCAAATGACCAAAAAGGCTCCAACTCGCGTTTTCGGAGAACTTGCTGAATTCTAGTAGCTCCATTAAGCGCAAACGGCAAAACCGCTTCAAATAACACACGTTTTTTTCTGGCCTCCATCAGAGTGGCGAGATTGGGGTTGCGAGATCCATCCAGAGCCTGGGTTTTGCTGTGAGAGACCACAACCCATATCTCTGCAAAAGCCGCGTCAGTCTCCGGGTGGCGCTAGTACCACCTCAGGTCATCCCGCTTCAAAAGCTAGTACAATCTGGGCATTTTGGCCTTTGTAATACAGCATACATATCTTCAGATACTTTTAAACTGCTACTTATGACCATGCCAAGCGGCGCGATTTTACAAGGACAAATGTATCCCCCATAGAACCCCAAACCTCCATAAAATCAGGTCTCATAACTGACTCTACCTAAAACAATAGCAGACTTTATTTTTCCTGCGTTAAGGCGTATGCTCAAACCTAATTATATGAAAAAACAACGGACGGAATACATCTCATTAGCATCGGCTTAATGTCATATTATTGTAACATATGAGGAGGATCCTCTGACGCGTTTCGTCCTTATGGGACTTTATCGAAGAGTGATCTAAGGTAACCAGACCCAACTATATATAGTGGCTATATATAGTTGGGTCTGGTTACCTTAGATCACTCTTCGATAAAGTCCTATAAGGACGAAACGCGTCAGAGGATCCTCCTCATGTGGTTTTACCTGGGCTTGTATGCCTGAATAAAGTTATTTTTGCAGCACCTTGCCTCCAGCCTTTTTTCACAGCAGTGCTCGTCCGATTCCTTCTCTACCCTGCTTCAACGTGTGACCGAGGCACGCAACGGAACAGGGGCCATCCAGTCCTCCAGCGAGGGAAGCACAGCGGAATTCAGCCACGGAAGAGTGAGTACACTACCCTTTAAAGTTGGGACTATGGGAGGTTGAGTTTAGCCCACCCACAGCGGGATCACCGGGTGGAGTCACATACTCACCGGCTAGGTTAGACGGCTTTCTCCCCCCACCTCATGGACTGTGTATGTTGTGCTGTGGCTTCCCCTCTTATATTTTATGGACTTTGAAACCGCTGATGTTACTATTAAGGAAGATGGTTACCCTGCTTTAAGTGTTTATACAGCAAAGATGCCTTAATGATTGATTGCACTGGACTAATATAGAGCACCCAATCAAGAGAGTTTCCCTTATCCACCTTATTGTAACATATTGTTGCGTTAGCTTCCAATAACGTGACTTAAGTATGTCTTAGCCTTACTCCTATCCAGGATCCTAAAATAGGACTTTTCCTGGAGGAGAAGAGAGAGACTTATTGCAGGGGTGCGCAAACTGGGGGGCGTGCAAGATTTTTCAGGAGGGGTGTGGGAACGGTTGCAGAGGTCCTGCTCTCTTCCCCCAAGGTATTTAAATTAATGCTGGGGGATCGCACGAGGCCTCTGCAGTCATTCAAATCCTAGTGCAGGCTCCTTGTGACCTTGGGCAGCACACTTTATCTCCCTGTGCTCCAGGACAGTGTGTAAATATCCTATGAAAAAATTGACTGAACTAGCACTCCCCCTGTCTAATATAATGCAGATAGAGGTGCTATGATCCGGCATCTATACTGCAAGATTTATACAAAAAACAAACTGGGTCAGCACTCAAAAATTAAATGAAGGACTGCTTTTGGTTTCACCAAGTTTTTTCTTTAATGTATCAAAAAAAAGCAGAAATACAGAAAAAAAATCAGCGCACAGAAACGCACTGTTTTATGTGTACAATAGAGCAACGTCTCAAGAAAGCCTGACGAAGGGTACAGGAGGCCTTGAAACGTTGCTCTATTGTACACATATAGTAACAGTGTGTGTGTCTGCTAGCGTTTCTTTGTGCTGGTTTTTTCTGCATTGCTGCTTTTTTGATACATTAAAGAAGAAACTTGGTGAGACCAAAAACTAAAGGTAAGTCCTTCATTTCCTTCATTTAATTTTTTATTTTCTGATCCAGTTTGTTTTTTGTAAAAATCCTATGTGCAATGCTGCTTACCATGCACTATATTATAATTGTGAAGTGCTTTTCAGTCCCATTGGGAGAAAAGTACTAAATTATATAAAAGTTATTATTATATTACTAGGATCAAATACAAGATCGTTTATATTCGACGGAAAACACAAAATGAAAGCGTTTTCAAGTACATATTAACCACATTGGAAGGGATTTACACCATTTTGATGGGACACATTTTGTGCAACCAATTTATTGAGCCTTATTCCAGGGGTGCGCAAACTGAGGGGCGCAGCGGTTGCAGAAGTCCTCGCGCTCTTCCCCAAGGCATTTAAATTAAATGCCTGGGGAGCGCGTGAGGCCTCGAGCAACGTCATTTGCCTTGTCTTCGGCGACGCGAACCTTGTCTTTGGCTGACGGCAACATGGTGTCAAATGACGCCGTGGGGTCACGTGACGTCACATGCCATGGCAACGTGATGTCACGTGACCCCGCGGCATCATGTTATGCCGAAGACAAGGTAAGGAGAGGGGCGCAAGCTGTGGGGGAGGTTTGGGGGGGGGAGAGCAGGCAGGGGGTGCAGCGGGGAATGTTTGTGCACCCCTGCCTTGTTCTTTAAAGTGCAATAGCATCGATCCAGCTCTAGAACCCTATTTAAGTCCATGGGGTTCTCCGTGCCGTATCACCGGATCAGCACTACTGCAATGAATAGAATATTCCCAACGTGCTGTGATTGTTTCATTTTCCTACTGTAATAACAACTGAGTACAACTTATTCTGCAGCACAGCGTCTTGGAAAATCCAGTTCTACGTTGCAGAACATCTTGACACATTTGTTCTCATAACACTAAATAGCAAATATATTTTTCATTTCAAGTTTGCCGTTTCGGATTTTCTTGAAAAGCACTTTTTGGCTGTTTGGAAACACAGCGCTCCTAATGCTGCCAAGAAACTCCATCAAGAACTGGCTGGACTATTAGAGACCTAATATATAAACTTCCCTTTCTATTGTGACGTCTGTGTACTATTATTTAATGGTGGCAGAATTATAATAATGAGATCACATCCTAGCTCATTATAAGGACGGTGATAGAACATCAGCCTGACACAAAAGTGACCTCCAATGCCCTGACATTAATTCAGTTATAACGGGGACAGTGCCACTATGAAGCATTAGTGATGTCTTCCATTGCTTAATTGCCTCCATGATAAAAATTATAGCAAACGTCTTATATATCCTGCGCAGCATTTGGTTATTGGAATCAAATACATATTTTCTATTTTAGCACACAAATGCTGTATAAAAAAAGCAATAAAATGAAAGATCAGATAATCATTTTTCTAATTACTATTGATGAGATGCATGGATTTATGTAACTAATAAACTATATAGCAGGAGTGGCCAACGCCAGTCCTCAAAGATTACCAACAGGTCAGGCTT
This sequence comes from Ascaphus truei, assembly GCF_040206685.1. Classification (NCBI taxonomy): domain Eukaryota; kingdom Metazoa; phylum Chordata; class Amphibia; order Anura; family Ascaphidae; genus Ascaphus; species Ascaphus truei. Next base: position 47,583,643 of record NC_134496.1, read on the forward strand.
TCAGGATATCCCTGGCTCAGCACAGGTTGCTCAATGAGTGGCTCAATCGAGGACTGAGCCACTGATTGAGCCACCTGTGCTAAAGCAGGGATATCCCGAATACCTTACTTGTTGGTGGCCCTTGAGGACTGGAGTTGGCCAGTCAATGATTGAGCCACCTGTGCTGAAACAGGGATATCCTGAATACCTGACCTGTTGGTGGCCCTTGAGAACTGGAGTTGGCTACCCCTGTTATATATAATAATGGCACCAGGGCCAATTATGTTTAGTCAAAACGCTCTTTTTTTTGTTTTTTTTACAAACGTCTGAAGTTTGACGCACGAAAGAGGAAGATAAGTTTTATTAACCATGATGGCGTAGGTTTGCTGTTGCAGTTAAAGCTGCAGTTCAAGCAATATCCTTCACCTGTGTGTTTAAAAAAAAAAAAATCAGTTCTGTACTATGAGAAAATACTTGTATCACTTATATTTTTTAATGTATTCTAATGTACCAAGCATGTTTGTTTCTATAGCAACCATTTACATAGTCACATCCCCTTCCTCTTCTGAGACAGGCTCTGGCTCTTGAGCCTTGCCCTCTCTCTAGCAGTGCACCAATTGTATCTAGTGCCTGCCTGGTCACATGATCTTCCACACAGAACTTTGCATCTTGGGTAATCTTCTGCAGCCCTAACAGTGATATAAAGAACCCCCAAGCCAAATCTTCAGTGATCGATTACAGTACAACAGATCGATCGGCAATTTAGCTAATCCCTTGTCAGTGTGCAGAGTATGTTGATGCACATATTGAATGGAATTTTTTTTGTTTTAAACGGCAGCTTGAACTGCAGCTTTAATGTCCTGTAATCTCATGTATGAGACAACCTCGTAAACCAGTAGAGGTAGGTACTCCTAACCATATTAATTTATAATCTAATGAACAAAATGTTTCACACACTGGTCTACAAATATATTAAAACCAAATAGATGACAGATGAACTGTATATTGAATTAGTATTCATCAGCAGTACAGGTATTCATTGGGAGAATATTTTATTCTATCGGCCATTAATAATCCTGTCATTAATATTAAAATCTTTCCCACTGAATGTAAAGAAGATCATCAATCCTAAAAGAAAATTATTCTACACTAATTTGCTCAAAAAAATAAATGTTTCATCTGACTATTAATGTTAAATATTAACAGTAAATATGCATTGCATTGCATGAAAATGTGACTACTCTAACCATTTGCATATCTTTAAATAAAGATATTTTGCACTAAAGACACAGTAACAACGTTCTATTAGGGTGCTAATTTTAATAACGTCATTAATAAGATTATTTTTTTAAATAATATATAAATATACAGTATTTATGTTATTAATTATGTGTTTCTTTTTGTGGGTTCATTTACTTGCCAATGTCTTACCCTAATACAATTCCCTTTAAGGATACTAAGCTGTCTGTTATTCCTCACAGAATGTGGACATTCCTTCCCAAGGTTAGTGATTAGGACCTTCCTGTGTTTTCTTTGACAGGCTTCTAAACCATACCTTGCACCACATCAGACCGTGTACCCGTCATGCGCAATTTCAAACACATTTACCAGCCTCCATTTTTATCTGTTTAAAACAGCAATACTACAGTCACACCTTTTGTTCCTTTTCTTATTTTAATATGTAAAGCATGTGACCATGTATAATTCTTTATTCTTACCTAAGCTGGCAATCGTTTGGTGCTCTTGTTATCACTCAGTAAAAATCCTGATTGTGTGCCTAACATAATGGCCGCCTCAATCCTTCAATCAGTGTAATTCAACAGCTACAGTATAATGTATCCTGATATTACTAAGGAAACATTATCTATTGTTACAGTTTGCAGCTCAAACTGCTAGGAACATTGGCAACAAATGATCACAAACAGGAAAGTGTTGCAAAGATCTTGCACTGCTGGGGAAGTGGGCTAAAACCTTTACAAAGCTCTTAACCATTGACTTCACGGTCATGTGTTGGAGACATGGCAATGTTGGCGGAAAATTGCACAGGGAGCCATTTTCTTTGCATGCCACTTTGCATCATTGTATCAAGGTCTTTGCCCCACGTGTGTCAGCATGTGATGGGGGGTAAAATAGAGGCACTAGGGCACGGGTGGGAAACTCCAGTCCTTAAGGGCCACCCAAGGTCAGGTTTTCAGGACATCCCTGCTTCAGCACAGGTGGCTCAATCAGTGGCTCAGTCCAAGACTGAGCCATTGATTGAGCCACCTGTGCTGAAGTCTTTAACTGAGACACTGATTGAGCCACATGTGCTGAACCAGGGATATCCTGAAAACCTGACATGGTGATGGCCCTCGAGGAATGAGTTGCCCACCCCAGAGTTGGGGAAAGTATACACGAAAATTATATGTATCTAATTATAAGCCTCTACTTCTCCAGTCTATCGGCATGAAAAAATCTGGCAGGTCTGAGGTGGCATAAACTTTCTTCTTTACAAGCCAGCGCCAGGCATAAGAAACCGGAGCACCAAGGTTATAACATGACATATGGTTGAGCACCAAATGGCACACAAGTCAAAACAAGTACTAAGACCTCAATGTGATGTTCACAACCCAGCCTGGCTCTTTGTATCTTTGCTGTTTATTAATGTATTAATATCTCTATTTGTATTTATTTATAAAAATGTTTAACCAAGAAGTAATACATTGAGAGTTACCTCTTGTTTTCAAGTATGTCCTGGGCACAGAGTTATAACAATACCTGGTTACATTAAATGAACAGGGCTACACAGTCAATTCACAGACATTTCATGGACTGATAGAGTTGGAAAATTGGGTGCAGGGGATAAAGGGCTGGTGAGTTTCAGATTGAAATAGAGCAGCTTTAACATCACCAAACATCAGCGAACGGCAACAAACGGCTCACACCCTTCAGCTGCCCTTCGGCTGTGCCAAAGGCTGTCCGCCTTTGGGGTGACGCAGATAACACGATTGATCTACATAGCGTTTCACAGCAGTCATAGATGCAAATAACATGAGATATCTGACACATAATAGCCCGGGAATAACATCTTCAAACATTAGGAAAAGGAACCTACAGTCTAACTCAGGGGTGCGCAAACTTTTCACCCCGCCCCCCCCCCCCCCCACGCCTCCTGCCTGTTCTCCTCCGCTTTTCGCTCCCACCCCCTGCTCAGCTCTGGCGTCAAATGACACCGCGGGGTCATGTGACATTGATATCATGTTGCCATGGCAATGTGACGTCACGTGACCCCCCACGGCGTCATTTGACGGCGGTTACCATGATGACGTGTCACTGTAAGCCTAGGTAAGTGAGTTACAGAGACCTCATGCAGTCCCCCGGCATTTAATTTAAATACCTTGTGGGAGAGCGCGGGCGCTCTGTAACTGCCACGCCCCCCCTCCCCAGTTTGCACACCCCTGGTCAAACTGATTGTATATTAAGCCACATTTGCCGTTTATTTGTGTTGTGGTGGTCAGAAGGATGAAATTATATATTGGGTGTTTGTGACATGTCTGCATTCAGGTATATCAAATATGTAAGTCCGTTAAAGAAAGATTCACACCCAAGTTATAGGAAAGAACGTTTTGTTTACTCCAGTTCCACATTTCTGCTAGAGATTCCCTACAGCATTCAAATGTAATGCCTTTCCTTATTTCTAAGCAAAATCCTCATTGTTGCAAGAAATGCAGCTTAACAAATAAATAACGAATTCACTTTTAACGTTAAAAAAGAGATAATATAAGTGTGCGGCACAGAACTCATGTTCAGGTCTACAGAGACCATCAAAAGTCACCATACTGTAGTATGATGCTGAAGCAATTCTTTTTGTGCCAGGATTTTAACTGAGAATGCAGCAAAAATGTTAATATTGTGACAATAAACCTTGGCCCCTTGCAGACGCGCTTACCAGAACGCCCTCCTACTGTCTCTGTACGTTCTTCCTACCTACCTATTAGATAGTAAGCTCTTCGGAGCAGGGACTCCTTTTCCTAAATGTTACTTTTATGTCTGAAGCACTTCTTCCCATAATCTGCTATTTGTATTATTTGTTATTTATATGATTGTCACGTGTATTACTGCTGTGAAGCGCTATGTACATTAATGGCGCTATATATATATATATGTATATGTACACCAACATTCCCCATGCAGGGGGCCTAGAAGCAGTACGCACAAAATTGGAAGAACAGGGAGTCGAACAGTGTCCACCAGTTGACTTTCTCATGTTGCTCATTGAGGTCATCCTCCATAAGAACTTCTTTATATTTGAGAAACACTACTACTTGCAACTTACGGGCACTGCCATGGGCTCAAATATGGCACCGTCGTACGCTAATCTGTTTATGGATTTGTATGAACGGTTGCACATATTAACTGACACCACGCATGGACGGCATATCGTCAAATACCTTCGCTATATTGACGACATCTTCATTCTGTGGACGGGCAGTGAAGAGGAGCTGCTGACATTTGTTTCTGATTTAAACAAAATCCCCTCCACAATCCGTTTTACCCTCAACCACAGCTACCAGGAAATCGCTTTTTTAGACACCATAGTGTACAAAATTGGAGGCACGCTGGCTACTAGAATATACCGGAAGAGTACAGACAAGAACTCCCTTCTTTGTGCAGCCAGCCACCATCCTGTACCACTCAAGAGGGGTCTCCCATACTCCCAGCTTCTCCGAGTGAAAAGAATCACCACTGATCCAGAAGAATCCCAACGGGCCTTGGCCCAAATGGCCGCACGCTTCCGGGAGAGGGGCTATTCGGCCAAGGACATCAATTTTGCCTTGCAAAAGGTTGGACAGGTTGATAGGGGTGAACTATTGACACCTTCGACAGGCAGACCGGTGAGCAACAGGCTCAATATAGTCAGTACATTCAGTACTGCTACCAACAGCATTAAGCGCTGCATTCGGGGCAATTGGCGCATCCTGGAGAATGACGAGAGGATTGGTGCATTTGCTAGAGAGCCACCTCTATTCTGCTTTCGTCGGGGACCAAACATTGGTGACATGGTCACTGGATCTGACCCAATAGATAAATATGCCACACCCACCACTTGGTTAGCCAAAAAACCTGGTTCGTACCGCTGTCATGGCTGTACCAACTGCAACTATATGCAGCTGGGCCCTAGCTACAATCACCCGCATAGTGGCGCACCGATTAAAATCAAACAACCACTGAACTGTGAGTCTAAATTCGTGGTGTACCTTATTAAGTGTCCTTGTGGATTGCTGTACATCGGGAAGACTGTAAGGATGCTGAAAGAACGCATGGCCATGCACCGTTCAAACATCAGAAAAGCCCTACTGAGTGATGCCTCTGATGTAGACCTGAAGTGTCTACCTGTGGCTAGACATTTCAAGGAAAAAAGGCATACACTGGCCACACTTCGTTGTATGCCTATTCTGCAGGTCCCAGTCCCCCCCCGTGGGGGTGACAGGGGCAGGACTTTGCTTAAACAGGAAGCAAGGCTTATTTATGAACTAAGAACTATGACACCTGGTGGCCTAAATGAGGAACTTTCACTAAGCTGCTTTTTGTAGCAGTCTCCCTGCTTTCACTTGATTTTGCATTATGCCTTTTTTATGTTTGTCACTCATACTCTGTTGCATCACTCCCTCTGCACTTTTGCACTTCCTTTGTCCTTATATACTATGGTGATGCTATGCGCTCCTTGTGCTCTATACCTCTACCTGTCCCCCTGTGGTTCACCTTAACGCTCTGTTTATTACTATTCTGTTTAGCCCATTATTACTGTCAGTGTGTGGGTAACTGTGCACCGAGGCAGTTTTTCAGACTGCGCATGTGCGTTTTGCGCTGCCGGCGTCCCTGGTGGCCAGGGAGAGTCAATGAGGCGTCTGCTCACAGCTGTGATGCGCGGCGTACTCTCCTTGCTGGCGCTCCGGCAGTCAATATGTTTTGGCCCACTGCAGATGCGCGGTGCGCGACCTTCCCCCGCAAGGGCAGTAGACCCTGGGACCAGTGTCTAAAGGGTGTCCCTCTCCTAATAGTTTAAGTGCCTACTCTCATGTCATGATGAGTCATTTGGATAATCAGGTAATAGGGGAGGGGGCACGGAGCACAGCTATGTTGTATATTCTGTCTGATTGCATGTTGGTGATTGGTTCCCTTTGTTTGCATTGCACTATGGGTGAGGGTATATATGTGTGGTCACTTGCACTTGTGGGTTGCACGGCCCTGAGGAAGGTCTCTCTGTGGGACCGAAACGTTGGCTTACGTGTATTTCATGTTGTGAATATAGATTTTTGGATTAACCCCGTGCGGTGTGCTGTCTCTTTACTGGTCTTTGGATTGGTTCGTATCATATATATATATACATAGACGTGTGGTAACCAGGGAATCCTGATGGCCAAAGAAGACAGCACACTGCAAGGTTTATGTCAAAAAAGTGTATTGTGGAACACAGGGCCACCAACGTTTCAGTCCTCACAACGGGACCTTCCTCAGGGCAGTGCACAACAGACTAATACAAGCACCCATATATACCCCTAAAAACATACATGAAATCACCTGAAAACAATCATAGAAAATCCAAATTACATTAAAATACAAATTACGTCTCTGAGACGCGATCGGGCAGTTCGGGGTAAGTAACACAAACGTGGTGTATCATACTACTGACAGGCTGCATAAGGCACGACATATAGAAACATATGCGGTCACGATGAGTCTTTCTGGTTGTCAATACAGCACGATCTGGTAGAGTCAATGCGGGCAGCTTCTCTTATTATTGCACATGTATTTACTTAGATCTAGATGTATATGCATGTTCTCTTTTGTTGCACACTATGCATATTTAGCCATGGTTACCAAGACGCAATCAGGTTGCACAGTGACGTCACTATGTGGACAGCATTGGTATAACAGGTGACCAATCATACAAGGGTTCAGATCAAGTTGTTTCATTGGTGCTGGTCAGTATCAGTATGTTCGATTGGCTGTGACGTGTTGTGGGTTGTACCTGGGATTGTAATTTGGATTTTCTATGATTGTTTTCAGGTGATTTCATGTATGTTTTTAGGGGTATATATGGGTGCTTGTATTAGTCCGTTGTGCACAGCCCTGAGGAAGGTCCCGTTGTGAGGACTGAAACGTTGGTGGCCCTGTGTTCCACAATACACTTTTTTGACATCAACCTTGCAGTGTGCTGTCTTCTTTGGCCATCAGGATTCCCTGGTTACCACACGTCTATATGCTACATATGGGACAAGCATCTGCCTCCTAAACCAAACCGTGAGTGCAAATCTCCATACCATGACTATATATATACATAGATATATACAGTAGACACAATATTAAAAGTATCCACTGCAATCCCTGTTGAGAATGTATCACCAGCCATTTCAGTAAAGGATGTTTTCGATTTCCAGATTTGATTACTGCATGAAAATACTTGGGAGCTTACATAAAGTCTGGACATACGCTGCTCTTAAAGTCCATCTGTTTTGCTGTTCACTTCAATAAAACACGTACTGTAGCAGAGAATTTGCAAACTTATCTAGCCGGAATAACAGGGGTATTACTTTCAATCACCATGAAGTATGTTGGTTTGATGTAATAACAGCTCGAGAAATTAGATGTTTAAAACAATATTCTGATTCTGAACTGCAGTCTGAAAACGATGTTAACATTTAATAATAATTAAATATTCTTTTTTCAAGGAGAGATTTTTTTTTTTAATCCTCAAAAGCTCAAGTAATCACATAGATTTCGATGTTTCAGTTAGTCGAATAAATACTTAAACTGTTATACCACAAAAATGTCTGCAAAGCACAAAATGTTTGAATTTTCCATTTACCAGCCAAAGCAATCGTTTTTTTACTTCTCAAGATTTTAAAGAAGCAATCTAAGTGGGCAATGTGTTTAGTGATTTTTTTTAAACATAGGATTGAAGCAGGGGGTCTCCGGAGCTGAGCCCCCTTCATTTCAGCTCCAGGGTCCCCCTGCTTCCAGAGATACTTCCTCGGAAGGGGGTGTCTGTATCTGCTACAAGTTTAAAGCTACCGGATGACATCACAGCTTCCTATTGGCCAGCTGGGCGAGGGAGCTTTGAAACTCCACCATTCCGTGATCCCACGTAACCGAGCGGAGTGGCTGCTGGCACCCCCTACGGAGGGATGTATCTTCGGAAGCAGGGGGTCCCGGAGTGGAAATTAATGAGGTTCAGCTCCGGAGACTCCCTGCTTTAATCCTATGATAAAAAAAATCATCACCCGCTTGGATTACTCCTGAAGGTTATCTGAAAAAATATTAACCCCCCAACCCCCGTCACCTCCTTTTTTGAGGTAAGAATGAGAATTGGGGATTCCACGGAGCTGAAACACACTATTTTCAGCTCTTGAGACCCTCTGGTTCCTGAGATATCACCACTGAAAGTTGTGTCATAGCAATCCCTTCCAGGGGAAACAAAATGGCTGTTTAAATCTCATGCACCATACGAGCCAATAGGTAGCCACAGAGCCATCCACCGCAGGCTTCCTATTGGACTGCACAATGCCAGGAAGTACCGGCGCTACCGACACCGGTAAGAATATCAGGAAATTTGTGCTGTAACGCTACGGGGTCTCCTAATTCCCATTCTGCGAATAAGGAAGGGGATGGGGGGGGAGAGGGGTAGGTGCGGGAGCCACTACTTTATTCAATTACAAAGCTAAAGGAGTCAAGTTGGAAAATGTTGAGTGTATAACGTCATATACAGAAAGTAAACTTATACAAAGCAATGCTCGGGTATTATTTCCATGCAGGGCTGATATACACAGCAGAACTTACAAAAATGGCGCCTCTTATGGGGCCCATGAGGTTACAAGCATTTCGGAAACATCTACAGTGCTATCCATTTGCTTTCATGGCATTATTTTACTTTCTCAAGCTATATATTATCTTGGCAAAGTAGGGTGGGTCGCCGTTTTGATTCTTTCATCCATGTAGTTACAAAGGAGGGAGTGGGAGTAGGGGGTTTGATACCACTTTTATTAGACCAACAAGTAGTTGATATGTTCCAAGCTTTCCAACCTGTTGGGGTCATTGAAGGACCCTGAGAGGTTGAAATGCTTTTAACATATCAACTACTTGTTGGTCCAATCAAAGGTATCATCCCACCTACTTCATTTCTCTTCTATATTATCTTATATCCCAAACATGATCCTTATTTTTTCACTGCAAACTACTGTCAAATTACTCTGCAACCAATTTGTCTGACTTTATAGGGTATAAGTTGCAGTATTGGTTATGTACAGTGCTTTGTTTTATAAGCCATACTCATTTCACCGGTTACTGCATGTAGATACATCCCACTCATTGAGTATACTCACACAGAACAACAGGAATTACTTTCAGTATGGCTGCTTCCAGATTTCATATGAACTTCTTGCAAACCTTACATTTATTGAAATAGGGGCAGTATTGTTTCTACAAAAGTGGCAGTTATAGCTGTTAGAAGGGACAAGCAGTCTTCCAAAGCCTAGAGTGGTGTTACAGATGCAGCGGCCGTTATCCGAACATTTACCTGGGTAAATTTAGCGTTGTGCCGCGTGTAGGTTGAGATATATTCACTAGTTTTGCCAGGACAGACATAGTGGCCCGTTAGATTAACACAGCAGGGGTCCCTTACTTCCCGAGATACAGGCCCTGTTATGGGGTGCCGGTATCTCCTATACATTGAAATGTCCCGATCACGTGACACGAGACCTTTCCAAGCACAGGAGATACCAGCACCCCATAACAGGGCCTGTATCTCAGGAAGCAGTGGGTTCCCGGACCTGAAATAATGCGGTTCAGCTACGGAGACCCCCTGCTACATTACTGTAATGTTTAAAATGAAACAAAACTCCCGCGATCACCTGTGAGAGGCGCGCAGTAGAGTGACTGATTCAGCCTCTCTCTTACTGCGCGTCTATTACAGGAAGGCAGACCCCGGTAGAACTCACACAGCCGGGACCCCCGCTGTGTTACTCCGATGGGCCATTATAGTCTGCCCCGGCAAAACTAGTGAGGATCACAGGGAAATCCCAAAATCCCTTTTGACATTTGTTCGAATAACGGCCGCTGCATCTGTATGTTTTATTTTAAAGATACAATAAATTTGTTGTGCTTAGCAATGAGTTCCTATGTTCTCTGGTAATGACATTACTAAAAATAAGAAGTGCACATTTTATTGAATATGGCTTTTCATTTCAGATTTCATAATGTTTCGTAGTGTTTAGCATTATGTCATTATGCAATACCTGATGTATATAGAAGATACAAGTGCAGAGGATTCAACTCCAGTCCTCAAGACCCCCAAACACAGCAGTTTTAAGTATATCCACACTTCGGTCAAAGACTGAGCCACTGATTGAGCCACCTGTGCTGAAGCAGGGATATCCTACACACCTGACCTGTTGGGAGGTCTTGAGGACTGGAGTTGTGAACCCCTGCACTAGTGTATAGCTTTTAAAACATTTAATGTGACAATATTTTACAGATTGTCTGTGCTGCCCGGAGCCCTAAAGGAAATAACATAGGATAGCAAATCAAGTATTGTAGTTCAGTGGAGCAATTTATTCAATACTAATTAGTGCATCTGCAAGTGGTGGCTCTTTTACTGAGCTTGACCATGCGCCTGCAACATACATTATGCCATATGTGTACTGTACATCGCATCTGTCCTTTATTCTCCGGACAACCCTTGGTGTAGCCAAGTGGTTACATATATCTGCATAAAAAAGCGACCCCCCCAGCCATGGGCGGGGGGGTTTCATGACCAGGGGAAGCCGGTCTTCCTCCCCGCTGGTCCACCCCCCGCACCGCCCTCCCCGTCCCAGGGGAGGGGTCAAGAGGACACTATTTATGGCCAAGCTGGCGGGGGTACGTCCTATTTGCCACCCGCCAGCAAATTCTCACCCACCCGTCCCCTTAGTTAGGATAGGGCAATCTGAGGGCAACCAGCAGAAAAATGTGAGCGGGGTATGCTCGGGAGCACGGACACATGTCTGGTATGTGGTGTTAATGCTTCTCTGTTCTGTTGCAGTATGGAATGCTGATACTCTGCTGATCTTGAAAGGAACAAGGTTCCAAGCAGGAGGGGTCATCGTCCGGCTTTGCCTTTGTCGCGGCGGCTCGTGGGGGGAGGTGCTTGTTCTTGCCAGACTGGGAGCTGGGCTGTTTGAGCCCGGCAGGGGCACGAGTGGGTGAGGTCAGATATTCATGACATCGATTACCCGCTCGCGTGGACGGCAGCGGCGCGGGGGCTGGCTGACCCTCCCCTCAAAGGAACACTCTGGCAGGAACACCATTTACCCCTCTTAATTTAATAAATAGCCGCAGCCATTTACCTCCAGTTCTGTCTCCTGTCGTTATTTGGGGTAGTTAAGGGGCCGAAGCGGGCAGAAGGGAGAACCACCTGGCCACCTCCCTGGTCATGTAAAAACATACAGTGCCAAAGGAATTCTTTAAATGTTGCTTGAAGTTAATGATCCTTTGGATTGATTCTGGGGGTGTATGGAAAAGACTGTGTCTCTCTTATGCTTTGACCCTCAGTTAAATTCAATGTAGACATATTTTCCATGCTGTATCTTCGAGAACGAAAACAGAGATACAATGAATCTCTGTTCGTGGGCATATTAATGCATTCTTCCAGCAATAAATGGGTGAAAGAGGGCTCAAGATGGGTGGGGATAAATCCATTAAAAGAATACCCTCTTCAAATCTGAAAGCAGACCTGTGCCCAATCATTCTACTGTATAATTAATTATGCTGGAGTTACAGGTACTATAGAGCTAATAAATTCCATTTGTCAAGCTGGTTGCTGACATAGACAAAAAAAAAGAAACTGCAGAAAGCTCTTAAATAAAGGACTTGAGGTTGAATCATAAAAGTCTTTCACATGGACACAAAAGGTTGATAGACACATTAACGTCGTTGAATTAGTGGGGACATAGATACACAATGAATAGCAGTAAATGTCCATCTTCAGGCACCAATCAAAGACACGATTAAATGCATGTGCTGCTGCTTACAAAGATGCTTTGATGTCGGTTTCTCGAAAGCAGAATTTGTTGGGTAAAATTAATTTAAAATACCAGCAAATTCATTTTGAGATGGGATGATAATTTGAAACTTTTATTTTCGCCTATTTTAGGACCCGGATATTTTTATTTATTTTAATAGCTTCTACTGGAGTATGTGTTATTTGAAAGCATGACATTACAATGGTCTTTTAATTAATTCATCATAAATGTACTAATTTAACGTAAAATATACGTAATTAATTCTATACCGTTTTCTGCATTTATTGGTTTGCACAAATATCAACTAACCTGTTGGAATTTCTTGGGGGGGTGGGGGGGAGGTTGAAGTCTCTTGGGTTTACCATAATATTTACCCTGAATTACTGCTACTTAGTAACTGAGAATTCATTTGACACATAGGTATATTACAAGACCACTACTCACAATTCTGTACTTATCTTACTGTGACTGTTTTGGCCAGGGATTAAATCCACTGCCCTATGCTCCTGGGCTGGACGCCAACAGAAGACCTCCACACTAAGACTAGTATTCGGATATTCTATGTATGTTTGGTGTTATGATGAGAGCCAAAAATTGAACTGCTTAAAGAAACTGTCCTATGCTTGCTACTTAATGAAAAGTTGTCAATATGCAGTGATTTCATTTAATTTACCATCTTCTGTATCTATTCTAGTATTCTCCATTATTTGCTTTAGCAGCAGTATGGTGACCACAACTTAATAAATACAGAAAGCTTTGTAGCAATTACTCAGCAGCTGCACATAGTTTCCCAGTTATTTCTGTTACCATAATGTTGGCTAACCATGCAATGCACCAAGAACTGTTGGTAGACCCCTTGTTACATGCTTTCATTAAAACATCTGTGACTTTACACCCCTCACCAATTCCCTATAGCCAAAGTCCTCTGTAAGTCTACACTTTTTGTACTGAAATAACTTCCTAGAAATGTGCTATATTTGCCATCAATGTCAAAATGGGACAGCATCTTATTAGTCTATGATGGAGCATTGTGTCAAAAGCATAACTAAAAAGTAAATAGAATATCACTCATTTATCACTTTCATCCTTACCACAAAGGATGTTATCACGTTGGTCTGACTAAATCTTTCCACTGTGAAACCATGCTGTGCAATAGAAACATGTTTATTTCTTTTCTCGGTATTCAGTAATTGGGTCTTTGAGATGCCTTTCCAAGTATTGATGTACGGTTCTTGTAGCTCCAAGGAGCTAATCTAAACTACGATATTGTGAATGCAGAATTGCCCCAAAACAGCATGGATTTTAATGCGATACAAATCTGGTGACTTCATCATATTCATTAAGAATGCACAATGCGTAAAAATATCACATTTTGACACTCTCAGGTTGGTGAAAAAGGACTTCTGTTAGAGAGATACAGAGAAAGAGATATAGGAGAGGACCCATTGTCTAATATACCTCCAAACAGATAAGCCCATACTCTATACACTATTTACATATGCGTAGGTATCTGAGGCGTGTTCACAGGTATCCTATCACGTGAAGTATAGGTTAATATATTTGGTCAATGGGCCATCTCCTACACTGGTACCTATCCCACTCCACCTCTCCTTATCCCCCCTCCCTACGCTTCCTCACAAAAGCCCTATTTTGCCTACCTGTGGCCGTGACCTGTGGCCGTGACCTGTGGTCGTGACCTGTTGTCGTGACCTGTGGCCGTGACCTGTGGTCGTGACCTGTGGTCGTGACTTTCCAGGCGATCTGCATACCACCCATTTCAAACGGCTTGGACATGCTTAATATGTTTGGTGGTTAATTTCACACACTACAGCCCAGACTCACAAGGCTCCGTTATTGACTTAACGAGGCGTTAATTTAAGTTAAAATATTGTTAAGTGTTAACAGGGATCTTCAACGATTACTAACGATGCGTGAAGTGCTGTTTTTAGCCGTAACGTGTTACAATAACGGACGTTAGTACTAATGATATACAAAGAGGCCTTACCTGTAACAGCGACGATCCCCAGAGCTCTGTTATAGTTACCACAGGGATTAAACGAGACATTAATTAGGTCAGGGAGAAGGAGCGGCTCAGTGAGTCTGAGAGTTTGGAGCAGGGGGACCTGCTTCAATTCCCGGTGTCGGCTCCTTGTGACCTTGGGCAAGTCACTTTATCTCCCTGTGCCTCAGGCACCAAAAACATAGATTGTAAGCTCCACAGGGCAGGGACCTGTGCCTGCAAAATGTCTCTGTAAAGCGCTGCGTACAACTAGCAGCTATACAAGAACATGATAATAGAAGAGAAGAGAAGAACAAGAAGTAATTCTCTGAAGTTGGAGGGTGACAGGCTAAGGGAAAATGTGAGGAAATACTTGTTCATAGAAAGGGTAGTGGATTAGTGCAATAGCCTCCCAGCAGAGGTGGTAGGGGCTAATAGAATAAAGGAATGTTTAACATGCGTGGGATAGACATAAGGCTATTCTAAATACAAACAAAAAAAGTTAAGGATGAAATAAGGTCTCAGGTTTCACAGCAGATAAACGAGTAGACACGGGGCAAAGTGCTTCATATCTGCCGGCAAATGCTATGATCCTGTGTCTCTACTTATAGGTCAGATTGCAATAAGAAGACAATCACCCAGATGTCGCCATTTAGACATGTCCCGGCCATTACTGCACATTAGTGGGATAGTCGCTTTAAAGTAGGCAACAACAAAAAAATGGTCAAAATTGTTATGCATGACTTTTAATTTGTTGCATTTATTTGAATTTATTTAAGCTGCTGAAAATAACATTCAACAGTCCGGTCTTCATTAGTGAAACAGCATCACAACGCTAAATATTAAATCTAACAGAAAAAAAGCAATAATTGGTCATTTAATTCAGAGAAGAACTGCAGGGGCACTTTACAGTACCTAAAATGTTACAAGAAAATGAGACTTCTCAAAGAGTAACAATGTAACATGATAAGGTATACCCCTAGTAAAGTGTGCTTCAGTCCTCTGAGGGAAGCTGAGCGCTTTTATCATTTACCTTATCTTGCAGTATTTCTACTCTTTTATTAGCAGAGTGGTAGTAAAATTCAGAAACGTGTGAACTGGAAACAAAATTCTCAGGAAACCGTTCAATAATGACACCAAGTTTACTTATCTTTTACTATGGTTACTTTCTGGGTGTAATGGTTCCAGGACAATGCGCTATGGTATTTCTCTGTTCTTTCTTCGAGTAAACGCGCACACATCCCGACATCCGTTGACATTGCCACAGACTGTGATTTGCCTGTTTTTACTCACCAAAGTGTGCGTCTAACCATTGGAGTTTGATTAGATAATTTCCAATTACTAGTACTTGCATACAATCCTATTGGAGTCTTTTCACTCTCTTTTGCATAACGTGTCAGACCTCCTCCTCTCCCTCATCGTTCTGGAACCATTGCATCAGAAGAAACTGGGAAACAACGTTTCTATTGAAGGTTGACTGGAGGATCCCATTTCACTTATTTGGGATTTTCTTCTTTTTATATTACACATATAGTAATTTCATCGTACAGCTGGACCCCGTTATAACGCGGTCCTTGGGGGCCACAGAATGAGACCGCATTATAACCGGGACCATGTAAAAATTTTGGCGCATGTGACCCTCCACTGCGACACCACGCACGAGAGCTGACAGCTGCAGAGAGGAGAGCACGTGGACACAGCCCTACGAAGTGAGGAGAGAGCTGACGGCAAAGAGGAGATAGATCTAGATGCAAGTATGTCCTCGTGCGGCAAAATGGAGGCTTTCAAATCTCGGGAGCCACGCTCAGACCGCGTTATAATCAGATTCGCGTTGTAGCGGATCGTGCTATAATGGGGTTGAGCTGTATTAGACCGCGAGTGATGTTCATCACAGTTACTTTTGTTGTTGGTACTGTCACTAATCACGTGTAGTTCACCGCACTTAATCACACCTATCCATGTACAGTGAGATTGGATCTGTGATTATTAATCTGATGTATTCACACTGATTATTATCACCCATCCCTGCCTGTTGAAAAGCGCCATCCTAGCACGTGTTCTTACTTTCTGTGTGTAACCAACTGCCCGAAAATACAGTCCATATTTATGTCATTCTATTTTCATTTTCTTTCTTGCACATGCTGTAATTCTGATAACAGTGGGTACAATTTATAGTCTTACACTTATCAGATACCCCCGCTACAGCTTGTGGTGGAGGGAATGGTGCTTGGAGGGGCAAAATAGTGGTAATACTGAAGACGAACAGAACCCCTATGTAGCACTCTCTTCCTGTGTGGGATGGTGAATGAATTAAAACATATTTATTCAAGAAACTTCGTTAAAACAATGGGGTTTAAAACATTTATTAAATAGTACCAAGTGTTTTATAAACTCTTGGGGTAGGTTACTCCAGAGGAGTGTCGAGTGGATATTAAAGTCCAGTGTTGGTGAACTCACTGGCCCTAGTAATCCTCATATAGAGCGATTAGCTAGAGATTGGTGTTGTAGGGGAACGATAGTGATGACCTTATATGTAGTGCCACAGTAATTGAGTACTAATTGGTGCACCGATACACAGAGACCTTATACTGTGCTGCTATATGTTGCAGCCAGTTATACAGATATGATTGTATAATACAATTCTAGGTAGTTGTGCAATTCTTGGTGAGTTCACCAACACTGGATTTTAATATCCATTCGACACTCCTCTGGAGTAACCTACCCCAAGAGTTTATAAAACACTTGGGGGCCTATGCAGAGAGCAGCGCTAGAATAAATTGGAGAGTTTAAGAAAAAGTAGCTTTAATGGAGAGTTTTATTCTCCATATGCAGAAATGGGCGAAATCCGCTATTTTTAGCATTACTGCATGTGGAGAATTGTAAATGAGGAGATGCGCGCAGCTGAAAGGGAGAAAAAAAAAATCTCGCATTTTTTTTTTCCCTATAGCCGGCGAGCTCCTGCTTCTTGCCAACTTTAGTTGGCGGAGAAAATTGAAGAAAATCGCGCCAAAAACAGCCGCTAGATGGCGAGCGCGCCTTTCTGAATTTGGATATTTTTCAGACTGGCGAGATGTAGTTTCTCGCCAGCCGCGCGGTGAGATTTTCAAATAAAAAAAAAAAGGCGCTTTTTTCCTACCTCGCCATTTTCAGCTGTTTTTTGCGCGATTTTCGCCGGAAAATGGCGAGATTGTAAATAGCGCTGCTCTCTGCATGAGGCCCTTGGTACTATTTAATAAATGTTTTAAACCCCATTGTTTTAACGAAGTTTCTTGAATAAATATGTTTTAATTCATTCACCATCTCACACAGGAAGAGAGTGCTTCATAGGGGTTCTGTTCGTCTTCAGTACTGGTCCAATTTATAGGTAAATAACAATTTATAGGTAAATAGTGTTACAAATGTTTGTGAAAGCTCCATTACGGACACGAGATGTTTGGGTCTAGCTCATCAACGCCATGTAGACGTTCTCTCCGTTGCAGAACTTGAAAATAAGCCACCAATTTCTTCAGGGGAGTTGTGATTATGACGTCTGATATTCCTGATCTATAGTGAAGCGCCAAACTTTGCTCACTGAAAACATTTGAAATTGGATCCTGCTCTCACTTGCCTATACATGAGCTGAACCACAGTAAGTTGTGCAGTGGGTCAATGCTACCAGTCTCTAGCTCAAATATAGCAGTGGTAGAGACCAAATTAACAACTTTTTGGACTAAGTGTAGATTGGATTGATCCAAATAAATTGTAAGTGGATGGGAAAACACAATTACAGTACTGTCTTCTAATGTGGTCCAAAGTCTATATTTCTTCTTTTTTTTGTGCACAAATTGCTGTTACATAGTTACATAGTTACGTAGTAGATGAGGTTAAAAAGTACATACGCCCATCAAGTTCAACTTATGCTAAATTTAGTCGACAGATACTTATTTCTATATTTGTATTTACAGTAGTATTGATCCAGGGGAAGGCAAACAAAAAAAACCCAGTGAAATGTTATCCAATAATTTTTTTTACCTAGTATTGAAGCAGGGGGTCTCCAGAGCAGAACACTATTCATTTCAGCTTCAGGGACACTCTGTTTCAGAAGATACTTATCTCCATTGGGGGCGCCTGTAGCTGCACCGCTCGGCTAGCAGGGATCACACAATGGCCACTTTTCAAAGCTCCTGCGCTCTATGGACCAATAGGAAGCCATGTCATCATCCGGTGCGGCTTCCTATAGGCCAAGTGATGCTGGAGCTTTAAAAAGCAAAGAGATACCGGCACCCCCTTCGAAGTTAAGGATCTCTTGAAGAAAGGGGGCCCCGGAGCTAAAATGAACTGGATTCAGCTCCGGAGACTACCTGCTTCAATCCTACATTTTAAATAAAGTTTGGTTTGCTCCTTTAAAGATATCTATTGCATCTGCAACACAGTGTCCATGGGTAATGTACCCCACATGTGTAACTGCCCTTACTGTAAATAATCCTTTCCTTTGTTGGTGGTGAAATCTCCTTTCCCCAATCTTCAGGGATGACCCCATGTCTTTTGTTCTGCCCTGGAATTAATAATTCTTTTGAAAGCTCCTTCTACTGTCCCCATATATGTTTGTATATAGTTATCATATCACCTCTTAGACGCCTCTTTTCTAATGGAAACAAGTCTAATTTAGCTAGCCTCTCCTCATAAATCAGATTATCCATCCCCTTTATTAATTTGTGGGTCTTCTCTGCACTTTTTTTTGTTCCATAACATCTTTTATTAAGTAGTGCCAAAACTGTACTCCATATTCCAGGTTTTAATTTTGCTATTTTACTTTACCTCTGTCATATTCTCCTGTTCATTTTGGATATCAACATAAAATATATTATTACAAGGACTCTTTTTTGTTAACACCACATCTTTGATTACTGCAACTTTTCAATTACTTCCCTCAGTTAAACAATGGTTCCTAACTAGCCTTTGACAATAGAATGTTTTATATATTATAGAACTTTCATTATTTTGTATTGTTCCAAGATTGGTTTGCATGCTTAAATGTACAAAGTTAAAATATCTTTAGTTTAAATAAAAATGAAAATGTGCCACAAAAAGGGCTTTTTATATCTAAAAAATAATAATTGAGCAACAACTCATTTGCTACAGTAAATTGTATGGCATTTACATGGCAAACGTAGAAGCACTGTCACACAGCAACAGGAATACTTCAAATATATCAGCGTAAATTGTTACTTCAGATGATACGTTATCAGTGGTGCATTTGTCCATGGGTCCGAAATAAATGGGAAGCCCAGTACTTTCTCTACAGCTGCAATACATAACAGATTCAAATGTCTTTTTCAGAAATGGTTTTTTACATAAACAGATTGGGGATATAACGTACATTATAGTTTGTTTGTTTGTACATCGGTTTAAAGCTGCAGGTCAAGCTGTTGTTTAAAAAAAAAAGTGATTAGCTAAGTTACTGATCGATCCTTTCTCCTGTAATCGATCGCTGAAGATTCGGCTGGGGGTTCACTAAATGCATCTTGGGTCCTCTTCTGCTGCACTGACAGCCAAAGTTCTGTGAGGAAGATCATGTGACCTGGCAGGCACTAGATTCAACTGGTTCACTGCTAGAGAGAGCAGTAGTCAGAAGGGGAAGGGGATGTGACTTTATAAATGGTTGATATAGGAACAAAAATGCTTGTTACATTAGAATACATTAACAAATTATTTTAAATTGTTGTTTTTTTTTATTTAAATGGTACAAGTATTTTCTCATAGTAAAGAACTGATTTATTTAAAAAAAAAAACATGTTTAGGATATTGCTTGAACTGCAGCTTTAAAGGACAACAAATACACGTATTGTCTGTGTACAGGGCTTAATTGAATATCAGGACCTGAGAAGCAAAATCTGCTTTTTGATAAAATTCCCAATTTGGATTATACTAATGTTGGCTGAATCTGTGCCCTCTGTCCTCTCCAAACATGATGTTACAAGTTATTCCAAATGACAATTATGCATTGAAATGACTTTCTTGATAGATTGTCTTGTTAGCATCTGTAAAAGGTTGTCAAGGTGCCACGATGTGTTACTGGTATTATCAAGGGGAGACTCTAAGGAATTCATAGCCACCTGGCACAATCGGCTTAACGAGGAAAGAGAAGCCTTCAATGTCTGCTTTTTTATTTAACTTTTTGTTTTGTTTTTTTTTTTTTAAATTAAAGCTCATTTCAATAAAGTGTTGAGAAGTTTTTAGTTACTTTTAGAACTCAAAACATCTGAGATGCAGTGCTACAGAGAACAGCTGATCTGATTCCCCCTCCATCCTGGGCTGAATCTCGTTATTTTTGTGCCCCTGCAAGAATTCAATTTCAAGGGAAAGTATTTCTCTGTTCTTTGTTTTGCACGAGGGAGCACTAAAGCACTAAATCTCTTGTCTCTACACTATAAAATAAAAACAAAAAGAACAAATTAAAAAAAAAAAAAAAAAAAAACACCATCGATTTCTGCAGGCTTCTTTTGACGCTGTAGTCCCTAATTTGGCTCACTTACAAGAGTAAGCATCAAACCAAAAGTACATTTTGTATCTGCAGCAATAATACTGTACAGAAGGAATAACAAACATAAGGCTGCGTCCAGGCTGAATGGAGCCGGGCGAAGGCGCGCTGAGGGAAAGCGGGTGCTTTCCCTGGCCTTAGACGCGCGCCGTCCGGGGGGGGGCAGGGGGGAGGGCTGTGACGTTACGGAGCTGGTTCGCCCTCATTGGGCGAACCGCTCACGTCACCGGCCCTGCGCTCCCTTGAATTTAAAATTTTGCTGAGACTTACGTTTCCGCACGCTTGCGTAAGCGTAAGCGAGCCCCTGCTAAAGCCGCTCTCATTATGCGCTGAGAATGCCCGAGGCCTAACAGTTATAGGAGAGTAGACGTTTAAAGACCCACAGAGCAGGAGATTACTTTTAGTTGATATATACAGAACTACAAAGGTTTAACAAAAAAATAAGTAAAGGATGGAAAAAGATTTCCTTCTCTGACCAGGATGGGCAGGTGAATAGGTTTAAACTTCAGCGTTCATTCGGATGACCGACTCAAACTTCGAAATACACTTTTGAATCCAACCCAAACTGTACCAATAGCTATTTCTTTTCTTTTTTTTTTTTTAAATAAAGTTGGTAAACTTTTACGTTCGAAGACAAAAATCCTGCAGACTTTTGCACACAGGTTGGGACTTTAAAACGTTCTCAAAACTGTTTTTTTTTTTGGAGTTGTGTTTCCTATCATATTTTTACAGATCCAAACCAAAAACCCATTGATTTCTGGCAAAACCAAAACATAAATTTTTTTTTTAGAACCAAAACATAATTGAAAGGGCCCATCCTTATTCTCTATAGACCGGGGGATGGAGGGGTGAGGGGGGGGGGAGCAGCAGCTCCAGTCCTAAAGGGCCACCAACAGGTCAGGGTTTAAGTATATCTCTGCTTCAGCACAGGTGGCTCAATCAGTGTCTCAGTCAAAATGACTGAACCACCTGTGTTGATTCAGGGGCGAATGTACACATCAGTGTGATGATATAAAGTTACAGAAATTGTTCCCATTCTGTATATGTTTGCAAATAGTTTCATTGGGGTCATGCAACAAAATGGGCAAATTCAGTTAGCCTCATAAGAAAATGACAATGGTAGTTACCACAAGATCGTGCCCCGATCAGCACTATCACAGTCTTATTAATAACCCCCCCCGTTAGTTGTGCTTACCATCTTCATGTCCACGAAGCAATCTATACTGTACTTCAAGTCAATTTTAAATTAAATTGATGCAAGAACATAAAAACCCCTACTCAATAATATCATGCGATGCTGCTTCCTAGTGCTAAAACCATCAATGGGACTAAAACTGCTTGGAAAAGCGGCTTTATAGCATATAAAGCAAAGGCCTACAAGAGGGAATATTGTAAATTAGGCAGAATTAAGGAGGGCCTACGCCTTGCACTCATTATAATAGGATTATTCAAATCTGCTGCCTTTGTTCAATGTTTTTTTTCCCATTTCCTTACCATCCAAGAAAATCTGCCAAGTGTGAAGCAGCACAAACCTGTCCTGGCTAACGGTCTGTGTCCAATGTTAGAAACGTCATTAACAATTTCTATACTTGTTGCAGACGGAAGCAGAAAATATTTAAAATTATTCTGCGTCACACCCAATGTTTCCATTCCATTAACCCCAGTTTATTCTCGAAGAATGTGTTCTCCGATACATTTGACCAATTACGGAGCAGTGCTCTCTAGCTAGTGGAAGGAACTACTTAATGCAAACTGCTCTTTGTAGAATTGGCTATTTAACCATCTCTCTGCTGGAATATCTTGCCTTGCATTGCAGGGGAACTACAATGCAAGCCCATGCCCGCATAGCAGGGATTAATAACAGAGAACAAGATGAACAGGCTGGGTTAGTAGGGTTAGTAGTCATAGGTGAACTTCATTTTACAATGTGTTTATAAATGTAACACCAAGAAAACATAGATTCATGATAACCAATATCTTTAACAATCATGCAGTAAAACCACACACAGATACATACAATGTCCATTATTCTCTTCTGGAGATAAAATAAATCATCAGAGCAACAAGAGTGTCAAACAGTGACACACATTTAACTTTTATTTGCAAATAAGAACATTTAATCAATCGCCACACTACAAAACCCAATTTACTTTGCCGGCGTCTGTTAACAAGAAGAGATTTTATAATGATGAATAGCAATAAAAGTTTGTGCGGGGTGTGTGGGAGTCAGGCATCTTTATTCACGCCTTTCTGAACCTAAATCAGTCTAATAGGTTGTGGTGCTAATTACATATGCCTAATGTATTGCATAATAAGAAGCACTGCATCTTTGCACACTAGTCAATGACATGTAAATGACTGCAGCCGTGCCTCATTCTGCATAGTACTTTGCACAATTACCCACTGTACCCCCATTTTTTCAGAATGACAGCAAATTAAATGGAACTGCAACTCTACACCGCATATTATGATGTCAGCCGTTATAGATTCATATAGCATGCACTGAATTCCAGACTAAGCACTTGATTTAGAGTTAAGACTCAAGGACCGCCGATCTGAGCGCCGATGGGGCTTGCGTGTGAGACCGCATGGATCAGCAATCTCGGAATAAGCCGCATAGTTGCAGAAATAGCATTACCAGAAAGAAGATAGTGCCGCGCCATTGCTAGTTCAGAAAAAGGCCCTGATTTAGAGCCCGGCGCAACAACCGCTCTTAAATTATAAAGAGGTCTTAAATTGGCCCCATTGGGTCTGCGTGATTTGAACATCTGGCGCAATCGTACATCTACGTAAACATTCTGTTCGGGACATTATAATAACTTCAGGGATTCCGGAAGGGAGTACACGCCCTATAAAATGTTACTTTTGGGGCCTTCCTTCAGTCTGCAACAACTCTGCATAGCAGAAGCAAGCTCTGCCACATCATGATGGAGGAATCAAGCACGCTGAGAGGAAAAGCCAGCACAAATATATCAGAGAGGAAGTCAAAGCGCCACATACATTAACCCTATATATTCTCTCTTCTTCTTCTTGGGGACTAGATCTATTTTCCTAGGGAGCACGCATTGCCAGGTAGTGCTTGCATATGAGTAAAGCAGCAATTGCAGCCATGCCTTCCAAAGAAAAACGCAGGAAATGGTGGGTTTGTAAAGTGGTATTATATATGTTTAGCTAATCCTGCACCTGGACCATGCTGGGACATAATTAAGAAGGGTTCTTAAATTAAGAACAGCCTTCAACCAACTCTAAATTGTCCCCGAATATAAGAAGCTAATATAAGACAGGTGCAATTTAACATGTGAACACCTACTGTATATTAAGCGCATTGAAATAATATAAGCATAGACACGCCTCGGGTCCTTAGATTAACGTGACTCACTCAAACAGTGTTTTGTGCCTATTTTTGGCCAATGCTAAATCGGGGTCTTATTTTACAAGACGCAGACCTTCCAAGAGTTTGCTCTATGAACGCACTCGTTAGCCAACTCTAAATCAGCCCCTAAATATCGAGACATTACATAATGGGTTTTGTATGGGATTTAGAAGAAGTAGACACCAAACTTTCCTTACATACAACACTAGTATATTTCCCTGCCTGCGTGCTGCTTAATTATATGTCTATCAAACTTGGACCTTCTGCAAATACTCAGATGAGCAGTAAAAGCTTAGACTAAAAATGTTATCACAATCATAAAATATCATGCTAATAGCTTCTATTTGCTAGAGATTAATAGCCAGGCAGATCTATGCTGTACAGTACAGTACTTTGAACAGTAATTACTAGGTACTAATGCAATAATACTAATTAATTCTCAATGATACATTTTTACACTGCAGAGTTAAAATACAGTATCCTCTTGGAAAAATATGTACTTTTGCAATGCGATCTAGATTTTGCAAACAATATAGAATCAGTTTTCAGTGACAAAATATTGAAGGTGTTTAACACCAGGCAGAACATCCAACTCCCAGGCAACTATCAACCTTGATGAACTTAAAACAGCAGTATTAGATGTTCTATTCCTAAATAATTCCAGAAGCAAAATGGACCATATCCCTTTATCTATGGGAGAGACTCTAAAAAACCTATAATCATTCTACTTTATCGCTGAAGGAAATTCAATCAGCCCAATGCACCTCCATGAAGAGAGTTTGGATGTGTTGGTCACATGCCATTCTTGCCTATCTTTATTTTCTGAAATATTTAAACTGTATTTAAATATCCGATTTAGAAAAAAAAAAGTGTTTCATTCTCCCTTACATTCCTAAGATATAAAAGTTAAAACCCTCAAAGAGAGAAATAACCGTAAATATTCACGAGGCGATGAAAGGGAGGAAGAAAAGGCGAAAACGAAGCAAGGCTTAGAATCCATTACTGCTGCCTTAAAGCTGAGAACTAAGTGAGATTTAAAATATATCGCTTGTTTCTGCTTCTCAGAAATCTTTACATATTTTTCCTTAAGTCGGCAAGCTACAGGTGCTGTGCTGCTCATTTCAAAGCGTTCACTGAGGCTCCACCAATTAACCCCTCATGAGCCTAGTATACTTTTGAAAATCTGGTCCTTATAGTTTTATACCTCTTTTTTTTTATATCAAAACACCCTATTTTCTAGGGCTCATGCCTAGGCAGAAGCGGATATATAAGGATTACATGCACAGCCCTTTTATAAGCTTAGCCAGCTTATTTCTTTCATATCTTAAAGTGAATTTGAATTATAACGTTAATACAAAACCATTACTGTTTAACATAAGGACAAAATCATATGACAACAAGTTGTATCCAATCTACTACTCTGTCCATCTATTCATTTCAATGACACTCAACTCAAACCAGCTGTTATACAACAGCTTCAGCCAATGAATTCATGTTAAAATAACCAAATGCTCCCTAAGTTGCTCAGTATAACCTGTTCTTCTTCTGTGCACTTTTTGTCCATTGTTGTTTAACTTTTATACATACCTCCTTTTCTACATATTTTCTTGCCGGGTTTCCGGGCACATTCCTTGGATATTCTTTTTACTGAAAAATGAATAGAAGACTAAAGAATAACATGGAGCTCCATAACAGATATTAGGAGCATGCAAAACCACTACCTAACTCGGTGGCTACACAGTATGTCTGTCATTTGTTACGTTTCCCAAGTTGTGCCTGCACATGCAAATGGACAAGAATGTATCTTCCAACAGCTAGGTAGGGAAAGGGGGATACCTTCCACTGTGGTATCCGTGCCTTGGAAGGACATGAGTGTAAACATACAGAATACAGAAACAGATACACGCACAGAAAAAAAAGCATCATGCACATAGATAAAGCCAGCATGCCACCAACTAGCCATGCATGCAACCTACACACATAATTAATATGGTTAGAATCGAAAAAAGCAACAAAATAAAAAAAGGTCCTTGTTTCTCCCGCTATTAACTCACCATCCTCAGTTGGAACATATATGTTTAAATAGAGACAGTCTTCATTCTGGTCTTGCACATAGGAAGAAACTACATCCAGGTTATTAGTAAACCAAACCGGAAGCATGACTTCAGGCAATCTGCCTCCCACAATGTTTTGAGGACAAACTGGAGCAAACTGGGTAGCATTTTTGATATCTCCCCATGTTGTTGGAGGCTCGGGAGGTTGAAATCGCCGTTCCCCTAGAGGTGCAGCAGCATAAGGAACACCAAGGAATTGAATAACAGGCCCTAGTATTTCATTGTTGAGTTCCTTTTTAATTCCTCTTACTTTGCCGTAGGTCGTTGTGACTATTGGGTCAGCATCATCCAATTTTTGCGAGCATACAGTTGTAAATTGAAGCAAAAATCCAAATATACACAGTGAAAATGTGGCATCCAATCGCATGTGTAGGAAACGCAACCTTGTGACTCTCCATAAGCAGTTCAGTTGCATGGACCTTGAAAATGCCATAGTCCCACATTTAGTTGTAGAGGAAAGCAATCTTATTTGTATCCACTTGTGAAACAGGGCAATCGAAGGAAATGTATCAGGTTTGTTAAATGTGATCCTGCCAGAAAAATCTCAAAAGGCTTTTCACACTGCAAGTATCTTCCATTGATTTCACACTTATTGAAGCAACATCTTCACTCAGCACTATTTATCAGACTACATTCTATTGACAATTCTGTTTTCCACGGTAGCAATATGTGAATAGCTGCCATTTACTGCAGATTTCCCTCTTA
Organism: Ascaphus truei; assembly: GCF_040206685.1. Classification (NCBI taxonomy): domain Eukaryota; kingdom Metazoa; phylum Chordata; class Amphibia; order Anura; family Ascaphidae; genus Ascaphus; species Ascaphus truei. The sequence continues at coordinate 47,610,371 of NC_134496.1, forward strand.
TAAATCAAATCCAGTTTGCCGCAGGTCTGTATCCTGGAGAAAATGAGAATAAGTCATTAATATGAAAAATAGAACATGGACAGCAATAATTAGATATTGTGCAAGGTACCATGCGTTTGTAATATTTCATATTTTCTAATGATAGTAAAATAAGACAACTTTAATTCATTTCATGGTTCAATGAATGGACAGTTTGTTTAAAAGAAATTAGAAAACTTATTTACACTGCATTTTTCTTCTTTTTACGTGTGCTGGAAAAGTTCATTTGTTAAATTAAAATCACATTTCAGAGTTCATATTTAAAAAAAAATCTGAAAATAAACTGATTCTTAACTATACTAAATGCAATTCAATTTTTTGTCTCAATTCCAATTCAAAAAACTCATACTGTATTAAGAATTCACAATCTACCATAACCACCGTATTATTTAACCTAGGGAGTGTTTATAGCATGATGTACTCTATAATGGAGAAAGTGCCTGGTTCACTGTTGGCATGATACATAGTATAGCTGGCGTAACTATTGTGTGATAAACAGATCGGTAAAGTACAACTGGTAATATGGGAACAACAACCTCTGCTTTATCTTCACATCACAAGTAATATGGATTACTCATATCCCTGACGTCATCCTCATATATGGGATTACTCAGTGCTGACAAATCAGCAGATATTTAAGGGTTACTGGCCTCTATTCAAAATGTTGTACAGTAATAGGTGGTTGTTAGGGAAGCTTTAAACTGCATTGAAATAACTAGATTTAAAACTTTTCTAACAAAGGGATAACTCCTTCACAGGGTATTGCATAATACTAAGGAATTCTCTATGATACATTTATACACTGCAGAGTTATAATATGCTCTTGGGTCATTGAATCCAACTTTCTTCACACGCTCTTGTATCCTTTTTATTTTTAGCAAGTTCTGTGGTGGCAGAATTATTAGCAGAAAGGCTCATTTATATTGAATAAAAAAAAGATGGTAATGAGTCAATGTGGCAATATACAATATTGCTACTTACAGTATAACATAGCAATCTGCAAGTAGATGCACGTGATACAATATGAACAGAATACATTCTATCAACAGGTGCCATACATGTACTGAAGATGTAATTTACTATAATAAAAGAAACAAATGAATAAACGAGAATGAAAAGCAGTGTTGTTGGAGCTTATTATGTTCTGGGATCAGTGTTTTCATTATCTACATCTGACAGCAGTAAATTCATATTTGTACATGCGTAATTTCACAATAAACAGGGGTTGCATTTATGTTTTGTCTAAATAAAATAATTTGAATGTAAATAAGAAAACAGGTCACGGTATTCAATTATATTTCACAAGTGCACGTGTCACTTAGAAGATAAAATAAATTAACGCAGAATTTTGGCGCTAAAAGAAGCCATTATAAATACAATGGACATTTCAAATGAGATTTTAGTTCTACTCTATAATCAGCTAATAGCTGTCTTACTTTACAGCTTGTTATGTTGTCTAGTCATTTGCTAAAAAATACATAACATATATCTATTACAGTCTTACAAATTGCAATAATTATGCACAGCTATACAGTACATGTATTTGTTTCATTAAAATATTATTAATTAATTAATTAAAAATGAAAAAGAAGAAGAATATGTCATACAGTACTGAAATATTCACTGCTTATAATTATTCTTTCAGGTCTTATTTATATATATATATTTTACGAAGTTAGTTCTAATCCTTTGACAGATAACATTTTTAACTACAGCGTTTATTGATGGTATCTGAAAGTGTTCCCCAAGAACTGCTGCTCCCTGCACAGAACCAGCGTGCTAAGGGTTAACATCTGGATTTCTTGCTGCTGTGTGTTTCATCAGCCCCGCCCACAGCAGCTGAATTGCTGAATTCATTCAGAATCCCTTCAGTCCACATCTGCGTTGCCGCTAAAGCCGGACAGCCAAAGGGTGTCACTGTTTGAGGCTTTTTGGCAATGTTGCAGCTGCTCTATTGCTTCTGAAACTCAACAACCATCTCATCCCCTGTACCCAATGTTCCAACCTATCCTACCTCTTCTAACACATTGCAGGCCTATCCTACCTCTTCTAACACATTGCAGGGTATCCTACCTCTTCAAACACATTGCAGGCCTATCCTATCTCTTCTAACACACAGCAGGCCTATCCTACCTCTTCTAACAAATTACAGGCCTATCCTAACTCTACTAACACATTGCAGGCCTATCCTACCTCTTCTAACACATTGCAGGCCTATCCTACCTCTTCTAACACATTGCAGGCCTATCCTACCTCTTCTAACACATTTCAGGCCTATCCTACCTCTTCTAACACACTGCAGGCCTATCCTACCTCTTCTAACACATTGCAGGCCTATCCTACCTCTTCTAACACATTGCAGGCCTATCCTACCTCTTCTAACACATTGCAGGCCTATCCTACCTTTCTAACACATTGCAGGTCTATCCTACCTCTTCTAACACATTGGAGGCCTATCCTACCTCTTCTAACACATTGCAGGCCTATCCTACCTCTTCTAACACATTGCAGGCCTATCCTACCTCTTCTAACACACTGCAGGTCTATCCTACCTCTTCTAACACATAGCAGGCCTATCCTACCTCTTCTAACACATTGCAGGCCTATCCTACCTCTTCTAACACATTGCAGGCCTATCCTACCTCTTCTAACACATTGCAGGCCTATCATACCTCTTGTAACACATTACAGGCATATCCTACCTCTTCTAACACATTGCAGGCCTATCCTACATCTTCTACACATTGCAGGCCTATCCTACATCTTCTGATACAATTTTAATCCTGTCTGTAAATGTTACTTATGCCCATAATCATATCGCTGACTGTCACTGAAATGTCTGTAAACTGAATTTCTATCCTCTGTTCATTTAATGATCCCTGTATTATTATAATTCTGTCTTTTCCTGTCTGACTATTGTCTAACAACATAATTGTATTTAATTGTAGTTGTGCTCAAACTGACTGTAAAATATTGGATGCCCCCTTAAGTGGAGGCTTGTATTTACTTAAAAAATAAATGATGATGATGATCTGTGTTTAATCTTAATTTCATCCTACTGAAGGCCTTTATTATATAATAAAATATATACTCATGTACTTCAAATGCATACAGTACTATGTGTATAGTTTATTAATACTAGTCTATTTTCCTGCTGCAACTTTTGTTAAATTTGTGTTATTTCATGCTGAACATAGCTTTTCATAATTAAACTGACTTTTTAAAACCTTAACACAAGTACCATCGCAGCTTATAAATTCTATGCATGTTTGTGTTTTAATTTAGTTACACATTCACACAGTGGAGTACTCTGATTTATATATGCATATATATATATATATATATATATATATATATATATATATATATATATATATATATATATATATATATATATATATATATATATATGCAAATACAACTGTATGCTCATCTGCATGTCTTAGGCAGGTCTGCAACCCCGCCTCTCATCCTTATCTTACCCTAATGAATGCACTCGCAGTAGTTAGTGTTGTGAAGATTGAAAAAAAATAAAACCCTTTTAATAGTAAATAATCTAAAATAATTTTGTATAGAGGGAATTGGTATTTACATTTCCATGCCCTATCCCTTAAACTACATACATATAAAATTGTGCATATAAATAGATGCTTATTTGGCCAATTCTTACTTATTGTATCCTGTTTAGTCCATATATTTACTGCCAATGGAATATCCTTAGTACAACCATATATTCCCTGGGACATGAGTTTGGGCTCAAAATCTTTTGTTTTAATTTATCCATTATATGGTATTGAAATTTTTACTAAAACCCAGAGGTAATAAATATATCTCTGGGCACTAATTCACTAGACAGTGAAGGAGCCACGTTTAGACATTACACTTTAGTCTATATTAGTTAGTCTAAACGTGGCTCCTTCACTTTCTAGTGAATGAGTGCCCAGAGATATATTTATTACCTCTGGGTTTTAGTAAAAATTTCAATACCATATAATGGATAAATGAAGACAAAAGAATTTGAGCCCAAACTCATGTCCCAGGGAATATATGGTTGTACTAAGGATATTCCATTGAAAATAAATATATGGACTAAACAGGATACAGTAAGAAGCGTCCAAATAAGCATTTATATGCTAAATTTTCTATTATGTGTGTTAAGGGACTGGTCAAGGAACTTTAAATACCAATTTCCTCTATACAAAAATTATTTTAGATTATTTACTATTAAAAGGGATTTATTTTTATTCAATCTTCACAACACTAACTACTGCGAGTGCATTCATTAGGGAACTTTCGTTTGTGTTTCTACTAATATATTCATCCCTATTTGCACCACAGTATATCACTATTTACTTTATTATTATTAGGCTGATGCGGGTATTTCCTCCTCTCTCCCCTTACCACAATATTTCACCATTATCGCCCAACATACAGTGCTTCCACTGCAGCAAGGGATTATGGGAAATGACATGCAAACGAGCACACAGTGCCACCTTTTGCTTCAAATCCATTTTGCCATGGACCCCTGCGCGCACACGCTATCTCTCTCTCTCTCTATTTATATATATCTATATATATATATGTATATATAAAAAGACACTGAAATAACACATATTAAAGCAGCAATACAACTCTGTGGAGTTTAAAGGCCCCGGACATCATGGTTTCCTATTGTCCCGCGTGACGTGGGACATTTAAACGCCGCCATTTCATTAGGCACACAGTTCCCTGGCTGCAGATAACGGCATCTCCTTACAGATGTAAGTATCTCTGGAAGGAGGGGCTCCGCAGAGCTGAAATTAACACAGTTTAAGCGCCAAAGACCCCTTGCTTCAATCTAGTAATAATCATTTATTGTGTAAATGCACAGCTATATTGCACAGCTTGCTGCTGGATGTTTTATGGGTATCCTTAGAAGAAAGTGACTGCAAAGTCCATAAGGTTTCACACCAGAAAAAGTACGAGGGTGAAAGCCAGCAATACTGCCATGTCTCTTCATCTGTAAAGCCGGCAGGACAGCTTTGTACGGCAGATTATCTTCATGTAAAAATGAAATCATACATAAATATGATAAAAATGCTTGGCTAACTGCTGTCTGTCGTTCTCTGGCAGTCAAGGAGTTAAGAGTACAAAGAACAAAACCCTTCTATAAAGTCAAGGGGCATACCATGTGCCCACACACACCCTGATTTTTTGTTTTATACATTAAGCCCAATAACGTAGAATAAAATGAGAAAATAATAGTGGGTGAGAGAGGAATGCGCTCAGTTAGCCTGACGGTTACATAAAGCCATCCAGCCAGAAAATTAAAGATAAAAGAAAGAACTGGGGTTGTAAGGTTGTAGAGTTCTATAAAAGCATCAAAAACAACATCAAACATATAAAGTTAAAGGGTATTGGCCGGTGTTCTCAGAAGGGTGGGCGGTTGGATGCACACACTCTAACCCTTCTGCGAGCAAAACACAAGACCAGGCACACACGTTTGTCTATCCATCACAATATTACATGGCCAGCATGCACGGCAAATGGTCATAATTAAAATCATCTATCCTCACTTGCAGAGAGGAATACGAATGTAATAGGAAGTTTCCATGTAGTCTGTACACAATTTCAGGAGAGGTGCTGGTATGTGGGAAATCGCAGCTGGCAGCAGTGACTGTGGTCGTGATGCTCACCTCAGGCCATTATTGCTCTGTGTTCACAGTGATGCTTCATCTTAATTGGCTGTGTAGACATTAAGGTTCTTATTTATGAAATGGAAGCAGCGGCTATTCTATTGAATGGATCTTACAGCTTGGGAACAGCTACAATTATTCTGTGATGAAGGGCCCTACTTACATGCAGTAAAAATACTTTGTAGAGGTGAGCCTGACATGTGGAAAATAAGCCACATTTTTGGTAATCAGAACCATTAATACAGCATGTTCCCTTGATTGTGTTTCCAAACCTTTGGTAGCAATTTAACTATAGCTTGATCGGCTAAACCGTTGTCAAAACTGTTGACGGTGACGGGAATAAATTGTTAGGACGGGTTTGCAGTTTGCAGAGTGGATTGACAGAGTGTACACAGCTGAACTGGTATAAAGACTGTCATTAATAGAGATGGGCGAGTAGTTTTTGCGGATTTGGATCCGCCTTTCATCGGCCAGTTCCTTTGGTTTCGCGGATTCCCGCGCATTAGTCCCAAAAAGGGCGATTCGTCTTTGCCGATTTTTTGTTATCTCACTGACAATCCACTCCGCGGATTCCGCCATCCGTTCGAAGCCTTTTTTTAAATCTCCGCCAATGGATTGCGGAATCCGCGGATTGGATTCTTAAGCCCCCGTGCTGATTTTATCCAGCGGCGGTTTTTGGATTCATCCGCACGAATTGAAACTGGAACATTCCATCGATGGATTTTAAACCGTGGAACGGATTTTGAAATGGAAAGCTCGTGAAATTCCGGGAAATGGATTTTGACTGTTTCGCGTATATCCCCAGTCCGTAGACATTTAGTCAAAGATGTACTGTAAAGGCCGGACATTGAAGTGACCACAAAAAAAGGGTGGGGATTATTTCTCAAAAATGGGTGTTTTTCATTATTATTTGTAGCTACAACATCATGACACCAACAAATGTATTTTCTTCTTTTTAACAGTCTTCACGACAAAACCATTGAAACTGGATCCCTTATACAGTCAGGTGTAATAGCTCCTGCTGATATCAATAAGATCTACGGGGGGTGTAGTAAATCACAGTGTAATGCGTGTACATTTGTATGCAATCCAACTCATTAGCATCCAGTCCCTTGGGAAACCTAACGTAAAAATATCATGAAAAGAAAACAATTTATTGTTGGTAATTGGTTACCCATTGAGCTGTAATTTTCCATTTCAGCATATACAAAGTATTTCTCAAATGCAAGCATAACCCAAGAATTGAGTACTGTATGTAATTGTGAGTAAGTGACCATCAGAGGTTGTGCTTCAGTCCCTATAACTCATACAACTTGCCACTTACAACCTTGAAGATGCACCCTTTGGAGAATAGCACTGGTTCAATTAATTTTAACCACACATCGTTGACATTTGCCCTTGTTAGCTTCATACAGCAGACTTTCAGTGTAGGAGTAGGAATTTTAATAGTATTTCTATAATACAACCCCCCACTTTCCCCTGATAGGCAACTTAATAAACTGAATACCCAAGAGAGCAGGGAGGATTAAGGAAGGTCATTCTAAAATATGCAAAAGATTCCCGCGGTGAGGGAAAGACAATACATAAAATATGCAAATGTGCAAACAGCAATTAAAATATATTTGTCATATTAACAGACTAGGTAAAAAAAAAGTTCCAAGTGATTAATTTTCCTGTTCTGCCTTGCCTTTTTTCAGTTATAATAATCAATATTATTAGGTTTACATTTCTTATCCGCAGTTCTGAAATTGCTGCCGTTTAATACTATATTTTGAAAGATGCTGTATATCTATTCTTGAGAGCATATCCAGTATTATACTTAGTTCTGATTTCTGGTACCCATTTGTTTTATGTTCTTTTGGGCCAAACTCCTTGACTGAGTTGTATTCTAATCACATCATAGCCACTTTAGATAAACAGATATAGAGAAGTTCACAGCAAATACCGTCAATTCTCCTCGCCCATATCGTTCAAAAGATACTCCTCATTCTGTCGAGGAATTGTGAGACAAAGGTGAAATAGAAATCAGTTGTCTTGGCAATCAGTCAAGGAAGCAGTTAAAACGTGCCCACATTATCCATATCAGATCTTCCCCTTCATTGCTTGAATCACCTCCAACACATAGTGTAGTCAGTACTTGCCCTGGAGTCGTTATTTTGCTAGGAGGCTTTAAGTTGCACAATGACAACTGTACACACAATGCTGTGTCCATCGTGTAGTCAATGCAGAGATTTATATGGAAATATAAAAAGCTACATTTGCTAGCAAACATTTAATCCATGAAGGAGTTGATAGAGAATGTAGATTCAAACTAATGAGCTAATAATAAATCAATAGGACCAACACAGTATTGATAATAGGATACCCATGGCTAAATCAGTGGTAGATTATCATATAAACTACAGAACGTCCGTTAAAACAGATAGTATCCCATATAACCTATTATCCCCAAGTACTCTCTATACTTGGTATTTTTAATACTCTAGGAATTTTTTTCTCTGTATAGTTTAATAATACTTTAAAAGCAAAATCTGTTTTATATACAATGGGGAAAATGTTAGACTTGTATGCTAAAAATGATAATAAGTCTATTATATAGGTTGTATGAAGATCCGTGATCCAATACAGAACTGCACATTACCAGTGGGCATAATGAACTGCATTGGATTCACCTCAAGTTAATCTACCTTAGATGTAATTCTGAGCACCTACTGATATCATTTAATATACTGATGTCCTGGAGCAATCTAACTAATTAATAGTAAAGCATCACAGTACAAACAGATGCTGAATAATTAACTAATATTAATACCTTTTCAGTGTTTTTTTATATTACAGTTGGAAATTAAGAAACAGTATAAAATAAAGTGTACAAAGGTGAACTTTGCAAAGTGCTTGTTGTTAAAAGCAGCAATACAGGTTTAATGTATTGTTTATTAATTATGTATCTTATTACAGGATTAAAGCAGGGGGTCTCCGGATCTGAACTGTGTAAATCTCATATCCAGGGACCCCCAGCTTCCAGAGATGCTTATCTCTGTGGCGTGGCCGGTATCTATACAGCCAGGGAACTGTGTGCCTAACTAAATTGCGGTGTTTAAATGTCCTGTGTCACGCGGGCCAATAGGAAGTTGTGATGTCACCTGGTGCTGCTTCCTATTGGCCCAACTGACCAGGATCTTTAAACTCTCTGTACAGAGATACAGGTAAGTATCTCTGGAAGCAGGGGGTCCCCGGAGCTGAAATTAATAGGGGTTCAGCTCCGGAGACCACCAGCTTCAATCATGTAATAAAAAAATTAAACAATAAATGAAACCAGTATTGCTGCTTTAACAATGGTGCCAAAATAGTGTTTTATTGTATATCAGAGATTGGAGTACTGAGCCAGAGTGAAGTGGAGCAGCGGTGTCTCAGAGTTTCACCTGTCTGACCTCAAAGGCATTAGACCAAGAGAATATTTATGCTACTTTGTAATCTGTTGTTTGACTTTTGCACTAAAGCTGCCAGTCAGAATGTTCTTAGAAATTGTATACCATTCCTGAACAAGTATGACTAAAAGATTTATATACAGTAGCATATGGTCAGTAGTAAGCTTGCTCTAGAAAGCAGCTACATTTTGCTTGCATACATATAATAACCAAAGTCCTTTACAACACATATGTGCTTAAATTAAAATGCTGTGGTATTTGGTATGATCAAGTGACTTTAAAAGATTGCATCCTCAATAAAAATGTAAGTGATTAAAAAAAAGATGGAATCCTTATATTATATATATCTCCTTACTTTTTCTCCTAGAGCAAGAACCCAAATACCTTTGGGTTGTGGTATAAAATACTGCTCCAGAGGTATAAGAGAGGCTGAGGCAGGCTGATATCCGATTCTTCTAGAATAGCACAAGCCTGTCCTTTGCCCTTTGCTCCGTCCCTTAGAAAGCAGTATGAAGACTTCTAGAACTGGTTTGTGCTTTCCCCGAAACAAAACTGGAACCAGAGAGGTCCGTAATCAGTGCCAGAGGTATATGAAGTCCAACTCCAGTCTTCAAGACCCCCCAGCAAGTCAGGTTTTAAGGATATCCCAGCACCAGCCCAAACAGGTCAGGTTTTAAGGATATCCCAGCTTCAGCATAGGTGGCTCAATCTTCGACTGAGCCACTGATTGAGCCACCTGTGCTGAAGCTGGGATAGCCTTAAAACCTGACCTGTTGGGGGGTCGTCAGGACTGGGGTTGAGCCCCCCTGCTGTAGCCTATCTGACCTTCCCAGAATCATTAATAACATCACAAGTCAGGGATGGCTCCACTCTGATTCCAAATGAAAAAGTGAAGCTACCTACTAAATCCTTTTATGTTACATTTCACTACACATACTGTATCTCCAGTAATGTATTTATCATCAAGAGGATATTGCGTAACCTTAAACATGTCCGGCAGAATATGCGCCATTTGTATCAATGTATTCAGTGCGTAGTTTGCATGTGATTTTAACTGTCTTAGTATAGATTTCTTCTGTAAGTAATATCAGGAGTGACTTTATGAAGCAATAAGAGCAGTCTTGGAAGGAGTCACTTGACACACGATTCTAGAAAGTACCGTAGCAATTTCCTACTGTTGATCCACTTATTGGGAATACAGAATGACTGACAAGCTTTAGTACATTAAGACAGGGGGGCGCAACTCCAGCCCTCAAGCCCCCACAACAGGTCAGATTTTGAGGATATCCCAGCTTCAGCACAGGGGGCTAGATCAGAGGCTCAGTGCTGAAGCAGGGACTGGTTGAGCCACCAGTGCTGAATCAGGGACGGATTGAGCCACCTCTGCTGAAGCAGGGAATGATTGAGTCACCTGTGCTGTGGCTGGGATAACCTGAAAACCTCACCTGCTGGTGGAACCGAGGACTGGAGCTGAACACCACAGCATTAAGAGACAAACTAGATGCAATCTGTGTTATACACATTCCTCCAAGAAACGATTTAGCACACGTGTGTGGCTCCATGGTTATAGCCATATTGATATACTGAAAAACTGAGGAGTCAAAATTAAGAATGAGCAGGTTTTTTTTGGTTTTGGTATTGGTTTCAGTTTGAAAAAAAAATCCTGTTTAGGTTGTGGATTTGGTTTTAAAACATTTTTTGTGTTGTGGTTTTGGATTTTTTTTTTTAATTATATAAAATATATATATTTTTTCAAAATCTGAACTTGTGTGCCCTCCTTTATTTTACAAATACACACTTTACATATGTATACACAGAGAGAGAGAGAATGTATATGAGAATGTGTGTATACATATGTAAAGTTTACATATATATTCATATATATATATATATATATATATATATATATATATTCTAAAGTACAGTACAAATCTGGGTTCTGTAGTGTTTGTCACTTTACATTATTCTTGACTGTTGCTTGTGTCATATAAATAGCTGAATGTATCATTCACATCATTATTAGTGTTCTGTACCCATTGAAGAAGCTGCCTGCCAGATATGCCGTGTCATCTAACTGCACGTACCCATGGAAGTATAATGACCATGCATGGTGTGATCTGCACTGTACATTACAAAGCACAACGGTCCATATTTACTCAGCAGTGTTCTACCATAAGATACCTTCCGGCACTGGAACACACCATACAACTCCTTCACTTAAACTGGCCGTAAGGTGCCTTCTGGCAGTGGAATGTTTCTTATGAAATACAGTATCAGTGCTTAGAAGGTATGGAGCCATATCCAATGGTAGAGTAGGTCCTTCACAATACAGTGTTTCCTTTTCTGTAAGGGTTTTCAGTTTGTGCTTATTCAAAACTCAGTGTATCCTGAGCCTATTTTTTATCACGTTTATTGGTTTCATAGAGATGTTATGCCAAGTAGCCCATCACTAACTGCAGCGTATGCGTTAAATCCACGGAATGTTCTTTTTTTAAACCACGACACACTTGATGCAAGTTTGTTCAGCAGACAAGGTCAAAATTACCTTGCAATTGATATCGTCAACTTGCACACAAATAACGCACATAAATCACACAAGACATTATCAAATCTGAATCCCCTCTACTGTTCTCCTTTCTAAATTCACTGTCATCTCAGGATAACAGGGCGCAACAATGGAAATGCAAAAAAGTTGATGCATTGACGCGCAGTTAAATTAATGCAGCAAAATGCGCCCGTTTAAGTCCTGTTTCGAAGCATCAAAAAAACAGTGACGTTCCAGCCGCACAATTGGCCTTTCATCAGGTAGGTATTGTTAGCCTGAAACGTCGCTGTGTTTTGATGCATTGCCTGTTTCCTTAGAAATAAAGGCAATGGATTTTCACCATAAATGAGTCTTAAGAAGGCATTTTCGGAAAAAACAATTATGCAATGTTTGTGTGGCTGCCGTTGATGAGACATGCATCTCTTTGTAAAATACTGCTGTCAAATCGTTTTGCTCTATGTGGGTATTTAGGACTTTTTCCTCTTTAGTACTTTATGAAACTTCAGACACAGGTCCTACCAGGAACGGGTTCCGGATACTAACTAGACTGAGTGATTCCGTGAAGAGCAGCCCTCCTCCTGCAGCGTCACAGAGTCACGAGGGCTGCACTGGAGAAGGTAAGAGACCCACTTCTCACACTCCCACACACAGTTTGGGTTGAGTAGTGGTTCTGCAGCTCCTCCAGCTCCTCCAGCTGTCTCCTCCGGTTGGGCGGAAGTTGGATCCCGGCACCGACAGGAAGAGTGAGATTACTGCATGTGGTCACGCAGTTGGGGAGCTACCGGCCACCGGACACCACTCCTAGGGAGCCGCAGCACCAACTCCGAACGCCCAATAGGGCAATCCACCAATGTGTGCACCATATATCATATATTTAGAAATATAATATATTTAGAGATATATTCAGACTGTCTAAAAGGCATGCTTTGTTATTAATTATAATGCAACATAAACACTTGTTCCAGAGTAGTGACTTTCTTAAAAAATAGGCAAATAATGGGCATAGGGGAAACATGACTGTTCTCTAGGGATTTGTATTGAACAGTTTCGACAATATACATAATAATAAATGTTTTATTTCATGCAGTGCTTTTCCCCCTATGGGACAGTACACAGCACATGGGAATGTTACAGACACAGCACCTGCCAAAATGAGCTTACAATCTATGTTTTTGGAGCCTGAGGCACAGGGAGATAAAGTGACTTGCCCAAGGTCACAAGGAGCCGACACCGGGAATTGAACCAGGCTCTCGATTCAAACTCAGTGTCCATGGTTAACAGTCAGTGTCTTTACTCACTGAGCCACTCCTTACGTAATGTACATTTAATGTACATGTAATGTACTAAAAATACAGTTGTGTACATTTTCTTCTTTCAATGCAGAACATAATTATCGCACAAACGCAATGTTCACTAGCATTATTGAGGTTGGACCAAAAACGACTCCATTAAAAATGAACCTTCAAATGAACTGCTTTACAAGGTGTCTCACCATTGCTTTATGAACATGCCTGTGAACTCTTGCAGTGCTGATGGATGATATATTATTTCATCGCATGTACATTGTGTGGTTTCAGAATGCAATTACAAATGTGAGATCTCTAATCCTCTAAAAGTCATAGCCAAAGATGATGCATGTTTGTTTACTGTAGAAAACTGCATACTGATACAATCAAATGCTTACACAAATAACTGATAATACATTTACATCTTTGCCATTGTTTGATATGGAGATTTTTTTATTGATTGCTAATCTCAACATCTTCACAATACACACATGATTTCAAATAGCTTTACATCATGAATGTGTAACGTACATGAGAACTCAACCTGAAGCCCAGTAGGTTGTTATAATTCAACTGTAATAAATGTGATATTTAAGCCATTCTTTCTACACCTTGTCACACGTAGAGTTCTTGCCAATTGATTTTAGGTGAATATTACAACCACATCCCCCTATTAAAAATGAATGTAAAGTTCACAAATGTCAAAAATCTTATTTACAGTGCCCATTGCAGGACAGTGTCTGAGTTTAATGTATCAGTTTTGCCTGCATACAACAATGATTTGCACATTCTTAGGGCATCATGTGAGACATTTAACCGATTTCAGATACTGTGCTACTGTATCATTGCTTCATGAGGTCACTACTAGCTTTAATTATAAATCCATTAATATATAGTAATCTAAGATAGTAATATTTTTTCTTAACCTGCTGGGAATTGATTGCTATTGTATTTGATACGAGGACATCCTTATGCAGTTTCCCAAGCAAAGAGAATTTCAGCAAATGCAACTTCACCAGTCATATTGCTGAAAATGCTTGAAAGATTTGTTATTTAAAGGCTGTTTTCCAAAGCATCACACTACTGCTATCATAAATCCACTATGGATAGCAAAAGTCTCTAATTAGTATACACATGCTGTACACACAATTGGTTTTATAAACTGAAGTTTCAATGTACAACCTTTTATTGCACACAACTAAATGCACAAGGCATACAAAGAACTGTATTTCCCCATATATACAGTATATACTGTAGTGCTAGGTGATTACATCTGTGGTTGGAGATTTTTCACAAAAAGATCTTGTCTTGCAAGGGTTTAGTTCATGCAGGGGGGAAAAAAGCAGTATGTACTGTATGTAAGATTCCTGATCGGTTTTAAGATCCACATTTCCTATCCATGCCCAAACTGTGACATACTATATTCTTTAAATAAAGCCCATTACACCACCTTGCAACAAACAAAGCTACAGCACATCTATGATTCAGACCGTCCATACACAGATGCTATTTTGCTGGAACATATTTTATTGTAAAACTCTTAATAAAATAAAAGCTGAACAACCTCGTTGTAGTACCATTCAACAGCCTCTACTTAATCTCTCTTTCCCTCCCTTCTCCAAAAGAAAAACCTTATTTTGCAGTCTATGTTATTACATTAACTGGGGTTCTGCTCAGAGCAAAGCAAAATGCAACAAGCACAATAATAAAGACTGCTACAACTGACTGCAGGGCTTTGCACCTTCAGTAGTGTCATTTGTGGGAACCAGTACTAAAATATTGTCTTGGTGAGCAAACAAAGAGAGTGTCAAACATGCGTGTAAATACAGTGCTAAGCAACTCTTGGCTGCAAAACTGAGCCAAATAAGGCCATTTATCATTCTTTGTGAAGATGTAATTCTATGTAACAAAACCCAAATGGGGATCATTTTCCAGAATCACAAGAGAGGCTCAAACATGAAGCAATTACAATATTTTTTTGCTTTGAAACTAACCCCATTAGAAATTATTTTCATTAACCCTTTCTCAAATGCATCTGCATCAAAAAGGGTTAATATATATATATATCCACCATAACATTATAATGATGCTAAATCTGTGTATGTTCCCATATAACTGATATATGTGGAAAAAAAACTGCCTACTTTTAAATGCCTGTATAATATATATATATATGCTCATCTAGAACTGGTCCCTTTTTGCTGCTATGGGAAAGAAGATACAAACTGAGCCCTATCAGCATCTGTGCCAGTTCTAGGACATGGCAAGATTTCACCTAAAGAAAGTTGAAGGGGATTTTTTGATCACCCCCACCCCCTTCTCTCCCACCCTCCCTGTGACAAACAACCCCCCTCCCCCCCTCCCCCATCCCTGCGGGTACCCCCCTCCCCTACATGTCCATGCAAAACACAAGCCTGACAGCTTGAAAGTATTTACCAGGTTATTTCTGCACCCTGCAATCTCTGCAATCTTAATGCTGGGTGATGAGTCCTCTCTTCTTCATTCCTCAGTGATTGAGGATCCCACGATCAGCATCACACACTCTGTGCATCCTTCACAAGGCAACAATAAAATCATCAACTCCTTGTAAATCCGACCACTACATATATACATAGTTATATATATATATATGTGTGTGTGTATATATATATATATAAATATATATATATCTATATATATATATTAATATTAATGTGCGATCAAGCCTTATCCCCTTGTCTTTAATCTCATAATCCTACCGATCCTGGATTTCTCTCGACGGAATATTGACCTGGGATATCAGTGCTGATGGCCGGTCCATTGATTTCACAGCAGTGCTCAGTGAGGCAGGGATTTTTTTATCTGCTGGAGCCCGTTTGCTCCGCTTCCAACATGCAGAGAGCAGAGAGCCTGGCTGCTTCTAACACACAGGCTGCTGGAACTTTAATGTGCTGCCTGTGCTCTGAAAACTAATGCACAAGCGCCTCCAGAGGTGAGCAGGAGAACTGCTGCTACTGCTGCTACAGCAGCAATTGCACAGGGCAGGAACACATCCAGGCTATGAACCCCTCATCAACTTCCTTGTAATCTGGGCACAGGAAGCCTCATAGCCATCATGCTGGCCAAAGGAAGTAGAAGTTTAAAAAAGAGATACACAATCTTCTGGAGACCAGCGTCAGTTAAAAAGTATTGATTAGTTGTATTATTTGATTCATCCAGAAGGTCAATGGATTTTCCGACGCGTTTCGTGCCCAATGGCGCGTGGTCAAGGAGTTTTGGTCTTGGATCAAACTGTCCGACCTCTGAAAACTGTTTCCAGAGACGTTTGGTAGGAAGATGCGGGAGATCTCTCATTAGTTGAGGGATTTGTTTTCAGGGAGAAAATAAAAAATGAACAAAAGAATGTTGTTTTTAGTGAGTTACGGGGAGTCCGCTACTTGAATAAGGAGAGTTGGCCATAACAAGGCACCTGATGTTGCAGTAACAGTATTAGGCCTTGTCCCCGCCCGCTGACACGGCGCACCCAAAGTATGGCCCTGTATGGGACCGGCCCCAGTCAATACCTGCGTGCCTGCAGAAAGCGCAATGCGCGACCACATTTTCAAAAGTCACGATATTTGACTTGTGGCGCGGCGGGCGAGCGATGGCCACGTCACGGCGGAAGTTTAGCCAATGAGGGGGAACCAGCCACGCCCCCCCTCCCCCCATGTACATCTTGTCTTTACAACCTCTTCTTTTTTCTATGGCTTGTCAAGACACGCATCCCATCACGGCCCCTAGACCACAGATTACGGCTGAAACTGATGCACGCGCTGCCAGGCACTCTGACGCGCGCGTGAACGCAGTGACTGGGGCCGTGGCCTTATTGGTGACCTTGCTCTGCTAACTTTGAAGGGACCAATTCCCACAGCAATAATTAGGGCACTTGTGTTCAGAGACATTTGAAGACAGGTGTGCACCCCAAAAGTCCCCGCATCAATTGGTACCATGTGGGTGACCGTTGCAGTGCCACGGAACAGGAGTGCAGACTTGGGAGCTTACAAGACACACTGTCCCACTGAGTAAAAAACCACCCCTCTCACAGGATCTTGAGTATATTGTTTAGGAGAGAGGATAAGGAGATATGCCGGACATCACAGGCCACATTAACTGCTATACTCCTCCATTAACCCCATTACTCGCTCTTCCACTCTCTCCAACAGCATGCTAACACAAATGGTCACTGTATATAGGTAGAAAAGAAATGAGATCTTGGGGCAGACGGAAGAGGGGTGAGGGGGGTGGAGGGCAGACGGAAGAGGGGGTGAGGGGGGTGGGGGGCAGACAAAAAAGAAGACCAGGGAAGCGGGCAGGAAAAGATCATGGTGAGAGAGAGGAAAGTGGAGCTCGGGTGGAAAGACAAAATAAGGATATAGTACACCCATTTTTAGCAGCCCACCCCCACACTTGAGCTCATGCTTAGGTTATAAAGATGCACATCTGTGCAGTTAATAGTAATGAAAAATCCACCTTGTATGATAAGATAAATGATAGATAAATATCAGTGACAAATGTGTATATTTGTACGTGTAAACGTATACATTTTTGTATAGTGGCACCCATATACTCTATACCCGCAAACTTTTACCAGTTTAGCAAGCACTGCACCATTTTTTTTAATGTCCTGTGTCTATTAAAATCAACTCTACCTATTTCTCTAAGTGGTTGAAGCTTGAAACCTTCAGCTAATTAAAACAGCTACACAACTGATCAATGATTAGGGGGTTGTAACAATACTTCTATTGTGTGTACATATAATCATATACAAATAAATCGGAAAATATGCATATTTTATTGGTAACATGATCTGTGCATGTTCATAGAAGATGTTATTTGCTTGGAAGTTCTACCTGTATGTTCATATTCCACAACACTTTAGGTAATGATATAGACAGAATACAGTACAATATATGTATATATCTATATATATCAATATATATATATATAGTGCTTTTTTTGTGGGCGTACACATTTGTGGGCGTACACATTTTGTGGGCGTACACACGTCGGTGACGCGCGGCACGCCGAGGGGCGGCCACTAGCAAGCCGGGAAATCTCCCGGCTTGCGGATCTGGCCGATGAGCAATAAAGTGTGTCGGTAGTGTAGGTACCAGCAGCAGATAACCAGTTTCTGCATCTTCAAGAGTCCTGGGCTAAGATTCAGGAGAATTTCCCTAAGGCAGTCTCTACGTAGAAAAAACAGGCTGACCGACATCGTTGCGAGACTCCAACGTACAACCCGGGACAAAAGGTATGGTTGTCCACAAAAAACTTCTGATTGACGGTTCCCACAGCTAAATTGGTGCTGAGGTACATTGGCCCTTTTCCCATTATCGAGAAAGTCAATCCAGTGGCCTACTGGCTACGGTTGCCAGCTTCTATGAAGATTCCATCTGTGTTCTATACGTCACTGCTCAAACCCTTCATACAGGACCCTCAGTCTGCCGCTTCGATCTCCCTGCCTGAACCCCTCTTGGTTGAGGGACAACAGGAGTTTGAAGTACAAACCGTCTTGGCCTCCAGACTCACCTGTGGCAAAATCCAGTACCTTGTTCATTGGAGGGCTTCGCCCCGAAGAGTGTTCTTGGGTCCATAAGGACCAACTTCACACCCCTAGGCTTGCACTAAAGAAACAGTTCTGCCACGATTCCAATGATTTAGCAACGTGGGAAGAGTTACATACTGTAGTAACATAGTTACATAGTAGATGAGGTTGAAAAAAGACATAGGTCATCAAGTTCAACCTATTCTAAATTTAGACGACAGATACTTTATCCTATATCCGTACTTACAGTATATTGATCCAGAGGAAGGCAAACAAAAAACCCAAGTGAAATATCATCCAATGATTTAGTTTTATATAGTTATATATAGTTATAAAGAAGTGTTCAGTGAGCCCTGCAAATATTATATGAAGTCACTCTTTCATTTAATTGATAGCTAGGAGAGGATTTCAAAATAAAGGCAAATTAAAACTCATTTGTTTCCAATTTTTTTTTTGTTTTTGGAACATTTAAGAGAAACTGCTGCTTAAAGCAATATTATTTGACATATTGCCTCTGCATTGGCAGTTATAATTACTACAGCAAACTAAATGTAACAAACAAAAGTAAAAGGTAACAGTTTCCATGGAAATGTCAGCATCTTTAAATAAACTGCCTCTCCTGGGACCATTTTTGACATGGAATTGTAAAATGCTCTGGGCTATCAGGATCTCCAGTTCTTGTTCCTTGGTTTTAGGCTATGCCACACATAGCAATACACAGTCTGCAATTATGTACAAGGACTCCAGAAAAACACCACTAACTCAACGACTTGCACGTTTAAAAAAAGGCTCAAAACTAGAGATGAGGCATCGTTCGCCTATTGGGTTTGAAAACTGAAAACAAGGGCACCAATAAACACCTAATTCAAATGTGTCCATTTTTTCATCGTTAACACTGATAAACACTATTTATTTTTACGTTTTATAAAAACACCGGAAACCTCCCCTAAAAAAAATAAAGTTAACCGGAATCCTTAATGATGATACAACAATATAGGTTAGGGGTTATATATATATATACAATGTAGGTTAGGGTTGCAAGACATCCTGTATACACGGGTTAGTCTCCTATTTCATTGACGTCCCGGAAAGGTCTGTCGGCACGCAGAATTATCCCGTATTTTAGCGCCTTCACGTGAAATGGCTGAAATTAGCATTACTGTAAGTAAATCAGTCCTAAAATCGTAATAGATTTCTACTTGAGTGTAACAGTGACCTTTCCCAGAGATGTCATCTTACTAAATTATTAAAATAATAGAGTTAGGACACTGCCCGGTCATCTCACAATACCACGGCACCCGCCTCTATAGGCGTTACTTTCTCTCCCACCCCTACAGTTGTTACTCTTTCTCCCACCACTACTTGTTAGGTCAGTGTGTGTCTATCCACGCTTGGCCAAGAGCAGAGAGGGTAAAAACCAAAGCGTAAGATACCATTCAACGCATTATGATGTCACACTTTCATAGCGGATTTCAGATCCCGTATTACAAACACTTACATGTTGCGGCCCAAACACAGGCTAGAAACAGTACAATACTCTTTAGTTCAAGGGTTTGGCAACTTTAGTACTCCAGGAACACCAGCAGGTCAGGTCTTCAGGATACCCCTGCTTCAGCACAGGTGGCTCAATTAGTGGCTCAGTGAAAGACTGAGTCACCTGTGCTGAAGCAGGGATATCCTGAAACCCTGAACTGTTGGTGGCCCTTGAGGACTGGAGTTGCCCTCCCCTGCTTTACACAATAGGGACAGTGGAGGTTTATTGATTTAAAGGTAGATTGAAACCTCTTGTTACTGTCAATTATTCTTAACTTTATTATATGGTAAAACTGCAGGATTACATCCGGATTGAACTTTTACAGGGTCAAGGAGGAGTCATTTCCTCCAGACTGCAGGAGATAAACGATATTGGTTCAATTAATTGTAATATATAATAAGCATATCAAAGAAATCAAAACAGGGCTGCTGTATATATCCTGTCCTGTATCTTTCTTTAAAAACTGAATAGACCGTAAAGGTCAAAATAGCTGTCTGTGAGTATGTTTACTGGCTCTGCACTTCTTTAACCCAGGCTGTGCTGAACAGCTGTGTAATGCGGCAGGCATACACTTATAGAGGTTCATATTACAATGGACAAGAAGTAAAAGGTGACACAGTGAGCACATTTGCATTTGATTACCCAGAATCCCTGGCTGCAGTGGACGCACTGTATACTAAGAGATAATGGGGAAAGGCAGGGTTGCAGACCTGTCTGAAATGATGTGAATGTGCTGACAATTGATATTTTCATTTGCTTTAAAAACGGCTAACTAAAACCGCCACCATAATAAAACATCTGGGAAAGTAATATGCAAAATAAAAACAGGTTTCGTAGGAAAGAGTTTTTTTGCCGTGACTCGCCCACCGGCAGCCACTACCTGCATCGGGAACTGTTCAGAGTCACTCAGCAGTTTGTCGTTAGTTTTGGGGGTGGCAGGATGGGAAGCTCTCCTGTACGGTATGTTGAAAAACGAATTTCACCTCTGTGCTTTGCAGACACAATATACCAAGAAGAAAAAGATCCTATGATGGAATTTTTTAAACCTTCATTCCCCGTATACTGTAAATCCGCATGCAACACCCACTTAGGAATGAAACCTATCTGTCCGTGGACGATTTTACAAAAGGACTTTTGTGTGTCTCCAGCTCACAGTGTTTGGTGAAGAAGCCATTGAAATGTTTCATTGAGGGAAAGGGACTTCAGTTGAAGATTGGGTGAAAGGTTTTCTGGCAAACAATAATAAGAGGACCTTCAAAACATTGGGCCAGGGATAAGTATCAGATACAAAAGTCCTCTGCATAAATCTCAGATTTAAAGCAGAGTTATGTAGGGCTGCATAGATGGGGCCCTGTTGAAAATGAACACTTTAAAATGGAAAATGAAGACAGTCTCTTAGATCCAGTGTCAACTTCAGAATCCAATTAGAACTATCAAGCAGCTGAGAGTTTGCTATCCGGCTGAAAAACAATATATGCGCAGTCCATGCATCAATGCACAGAAAGTGGGTTTGACTCACAATCAAACCAGTTTCTGGTCCAAACAGTAACATATGTAACCGGTTCCTTTCATCTGGAGGAGATGGCGGCTCTGGGAGGTTTACACCATCTCAATCTTGGTGGATTTTGTATGTAGAAGTTATGGAGAAAAGAAATGATACACAGAGGAATATCATTTCATACATCGGATTAGAATATGTACGTCATGCAACTTGTATTTAGCTTATCTTGTTGGCAGTCTCCACATCGCAATCTGGTACTCGAGGTACAAAATTGGAGCAGAATACCGTGACAGACTGATGTTTAAACCCTTTGTATTCATTTTTTCTTTAAAACTGCCTTGATACATGATAGGCCCCTATTAGTTCAGGTTTAATTAGCCTATGGGAATTAACAGCAAAATGATAGATCTTGACAAATACAATTGTGAACTAAAACTTTCAAACTGATGCGAATGAAAACTTTTCAAAATGTTCATGCAATCTGTCTTCTGGAGTATATTATGTTAATTTGCTGGCAATCAAGCTCTTCAAAAACGAGTGCTTTCTTAATTCACGTATTGTACTTTTTATGTCCGAAAAGAGAACCTCTTGTTCTGGTAACAACCTCCAGCGTCTGTTTTTCCAATAATTATACATTTTTAATATATATTTTTAATACAGATCCTTATATTTGCAGCAGATTGTGACTCCGAGAAGCTCGTTGCCATTTATGGTTTGACATCCACGGTAAGTTTTTTGACTGAGCGAAAGGGCATCTGTCCTTCTTTATTGTGACATGATTTCAAATACATTGTGCAGTTTTATGGATGAAATCCCTAGATTTGACATCTTGGCATTACCTTCCCAACAGAAACGCATGCACACCTTTATAGGCATCTTTTAACTGTACCCCAAGGATCTTAACAGAAACTGGGGAAAATTATGTGAAGGTGAAATTGTTATACATTAATTGTGTGTGCGTGCGTGCGCGCGTGCAAAATCAGTGTGTGTGTGTGTGTATGTGTGTGTGTATGTGTGTGTATGAGTGCGTGGGTGCGTGCGTGTGTGCGTGTGTGTTTGCGTGTGCGTGTGTGCAAAATCAGCGTGTGTGAGCTGGCACTAACCTCCTCTGTATGAGGATCTTAAGCAAAAATGTTTTATTTGTAATAGGATGAACAAAACTCGTTACATTTGCCGGTGAATCTCAAGGTCAGCGTATATTTTCACTCACTGCATAGTAAGCTGCTAAAAGAGTTTGTTGAAATGTAAACTGCAAAGTTACCAGCTGCCAGTTTAGGCATTTGTTTCTAATTCAGATATGCATATTCTCAAAGTATAGAATATTATATATCAATCCAATGACTTGGGGTTATTTTCACCCCCAAAAAATATAGAGAAGAACGTTAATAATATATTTGCAGTATTCTAGATCATGCAACCGTCCTAAAAATAATAATAATATGTCGTTAGTTCACAGCGCGGGTTATTTATATGTTAGCGTCTGAACCAAGGACACAATTTTGATTGTGCACTCATCCTCTTTCTTCTCCAAGCTTGAACTCCCATCCCCTTCATGTGGTTCCTTTATTCTCCTCTCTTTGTATCTCTCCCATTGTTTTCAAAGAGTTTCCTTCCAAAGATCCTTGTCAGAACTTTTTTCCAGTGTCTGCCGAGGAAGTGTCTCAGGGGTTGAAACCGGCTATTCATCTTTTCAAACCTGATGTGAATGATCTGCCCAATGTTAATGTAAGCTGTTTATTTATGCAAATATAGCTGCTCTTTTATTTACTGATAACCATTATTTAGCTTTTTCTTTTGATTTTTTTTTTTTTTTTTTTTTTAATCCTGGAAAGTGACAAGTGGTATTAACTAAAGACATTTATTTTCTCTTATTCTTTTCCTCGTACTGCAGTCTGCATGTTTGTTTTTAAATTGTCCAAGCACTGTATTATTCCACTAGAAATCCTTTATTTTCTGGTACAATGTGTTAAACATCTAAGATATATCCAGTGTTAAAAGCTTCATGGTGATGGAGTTGATGGAGTACTCACTACTTTTACGTTTTCAGATCCGGCCAGAATACTACTACTATTTATTTCACAACCTTGCAATTCCACTTTATTTTTAAGCACACATTATATAAGTTATGGTGGGTAAAAAAGTGCCAAAAACCCTCCACTCTACAGAGTACAGCAAATAAAAATATGACTTGCGAGCACATTCACATGTCTCAGACAGGTCTGCAACCCTGCTTTTCCCCATTATCTCTTAGCTGCAATGCTTCCACTGCAGCCAGGGATTATGGGAAATGACATGCAAATGAGCACACTTTTGCTTCATATCCATTTTAACATGGGACCCCCATAAGCTTATGCCTGCTGCATTAAGCCGCACGTATAGTGCCCGCGACCACGACAGCGACGAGTGACGTCGCCGCTAGCAAAAGTTGTATTTCGCTTTGCGGCGGCGGCGCGGGAGACCAGGGCATTGATTGGTTCAGGTGCTGTCACATGAGGTCCCCTGAAAAAATCAAATGTTCCCTGCTTCCAAAAATCGCGTCGCCATATCGCCGTCGCGCTTACTATAAGCTCACGCGGTGGTGACAATGCATTTGTTTTCGGGCGACGTCGCATCCTTACACAGCTTTTCAGCTTAGCCTGGATTAAAGAAATCTATAGCCAGTAACAGCCACTATATTTTTAAAGGTTCATTTAAGAAAACCTCTCTCCATCCACCCTTTCATTAAATATTGCTTTAATCTTTCTAAAATACAATCCACAGATTTTTTTGCTCAAAAGTTGAATAATAGCAGATTGAGACGTGTGAACTTTTCACCTAAGTTCGTGAAATTTGTCATTTTTGTTTCAACTGAAAACTTTAGTAGAAGCTAGCAAGGAGTTTGCCAAAGAAAAAATTAACAGCCTAAAATATGTCTTTTGCTGGAGCAGAGAGAGAAATAGACAGAGAAAGAGACCTCATTAACAGAATTTCCATTGACCTACAGTATATACCTCTCAAAACAGTCATTTATACCACACATGGAGAGATAATACCATTAACACACCTGAGATACCTGGGATATATGCTAATTTAAATCATTTGAATATACTTTGCATATTCAAATTAGGCTATTTTCCCTGTTATCTCTCCATGTGTTGTATAAATGAGTGTTTTGGGAGGTTTATATGTCAATGGGCATTCTACTAAGTAGGTCTCTTTGTCTATTTCTTGCTCTCCTCTCCAGTAAAACACATATTTTTGTGTCGCAATGGGTACTCTATTTGATGTTGGAGATCTTGACATGACCCATCCATACAATCGTGCCATACTCTATCCAATAAGACACGGGAAACTAAATGGGTTGAAATGGCCACAGCTTTATTAGCAAACATACCAATTATTAATAGTGTCATATTGCAACAAACCTGTGTTTCTCAAATTTGATCCACCCTGGTAATAACCCAAAATCCCACCAGCTGTATCAGCCTAGCAGGAGTATGAATACCACCAGCCAACTCAGAAGGACATCGCCAGACTGGCCGCCCTAGCCACAGTCCAGCAACACCCTTTCCACCTTATTTCCAAATGGATAAATGATCCATCCTTCCCATGTGCAATCTGCACACTATCCCCAACACTATAACACCTTAAATTTGCCTGGCACCCCACCAAACAAAAGAGCTTTTTCAAGCCCATCCTGCAAACTCAAATATCCAGGGCTATGTCTGAAAGATGACTACCATCTTCCCTGTACAGCCGATTCAACCCCCTCCAAATTCTTGCGCATCAACGCAATTCCCTCTAAACTTCCAACAAATGTGGCCACCCCTTTACTCCGCTTCCTCCTACCTCTTTAAAGTGCCCTCAACTCCCTTGCTCCTTGCCACCTCTGTTTTGAAACAATTTCTGACCAAATCAAAATTGTAGAACTAAAAGCCAAATAACTCTGTGCTAGATGCCTTCTTATTGCAAAAAAACCCAAATCAATAGTTCTTACCTTTACAAGGTCATTACCCCCTACAAGTAACAGCTCTCCCCAAACAGACTGGCCTGCAGATCTCTTGCACCTGTCTGCACCTCTCTGGTCACCTGTCAAGACTTCATGATGAGATAGGACCTCAGTGTCCGGAACAGCAGGGGGCAGGCGAGGAGGCATCAGTTTCATAAGTTTCATAAGGGCAGGCAGCAATCATTGTGGCCGGGGTCACTAGCAGGGGTCCAGGGCAGATGGCAATCATCATGGTCGGGGTCACAAGCAAGGGTCGGCAGCAGGAAATCCACAGTGACAGAGGCAGGTTTAGGGCAAGAACAAACGGGGACAAGCCTAGTGCAGGCAAGGGCTTTTATTACGGAACAGGAACAGACACAGGAACAAGCTCAAGCATAAGTCAGGGAACACAACACAAAGCAAAGGCAATTAAGCACAGGAAACTATAAGGACTGGCTGAGACAGAGGACATGAGCACCAAGAGGAAACAGACAGAGGAAACAGACAGAGGAATCCCAGAGCAGACAAAAAAACAGCAGCACACCCGGTGGACAGACAAAGGATCTGTGGCTGGGAGCAGGATGTCTTGGAAGACTCTGGCACCACCAAGCAGAAAGAGAGTATTTCCTCCCTCTCCTTAATATAACCCACCTCCCAAACTCCCCCCTTCCTCTGACCACTACTCTTATATTAACCCCTACATTGCCCTTTCCCTTGGCATCCCAACCCGCCTGGCATGTCTCCCTTCCGAAAGGGTGCAGAGGGTTACGAAATAGGACTCCCTCTCCAGCAAAACTCATATTTCAGAGTAGTTTCTTCCTTGGTGAAATTGGATAATTTCGTTCAAACTTTTTGAACTGAAAAGTTCTACTACACTTCGTGGCGCATTTTGCAATGTTGGTTGGGCTACAGGAGCAGATCAGTGAGTAAAAGCTGCAGAGTTTATAATCAGGTCAAGCCTGGTTCATAATCCCAGTGTCCGCTCCTGGCGACATTGGGTAAATTGCTTTATTTCCCTGTGCCTCAGGCACCAAAAACATAGATTGTAAGCTCTATGGGGCAGGGACTCATGCCTGCAAACATTCTATGTACAGCGTCACATACACTGTCAGTGCTATACAAGAACAAAGAATTATTATAACTTGTCACAAGAAAGAGAAAAGCAAATTTGGGCAAGTTCACACATCTGTAACTATAGATCTTTGACCATTGGACATCATTTATATATCTTATTTTAGTAGATAAACTTATTTGTCAGAATCACTTGTTATATGTAAATTGTATGTGTGCACCCAAAAAAATAGGTGAATCTGCATCAAAACGTTTTGTCAAGTTAAGCCTGTTGTAACAGCTAAAAAGTCTGTTAATAGTGTTTATAGCAGAATGACATTTTTATAACGACTTCATTGTATGTACAATGCACAGTTTATAAAGGTTTCTACTGCTTTTTAAAACCAAGTCTCACACAAAAATTTGACCTTAGTACATAGGCCATCATATATGTATTGTCTGACTGCATTTCTTATCTATTACAGACAATATTATTTAGCTGGGGTCTATGTATCTGTGCAGACATAAGTAAGATTTAGGAGCTGGAAATATCTTTGCCAGGAAATCCACAATAATATTGCCCTGTATACGAAGTCTGCATCCAATTTTTCAAGCCCCCTTATGGAATGAGCTCAAAGTGAAGTCATAACCTGCAGTGCTCATGCTAAAATGGCGTTAGAAGCAATGCTCTCGGTGTGGAGCGGAGCGGGAGGCGCATGTAAGAACGGATTCTCACATCTGCTGCAGTGTTTTAGACTTACGCCACTTCTGATGTAGAGGATTTGGAGGGCAAAGAAAAGGCAAAAAGAAAGCACGGAGCCTTAAGCAAAGTGCGGCATAACCCCAAGGCCCAGGCTCACCCCACCCCCACATTTTCCTCCAGCCCCCTCTTGGTCACCGATGACACTCCGGAAATGGGCTGACTGGAGGGGATAAAGGCAGACAGAGGGGGATGGGAGATCATGCCGCCCTCCCTCCCCTTTCGATTAAATTCTGTTTTATATGCATTATACTTGAATATCTTTGAGGTGTCTGCTGGGGTTATGTTGCTTCAGTGGTGGCAGCTGTTTGGGGCGTACGTGCAGGGTAACCTTGCCAGACGGGGCTCCGCTACGGTAATGCCTGGTGGCATGATTGGCAAGTGGGCAGGGCTCATTGTGCTTTGAGTACCTGGGATCCATCTCGTGGTTGACGAGGGGTCAGCTGAACGGCTAGAACTTTGGATAGTCCAGGCTAATGGGCCATGATTTGGCCTTACTTCTGGGTGGAGCACTGTGGCAGGGTTAGCACCTCCCCTTTTCTTGTATTTCAATAAAAGCCACGGCCTTTGCACCCCCAGACCTTTGTGTGTGGGCTTTATTTGTGGAATGTTTCTGGGATGTTGGGGAGCAGCATCGCAAGCTCTGAGGTCATGCCGCAGGAGACACAGAGAGTGATACATCTCATTATAATCTGTGCACCATGTAACTTCCTCAACTCATTCTACTGACTCTCCCCAAGGTGCAAGCTGGGGAAGAGACACAGAATATGATACATCTCATTATAATCTGTGCCCAATGTAACTCGTCCCCAACTCCTCCTACTGACTCTCCCCAAGGTGCAAGCTGGGGCAGAGACGCAGAATGTGATACATCTCATTATAATCTGTGCACAATGTAACTCGTCCCCAACTCCTCCTACTGACTCTCCCCAAGGTGCAAGCTGGGGCAGAGACACAGAATGTGATACATCTCATTATAATCTGTGCACAATGTAACTCGTCCCCAACTCCTCCTACTGACTCTCCCCAAGGTGCAAGCTGGGGCAGAGACGCAGAATGTGATACATCTCATTATAATCTGTGCACCATGTAACTTCCCCCAACTCCTCCTACTGACTCTCCCCAAGGTGCAAACTGGGGCAGACGGAGCAAAATTATAGCCAAATGCTTCAATACATAGGTATAGGGTGAAAATGCCCATGTTTTGCTCCACAATTGCCTAAATACATAGAACTCTATGTTTTTAAGGGAAGGGATTACACAATTTTATAGGCTATGGAATTTGTGAAGCCTCTAATAATTCTATTTCAAATTAGAAAGATAAATCTCACTGGTTTTAAAGCACCATAATTGCAAATATGGAAGTAATATAATATTTACATAAATTAGCTTTACATCATGTACAGTACATTTTAATGTTGTTGATTCACGTTGAATTATAAAGAAGAAATTGTAATATTTTATTCTTTCCGACAGTGAAAGTGTTAGAGACTCTGAATAGGGAAAGGGTCATTGAATGGAAAATTAAGACGATAGATGGCTGTGGATTACTGCTAAATACATGTAACTTTCCATCCTGATTGAGCCACGAGTGACCCAAAGCAAAAGAAACGTGTCTAAACCCTGAATGAGTTAATCATACATCCTTCTATTTAACCTTCCCCTAACAACTGGTTATATTCTATCTGTGTGTGGGAAAGATTTGGATTACTTCCTGCTTGAATGCTGCAGATAAACAATTGCAGGTCATTCCCAATCTGTGTGTATTAATACTAGATGTGTTTCTGTTTGAGCTATCCATAGTATTTGAAACACCACACACCTTCTTATTTTCCATATGCTAATCTGCTATGTAAGCTGTCGCACTCAAACTGTATCCTTCCTGTTTGTACACAAAAATATGTGTAACCCCCCCCCCCCTCCTTGTGTCGGTTACTACTGTAATCTAAGGAGTTAATAGTAAATAGTGGTTGATAGGCTCCACCCTGTGATGACACAGATATGATAGGGGGTATAAGAGAAGGAGAAAATGTTCAGGAAGCTTAGTTTCCAGAAGGAAAGGAGAGTAGGAGCCTCAGGGAGTAGAGGCAGGGGGAGTGGTGGGGGGAGTTCTCCTAGTAAAAGAGAGATTATTTATTGTGCTTTAGTTAGGGACAGTGCCTTAACAGTTAGGACCCCTCCAACAAATGCACAGAAGAGTTATGAAGGTCCCAGAAAGGGAATGCAGACATGCCACAGAGAGCTTCCTAGATAGGGCTCTGGGATGTCATGAAATCAGCCCCACAAGAGGATCTCCATATACAAAGTTAATAGTCACTGAGAGAGTGGCAGTTTCCTGCAGGAGAAAGGAGGGCAATAATAACCTCCCCAGAACAGGAGAAGGTTTCAGGAGTCGAAATAGAATGATGAAATGGACAGAGCTAAGCAAGCGCAACAAGGGGGGCCTATTCCAATACAATAGTCCTGTCAGTAACAAGATCTTGATCTTGAGAAATATCCGAAATGTTGAGTCAATAAATTTCACTTTTTTGCAAATAGGAGTGCCTGTCCCTTTTTTCCCCCTTTCTGTATCTTTTTGGACAGTATGCACCATCCCTTTATTTTGTTTCTGATTTTATATATATATAATATATATATAAATATATATATATATATATATACTGCACCGACACACTTTATTCGAGCAAATACCCAGTATGTACCTGGCAGATACCTGGAATGCGCCGCTCCTCACCTCTGACAAGCCCCGTTGCGTTTGCCTTCCCAGCCTGGGTTCATGCCTGGCTGACGAGCGGCTGATCTGTTAAATGATAATGATTAGGATTTAATGGGCTGCAATGCTTCGCGTGTCTACCAGATGGCATAAATTCATGAATTGTAATGCAGTATATATATATATACTGTGCAGTATTGCAGCCAGCGGGAATAAAATGCTTCAATCCCTGCCTGAAAATACCTCAATGCACTCGGGCAGAAAACAGTCACAAACCTCAATACACCCGGGTATACCCGAATTCGTGGGACTAGCCGAGCTTGAATAAAGTGTGTCGCCAGTGTATATATATATATATATATATATATATATATATATAATATTCACCGTGTGAATGTGAAAGTTCTCACTAGTGATATACTGTATACAGCTCAACACCGTTATAGCATGATCCGCTACAACGCAGATCCGCATATAATGCGTTCTGAGCATGGCTCCCAATTTAAAAACATCTCGATTTATTTTGCGAAATTGCCGCCGCATGAGGACTTACAGGGCATCTTCAGCTCTCTCTTTTCTGCAGCTCTCTCCTCTCCTTGCTTCATCAGGCTGCCTACGTGTGCGGCGCACATCTCCAAGTTTTTTTTTTTTTTTAATAACATTCAATGCGTTATTGCTAATGGACACGCACGCGCACGAACACACCTCCTCCCTACACTAATAATTTTAGCATACCATGCAGGAATCAAACCCATGACCCTTCACACACTGGTAGCGATTCTATACCTGCTACACAATAGGATTGGTGTGATGTCATTGACTCTATTATGAAACTTAACTTGTATTGCACAGTACTGCCTTTCAATACTGTGCAGTAGAAGTTAAGTTTGATAATAGAGTCAATGACATCACACCAATCATATGGTGTAGGGGGTAGAGAATCGCTACCAGTGTATGAAGGGTCATGGGTTTTATTCCTGCATGGTATGCTAAAATTATTAGTGTAGGGGGATGGTGTGTGTGTGAGTGTGTGTGAGTGTGTGTGAGCATTGAATGTTATAAAAAAAACCTTGGAGATGTGCGCCAGAGAATTAACCGATTGGCAGCTTAGTTCATTTGTTTTCAATAAAAGGTAATCAAAGGCTGCATATATTAAAGCAAATAAAAAAAGAATTTATTTTTATTTTTAAAGTGCTGCTTGGATTGTCACTTTACAGGAGATGTCTGCCGATAAAAACATAGAAAAAAAGAGACATCATTACCAAATGCACTTATGAATGACCTTTTATTAGTATTCAATGCATCAATAAATCTCGCATTGGCAAAAGTCAGCCCATATATAAATACAAACAATAAAATCACGGGTACTGTCAGTTGACTCCCAATCTAATTGATATACCTCCTAATTATCAACACAACATGTACAGGTGATCAGTTTCAGGGAGAAATAATGTGCAAGCTGAAACAGTGTCAAAATAACAATAACAGTCATATATAGGTTTGCAAACCCAAAAGGAAACAGTGTCAACAATAGATACGAGAAACAGTAATTTATTCAAGTGTAATGTCGAAATAATTGTAATGCTCCTCTAAGTGCACCATCTAATATCAGATTTATTGAATACATTACTTAATAATTTACCAACCATGAGCTAGCACACACATTCTTTTTTTAGTGACTTGATATAGTAAATAATGTCCTAGGCATTTTAATGTAAAGACCCACTGGTTCTAATAAAATCGGAGATAAATGGACCAGTCTTTGACTCCTTTATAAAAGAAATACATCAGTTTGTAGGATGTTCACCTTTCAACTGTATACAGCACACCAAGATTCTGGCTATGGGCAGCTCTTTTGGACGCTTGTCATTTTCACTCAGCATATTCTTGTTATATTTTGTCTCTAACATTTTTCGTAACAATAACCAGCTCAGCTTGGATCAGGTATTTTAATTTAGTTTACAGACTTTGTTTGTTTTATTTTATTACAACGACATGAACATGTGCAAAGTATTTTGCTCTCTGATTCGTATGTGAATACATATGAAATTACCCTGGTGGTTAAAGGAGGAAAATATATATTTAGTTAAAGGGGGTACATCAGCTGATTAAAATAAGGTACTGGTTCACTGATTTCATCACAATACTGGTATAATACAACTCTTCTGTTATCAGGACAATTATAATTAAATACCATTGTCATGTCAGATTATGAGATCCGTTTCCGTAACGATT
The DNA here is from genome assembly GCF_040206685.1 of Ascaphus truei. Lineage (NCBI taxonomy): Eukaryota > Metazoa > Chordata > Amphibia > Anura > Ascaphidae > Ascaphus > Ascaphus truei. Next base: position 47,642,667 of record NC_134496.1, read on the forward strand.
TCAGTGGTGGGCACCATATACAAATCACTAACTACATTCTGTCTTCAACATTATTTCTGGGGGAAAAAAACAAGAGCTCAACCTTTTGAACTTGACTATTCCGGGAGGATCAGCAATTCCAAAGAAGAGTATGTACCCAGGCGTATCTAGGTTGTTGAGTTTCGTAAACATCCATAATGGAGATTAGCCTTTGTAAAAGGCGGTTACTCTCATACACTCTCCGAGGGTCCAAAAGCTAAAAAGGATGATGCTGTTAAATGGAAGTATAACAAGATTTGCAATTTAAACTGTTTGATGTTGATATTTGCTTTCATGTTACATTTGGACAATTTGTAAACTGAACATAATGGCACACACGGAATAAAAAAAAAGGAACATTGTCGCCACAGTTGATGTTCACCTTGTTTAATGCACTTGGCCCAGAAGAAGATTTTAAAAATAAACTTTTTAGTCAACAATACACGTGTCACAGAATCAAACTGGACCACCCTTTCAAAAAAAGAAGTGCAGTTAGTTAACATTATAGATCGTCACTAAATAGAAAACAATATACAGGTAAACCCCGTTATAGCGCTGTCCTCAGGGTCCACCCCGAGACTACCGCGTTAGTAACGGGGTCGCGCTAATTTAAAAAAAAAATGGCCGCCGCGCGCCTGATCGTTGATCATCCTGAAATGCAGTTTATAGTTAACATCGTCTTTGCTCAGAGTCCTCGCCCTCATGCAGGGCGCCATACCCCAGCGCACGCCCCGTCCATCCGGAACCCAGGACACAGGCACACATCCCCGGCCAAACCATCCTGCCTCCCAGGGGGAGGGGGGAGCTCCTGGCTGCAACACAAAGAAAACCCCCATGGAGTTTGCGGCCACTGCATGCGATATTGCTACTAATATTATCTGTGGGGTTTAGTCATCGTCATTTTTTTTTGTGATTATAGGAAATGCAGAAATAGAGCAATGCGAGGTTCTCCCTCCCCCCACCCCCCTACAATTGGAAGTTGGACCCTTGCCATAGAGGAAGTGCTTTCCTCTGCTGATCCCCCACGTGGGGGGGAAGGAGGTACAGGGGCCTCTGCCAACATGTATTGAGTCGGGACTCGGTGCATACTGTAAAGGGAAAGCTGGGGAAGGAAACAGCGCTGTGTGCAAATGTTATCCAGGGACGTTAAGAAGCGGCAGCTTTTCCATGACCGGTCCTAGTTTTGTTTTTCTTTTTGCTGTCATAGCATTTTATTGAACACTCAAAGGCTTTTTCAGTTAAAGGGTAAGTTCAAAATGGTTGTATTTTTAAAGAGCCATCACGTACTCATTGTTCGGGGAGGTAAAATAGTTGGGAGTGTGATCTGTGACGTTTACACGAATTAAGAGCAGACCCTTCAACATTTTTGCACGTGAAAATAGGTATAAGTGCAGTTCCTCCCTATAACCCTCACTGCGTCTCAATATACCCTCCATATACCCTCCATATTGTTCTGCTGTTTCACCACTCCTTGGTAAACTGTTCTATTGTTTCCAACTTCTATCCACATCTCTGCCTCTCCCATGCATTGCACCATGATTTACTTTCATCCCAGTGTGCTGTGTGCAGTGTAGAGTGTGTGCAGTGAGTGCAGTGTAGAGTGTGTGCAGTGAGTGCAGTGTAGAGTGTGTGCAGTGAGTGCAGTGTAGAGTGTGTGCAGTGTAGAGTGTGTGCAGTGTGAGCAGTGTAGAGTGTGTGCAGTGAGTGCAGTGTAGAGTGTGTGTAGTTTGTGCAGTGTAGAGTGTGTGCAGTGAGTGCTGGGAGTGTGTGCTGGGAGTGTGTACAGTGTGCTGTGTGCAGTGTGTGCAGTGTGTGCAGTGTGTGCAGTGTGTGCAGTGTGTGCAGTGTGTGCAGTGTGTGCAGTGAGTGCTGGGAGTGTGTGCAGTGTGCTGTGTGCAGTGTGTGCAGTGTGTACAGTGTGTGCAGTGTGCAAAAAAAAACGGGAGCCACGCGAAAACCGCGTTATAACCGATTTTGCGGTATAACGGGGCGCGCTATAACGGGGTTTACCTGTACAAAGATGAAGGGAAAGATGACAAGCTACTGTAGTGCCGACGAATATTCTAAAACAAATCTGGGACAATCACCAACAAGACCCAGGTACATCCTGGGTACATGCTGGGTACATGCTGCAACATTTCAGTGACATTTCTGCAGACAGAATAATGGCCCATCGGATTAACAGCGGGGCTCCCTGGCAGTCCCATTCAAACTGGGCTGTGTTAATCCGATGGGCCATTAGTCTCTGCAGAAATGTCACTGAAATGTTTGCAGCATCTACCCAGCATGTAACCAGCATGTACCCAGCATGTACCCAGCATGTACCTGGATCTTGTTGGTGATAGCCCCAGATTTTCCAAGGCAAGTTTAAGACAAGTTTTAGAATACTCGTCGGCGCACCTGTATGTAGTCAAGTATAATAATGTATACTATGGTAAACATCTAACTAAAGAAGTAACCTTAATTCTGGCTGTGCTTAAAATGATGTTAGTGTTATTCATCACGTCTCTAGTGCACATGAGATAATGTATTTAATCTCCGTACATGCAGATGTAGCAGCTGCTATTACCAAACATAACTTGATACAAAAGATCCCCCTGTGATGCACTCTGAGAGGGTCCTCCTGTACTCTAAAAATTAACTTGGAATGATTATACAATTAATGAAACCCACAAAGGAAATTAACTTAAAATCAATACTAAAAGGAAAAAACTAGAGCTGTGACATTCAATCTGTGGGAAATAATTTCAATATATCCAATGATTGATAACACAAAATAAATAAGGGCTGGATCACAGTAAACCAGTGGTAAGATATGTTACTCTAAATCAAAAAAGTCAATTAAGGAGAAACAATAATCAATTGAGAAATAAATACCGCAATAGCTCTGAAGGGTCTCGTGCAAATTGACTAAAAAAAACTCTCAATGTAATTAGAGACAGAACAAAGAAAGAAATAGTGTGTGTGTGTGTGTGTGTGTGTGTGTGTGTGTGTGTGTGTGTGTGTGTGTGTGTGTGTGTGTGTGTGTGTGTGTGTGTGTTTATGTGTGTACAGTATGTGTGTGTGTGTGTGTGTGTGTGTGTGTGTGTGTGTGTGTGTGTGTGTGTGTGTGTGTGTGTGTGTGTGTGTGTGTGTGTGTGTGTGTGTGTGTGTGTGTGTGTGTGTGTGTGTGTGTGTGTGTGTGTGTGTGTGTGTGTGTGTGTGTAAGAGAGAAGAAAGAAGTGGCAGTCTCTACATATAGTGCTAAGATAGAAACATAATGACTCAGTGGTGGTAACTATTCAAACTGATCCTGTGATCGGTGCAATTGGCAGCGTCCCAGCTCACTATATCGGATGTAATATGGAGTCAGTAAATCTAATGTGGCATCTGCTCATGATATAATACAGGCCATGATGTCACACACTGTGATGTCAGAAATCCCCGACGCGCGTTTCACTCCTGAGAGTTTCTTCGGGGGACTGTGTTTAAAATGGATGTTAGTGTTATTCATCACGCTTCTAGCACACATGATATAATGTATTTAATCTCCAACAGCACATGCAAATGTAGCAGATTTAATTACCACCATTAATGAGTTAGCAGAGAAAATAATGCATTAAAGTATTGTTAAGTAACGCGCCAGTGCAACACATTGCGTTTATGAGATCAGTAACACTTGCTACATCTGTATTCTCTGCAATTATTCCTCTGCAAAGTGTTGAGCACACTGTGGGTGGTTTTTACAGCCCAATAGAATATAGGTTAAGAAAAGTCTAATAGCTACTAAACCATATTGGTGATTTAACCAGGTTAAAATGAATTTAGCTACAATTCGCATGCTTCCGAAAATGAAGTACTAAGGCAGGAGTAGGCAACACCAGTCCTGAAGGGGCACCAACAGGTCAGATTTTTAGGATATCCCTGCTTCAGCACATGTGGCTCAAACAGTGGCTTAATCAGTGGCAATGGATTGAGCCACCTGTGTTGAAGCAGGGATATATATGGTGGCCCATCCCTGCACTAAGGCCTAGATCAGGGGTGGCCAAACTTTTCCGTCTCCGTCCCCATGCCTGCTCTCCCATCCTACTCCTGCCCCCCCTTCCATCCCCTTACCTTTTATCCAGCGTTTTCTGACGTCACAACGCCATGTGATGTCATGTTGTAATGGTGATGTAACATCAAGTGACCCAGCGACGTAATTTGACGCCGGGTTGCCATGCCGACGCATCATCAGAAGCCGCTGGTGACTAGGTAAGGGACTTACAGAGGCCTCGTGCACGCTCCCCTGACATTTAATTTAAATGCTTAAAGTCTTCAATTTAGCCTCTGATTGAGCCACCTGTGCTGAAGCTGGGACATCCTAAAAACCTGACCTGTTGGGGGGCTTGAGGACTGGTGTTGAGCACCCCTGTAAATAATTAAGCATCTCCACAGATACAGCAGTGTAATTATACAAAAACAACTGGCAGGAAAGAAGTGATGGGATGAGGGAACACAGTGGGATATGAAACAATTACTTTTGTATGTGTCATAGCTGTGCATTCGACTAACTCTCAATCACATTTGCAGTTCAAGCTATAAAGCAAAAAGCTATTTAAAAAAATTGGCAGCTAATACCTAAATTGGTATGTCACTTGTCAAAATAATGCAAAAAAAACTAAAAAGCAAAGAAAAAAAAAAGATCTAAATACATAAAGCATTACATTTGTATCTTTCTAATGTATATATTTGCATAAATCAAAAACATAACTTACACGCACAGTGCATATTTAAAGCTACATACCAAGCAATATCCAAAAGTGCTTTTTTTTTTTTTTTTTTAATTAACCAGTTCTGTACTATGAGAAAATACTTTTAGCATTTAAAAAAAACCACTACAACTCTGAATTACATTTTTAATGTATTATAATGTAACAATATTTTTTTGTTTCTATAGCAACCATTTCCAAAGTAACATCCCCTTCCTCTTCTGAAACAAGCTCTGGCACACCCCTTTTTGAGCCCTGTCCTCTCTCTAGCAGTGCACCGATTGTATCTTGTGACTGCCTGGTCACATGTTCTTCCCCACAGAACTTTGCATCTTTGGTCCTCTTCTGTTGCACTGACAGCCATTTAGTGAACCCCCGAGCCAAATATTTGCAGATCGATCACAGGAGAACGGATCGATCAGCAACTTAGCTAATTACTTATCATTGTGTGGATTATATTGATGCACATATTAAAGAGGAATAAAAAAAAACAAAAAAAATTGCCGCTTGGTCTGCTGCTTTAACTGCATGTACTTTCCATCTTGTTTTAATTCTTGCATACAATATGTTGAGAAGAGAACGATCATTTGCTCGATTTCCCAGAGCTTTTCTTTCTATTCTGTTCAAGAATCATTTAGATTGAACCATCTAATAAGATACTATAGGTTAGGGGTGGGCAACTCCAGTCATCAAGGGACACCAGCAGGTCAGGATTTAAGGATATCCCTGCTCCAGCACAGGTGGCTCAAACAGTAGCTCAGTTTAAGACTGAGCCACCTGTGCTGAAGCAGGGACTATTGAGCCACCTGCTATAAATACTACTTCAAGGTTATTCTTCCTAGTACTTTTCAAATGGCTAAGCCACTAAATTTCTCCACTCTCTGAGGATGTGCCCTGAGTGGGTAAAAAAAAATTGACAATGAAAAAAAGAGAACAGCACCCGCTAATTTAGTATGTGCATTTGCATAATTGACATAATTAAAACAATAAAAATTAATGAATTTATTTACCTGTGCTTTCATGTAGTTTGTTTATTTTGAATGCACTTTTATTAAAAGCTGTTTTTTTTAAATTATGCAAATAAAACAACTGCTAGTCGAGTGCACACACACACTAAATTAGTGGGCACTGTTCTCTCTCTTTAGTGTACATCTAATAAGATGGCATACATCTAGAACTGATTACCCAAGATCCACCGCTTGGTTCTTAAGCTTGTACCGTGCTTTAATCCTCAAATATAAACATTTTAGTAGTAAACAGCTGTTATTTCATTACAGTCAAAATGTCCACTGTTAAATGTTATTTTTTTGTATCGTGTATAAAGGAGGGTTTTATGCGCACAATTCTATGCAAAAGTTCTGGAAATGAATATTGTATCCAAAACATAAGTAAAATTAAATTTGAATGGCTTCTGGCTACATTTTTTAGTTTGTATCCAGCCTGCTGTAATTGTGGGCAGGTATACCAGATTGGACAGGGTCTTTATAACTGCGTTTAGAAAGGAGCTTTACTATCGTACAGCGCACATTTCTTTGAAACGGACTTGCACTTTGCATATTAACATAACCTCTGCCCAACTCCCAAACAAACAAGCTCATCGTCGTATTCCAATGATTTACTTTAGCCGCAGCCTTGCTGGCTTGAGCAGAGCAGTAAGTGGCTGTAATTCAAGTTGGTAACTACCTACCAAGTGCTGCAATTAAATAAATCGGTGTGTATTGCAAAACTTTGCCTGGCTTTAACATATGGCTCTTTTTGTTTATCCGTGAATAATAAAAAGCCATTTTGTGTGAAGCCGCAAACAACGGCTAGTGAGCCTGATCAACCATTGTGGAAAACCGGGTACATTATTGCACTTTCATTGATTACTTTTCACACAATATATTGCTTTAATTAAACAGATAATTCACGTCTGACTTGCTCTTGTTTGGTAGTTTTAGCCTTTAATTGCATGATAATCTATACTGTACATCAGGAGTGGGCAACTCCAGTCCTCCAGGGTGACAAACAGGTCAGGTTTTCAGGATATCCCTGCTTCAGCACAGGTGGCTCAGTCAGTGGGATTGAGCCACCTGTGCTGAAGCAGGGATATCCTGAAAACCTGACCGGTTGGTAGCTCTGACCTGTTGGTAGCTCTGCACTGATTGAGCCACCTGTGCTGAAGCAGGGATATCCGGAAAACCTGACCTATTGGTTGGTAGCTCTGACCTGTTGGTAGCTCGGCACTAATTGAGCCACCTGTGCTGAAGCAGGGATATCCTGAGAACTTGACCTGTTCGTGGCCCTTGAGGACCGAAGTTGCTGACCCCTGGTGTAGATCATTAAAGAAAACGGATACAATTCAGAAAAACCGAAAACCTTGTTTATATTTACAGAGCCATTAAATTGTATCTTCTTCCGGAAGGTAGGAAGGTCACTCTGATTAAAATTGCTGATCTCCTGCAAATATTGACATCAGACCGATCCCTAATTGTTTAAATGCTTAATCTATTGGGAACAGGGTAACAGATCAATTTATCAAAGTTTCTCAGGTGCAACACCAGTGTAAAAATACTGCAACAAATGTATGACTCATTAGCCTACGGCCCCAGTGCCTGCGCAGCCTGCGCGTCTGCCAGGCTGGCGGCGTGTGCAGCCGAGTTCCCCGGTCTGCAGTGAGCTGCAGGGGAAAAGGGGGAGGGGAGCGTGACGGGGGGAGGCGTGACAGGGGCGCGGCAAGGATGTCACCCTGCAGGTTCGCCCTCATTGGCTGAATCACCAGGGGGCGTGGCATAGCGCTCTGTCACTAGTTCTACTCACAATTTTAAAGTATCTCTGAAAACTCGCCACGCAGCGAGGTGGCCGCAAGCGCTGCAGCAGCAACTGGGGACTAAGCCTTATCTTTTATAATCTGCTGTACTTTTGTGCTCTAATTTCACCCCAAGTTTTGCAGCTGAGAAACACCCTAAATATTCCAACTCACAATTATATTCACATCTGTCTGGCAGTTATTTTTGTCCCGGGCTACCAGACATAGGCTTTGTCCCCGGTAACCATGGCTGCGCGGGCAACGGCGTGCGCGCCGCACACAAGGTACAGCCCTCTATGGGGCAGGCCCCAGTGGGCGTGTGTGCGTGGGCGCACGATGCGCGACCACTTTTGCCAAAAGAGAATTTTTTTTGTCTTTTGGCATGGCGGGCGAGCATTGGCTACGTCGCGCCGGTGGCTCAGCCAATGAGAGCAAACCAGCTGCGTGATGTCATGGCCGCGCCCCTGCCATGCCCCCCCTCCCCCACCTCTCCTGTTCTTCACCACAGACCACAGGTCACAGCTCACACAGGTGCACATGCTGCCAGGCGCTGACGCGCATGTACACGCAGTTACTGGGGTCGTAGCCTCGGAGAAGGTGATGTCACTTCCTGTAAGCATTCATCCTGAATGTTCAGACAGATCCCTTATACGTCCCAATTTTCTTTAATACTCAATCATTCCCTGCTGCAAGTTCACTTCAGTTTGTTCCGATTGTGCAAAACCTAAAGAAGTTGTTATTGAAGTCTGGCTAAGAATCTGTGTCAGTTGTAGCAGAGGGGTTTGTGTCACCTGAGAACTGGAAGGTTTTTTTTTACGTCTGCAAAGAAAAGGGAATAAAATGGCGCCACGACACACGGGATTTGAACATCACTTAATGGGTGCATCGGGAAAGTCCTTGTCGTGTCGCCCTTACGCTGAGCAAGTATCAGAGCAAGTATCGGGAAAGAGCATTGGTAAATCGATTCAAGGAGACGGAAGATGAAAAGGCTCCAGTTTGGCTCCATTTTTCACTCCAGTTTGGCTCCAAAATTACCTGGATGCATCTTCCCCAGGAAAGACAGAACTGCAGCTATGGTATATATAGTAACTGATATTTAAACTATAAGCAAACCTTCTGGATGCCACCTCCCTTTCACTACAGATCTGCTGATTGTTTTTATTGTTTACTTGCTAACAAAGTGCTTCCTCTATCTGCCACCTTACTAGTGTGTAGTGAGGGAGAGGGAGTAGGGGGTATGATACCTTAGGCCCGGGCCATAGAGGGGTGAGGAGAGCGGATGCGCGCTAACGCTGAGGCTCGCCTGCTTGAGTCAGCGCGATTCCACGGACTTGCAGGCGAGCCAGCATGCGCGAAGGGAGCCGGGGGGAGGTGGTTGGAGGCGGGGCAGTGACGTCGCTGGGCCAATCGCCCACGACACACTGACATCAATGTCACGGTGCCGACGTCACGGCATCGTGACGTTGACGCTGCTTAAGGCTGATTGGGTGTTTTCAGCCGACAGCGCGCTGAAAAACAGCTTGGCGCTCGGCTGAAAACTCCAAAGCATCCTCACGCCTGCGGACGCTCGCGTGAGCCCCCTCTCAAGGCATCCTCATTGAGGATGCAGGGGCTCAGCGCGGAGCGTCCGCACGCCTCAGCGCTGCTTGTCCTTCTATGGACGCAGCCTTATATTGCACCAACAAGTAGTTGATATGTTACCAGTTTCCCAACCTCTCAGGGTCCTTCATCTGGTCCTACCCCTACCCTGAGAGATTGGAAAGCTTGTAACATATCAAGTGCTTATTGGTCCAATGTAAAGTATTATACCCCCTACTCCCGCTCCCTCCTTTGTTACTACATGGAAGAAAGGACCAGCACGGTCCCCATCCTTCTTTGCTTACTCTACTCGCGAGGATCTCTCTTTTCTTATTTTACTTCTTTTTTTTTGATCGATTCTATTTCTCCCTTTCCTCCAGATAAACATAGAAATAGCTTTATTTAGAAGTTTAACATCGGAGTGTTTCAATAATATTGGTAACATCTGTAGAGGGTAAATTAATCTGGCAAAACTGATCATTTTAACCATCTGACATCTGCCGGACTAATTAAGTGGTACATTTTGCCACCCCTCTAATTCTGTGATTATTTTAGGGATAATTGCCCTGAAATTATTTTTGTAAAGATATTTACCCTCCGGATCAATATAAATTCCTAAATATTTAAGTGGTTTCCTAGCTACCTTGAATGGGCATTTTCCTTCCCATTTCATATTGTTTTTACTTGATAGGATTAGTATTTCAGTTTAACCTGCGTTCACCTTAAAAGCCGAACATTTTCCGAACTCTTCGAATACCCGACATATTCTTTCTATAGCCTCTTCTGGATTCTGGACACAAACAACAATAAATAATCCATGAATAAGGCTATCTTAGTTTCCTTTTCTCTTATCTTGATGCCTTTAAACACCGTTTCTTTTCTAAAATATTCAGCAAGCGGTTCAATTGCAATATTCTTATTTTTCTTTTTAATACTTCTTTACCTTTTTACTTATCCATCTACTGAACCTTTTAACACAGAGGCAGCTAAGAGCTGCTGCAGTATGGTTATCACTTCCAGGAATATTTCTATGACAATTACATACCTTCACGGTGAATATTATGTTCTAAGTAAGGAAAAGCATGGTTCATTCTGGCATTTTAAAATGGCCCTAATATGTTGTACTTTGATCTGTGTCTGTACTGTGACAAAATAACACAACAGATGTTTGTTTCCTTTAAATGACACAAACTAACCATTTATTTATGCAAACCTTACTTTGATAAAATGTAGTTTTGTATTAAAAGCTTTTTGTATCTGTAATTAAACCATGGAACAGATTGCAAGGGCTTAGTTAAAAGGCATGTGTCCATAATACGAAGCAATCTTTCATCATTACTTTATAAGTAAGCACATAAATGCAAAAGGTTTTATTTATTTTTGGTCTTATTTTAAATAACTTAGATTAGAGGTATAAAGGTTGCACTCACAGAAATGCATTCACTAGCGTTACTCCCTTTAATTAGGATATCACATGATATTTGTATTGTATGTAACCCCTCTTCTGGGTGTTATTATATCGAACTAAGGTGTTAAAGAGTATTCAAAGGGTTAACTCAGAGTAATGACCCATTTGATAGTATGTTGTGAAGTGACCAGCAGGGGGCCTAGCCACACCCTGCTTCTGGAATATGCTGGATGGTTCACCTTATCTAGGATGACTCATCAGAGGCGTAACCCCACCTCTTTTCTACCCAGAGATGGGAGGGTGAGAGGGAGATGAGGAATAGGATAGCAGGAGGATTCCACCCTCAGACCTCTGGAGGAGAGACAGTGGAGAGGTCTCACCTGTACATAGCAATGTAAATAAATAGTATAGGTTAGGCAGCCCTTTCTTTGTTTCGTAGATAGGGAAGCGGCCTTATAGCTAGGCCCCCTAAAGTATGGAAGAAGATAAATACAGGCTCTCAAATGGGAGATCCGTGTCCCTTAGGGGTTGCCCAATATGTACCTCTAGGACTATTTTGATATAGAAGAAGGCAAACGACTGAAGGTCCATCCCTGTGGCGAGCATCCCCAAGTGAATGAGATGAGCCAGTATAAATGAAACATGATCTATGTTACCCCATTCAGGAAACATAATAGAGAGAGTAGAGAAATACAGAGTGCAAGCAGTCAGTTCATTCCAGACAGGATACACAGGGAAGCCCAAGTAGGGTCACTGAAATAAGTGGTTATAAAGTATATAAATCGAAGCTTTCATAAATGTATTGTTCGTGTTTCTATTCACTGTTGATATTGGATGCATGTGTGTGTGCAGACGTGTTCATGACTAAGCCCAGGACGATATTTAAAGTAGCTTATCCACAGCAGGAATAGGAAAATGATGGAGTGGCTGATATGGAGTCTTCTTGGTTACAATCCCTTTGAAAATATGACTGTCTCTTGGATTTCAGTTCCAAGTATTGTTAATCTCATCCTAAACATTGCCCCATCTATTTATTCCCATTATACCCAACATGGAGCTCCTTATTCTTGTACTTAGGACAGGGGCTAAAGCATTGGGCAGGGGGTCATATACAGCTCTTGGGGGCTTCATCTGCTGTCCTCAACTGCTAGCCACCCCTGCTGCCCGCTCTCCCTCTCCGCCCAGTGCAGGGGGGGCAGAGATGTTACTGGTTTGGATCGTAGCTTCTCCCCACTCCCTGAGCTGCATAAGGACAATGCTAATCACTAATTCCCAGTGTAAGGAGGGGAGCGGGGCAGTACTCCTCAGTATGCCAACACTAAGAAGCTGACAGGAGAGGAGAAACTCATAACCATGGCTCCAATATCCCTTCTGCCTGTGCACCATATGTACTGTATATATGTGGGTAATGCACAACCCTTTTGTGGGCTTAAGGGACACACATGAGGTATATATAATGTTGCCTACTCATGTTCTAAGGCAGGCCTGCACAACATACGGCCCGCGAGCCGCATGCGGCCCGCCGGACTCCCTGTGCGGCCCGCGACGACCCCCTCAACCCCCCCCCCCCTTTTAGGCAAGGAGCGCGCTCCAGCTGTGTGACACGCTCCCCCTCCCCAGCACAAGGCTGACGTGCTTTCCCCCCACCCCCCGAGCAGAGGGCTGATGTGCTCACTCCCCCAGCACAAGGCAGATATGCTTCCCTCACCCCCAGCCCGCTCCAGTCAGTTATGACGCGCTGACGCGCTCCCTGCCCCCTAGCCCGCTCCAATACCAGATGATGAGACGCTGCCGAGATACGCTTCCCCCCCATTCCTCCTGGCTGAGGCCCGCCCCCACTTCTTCTGCCGCCGCCACGATCAGGTAGGCATGGGGGGGGGGGACGCTGAAGGGTGCTGGGGGAGAGATGAAGGGTGCTGGGGGAGAGATGAAGAGTGCTGGGGGAGAGATGAAGGGTGCTGGGGGGAGAACTGAAGGGTGCTGGGGGGAGAACTGAAGGGTGCTGGGGGGAGAACAGAAGGGTGCTGGGAGAACTGAAGGGTGCTGGGAGAACTGAAGGGTGCTGGGAGAACTGAAGGGTGCTGGGAGAGGTGAAGGGTGTAGGGGGAGATGAAGGGTGCTAGGGGGAGATGAAGGGTGCTAGGGGGAGATGAAGGGTGCTAGGGGGAGAGCTGAAGGGTGCTATGGGGAGAGCTGAAGGGTGCTAGGGGGAGAACTGAAGGGTGCAAGGGGGAGAACTGAAGGGTGCTGGGGGAGAACTGAAGGGTGCTGGGGGAGAACTGAAGGGTGCTGGGAGAGCTGAAGGTTGCTAGGGGGAGAGCTGTAGGGTGCTATGGGGAGAGCTGTAGGGTGCTACGGGGAGAGCTGAAGGGTGCTGGGGGAGAACTGAAGGGTTCTGTGGGAGAACTGAAGGGTTCTGTGGGAGAACTGAAGGGGGCTGGGGAGCTGAAGGGTGCTGGGAGAGATGAAGGGTGCTAGGGGGAGAGCTGAAGGGTGCTAGGGGGATCGCTGAAGGGTGCTGGGGGAGCTAAAGGGTGCTGGGAGAGCTGAAGGGTGCTAGGGGGAGAGCTGAAGGGTTCTAGGGGGAGATCTGAAGGGTGCTAGGGGAGAGCTTAAGGGTGCTGGGGGAGAACTGAAGGGTGCTGGGGGAGAACTGAAGGGTGCTGGGAGAGCTGAAGGGTACTAGGGGGAGAGCTGTAGGGTGCTAGGGGGAGAGCTGAAGGATGCTGGGAGAGCTGAAGGATGCTGGGAGAGCTGAAGGGTGCTAGGGGGAGAGCTGAAGGGTGCAAGGGGGAGAGCTGAAGGGTGCTAGGGGAGAACCGAAGGGTGCTGGGGGAGAACTGAAGGGTGCTGGGGGAGCTGATGGGTGCTGGGAGAGATTAAGGGTGCTAGGGGGAGAGCTGAAGGGTGCTAGGGGAGAGCTGAAGGGTGCTGGGGGAGAACTGAAGGTTGCTGGGGGAGAACGGAAAGGTGCTGGGGGAGAACTGAAGGGTGCTGGGGGAGAGCTGTAGGGTGCTAGGGGGAGAGCTGTAGGGTGCTAGGGGGAGAGCTGAAGGGTGCTAGGTGAGAAGTGAAGGGTGCTAGGGGAAAAGCTGAAGGTTGCTAGGGGGAGATGAAGGACGCTGGGAGAGCTGAAGTGTGCTGGGGGAGAGCTGAAGGGTTCTGGGGGAGAGCAAGGATGCTGAGAGAGCTGAAGGGTGCTGGGGGAGCTGAAGGGTGCTGGGGGAGCTGAAGGGTGCAGAGGGAGAGCTGATGGGTGCTGGGGGGAGATGATGAAGGGTGCTGGGGGGAGATGATATGATGTTTGTGCATTTTATAGTATGTCTGCAGTCTCACCAAATAAACCCCATTTTATTCAACAATGTTGTCCTGCCTAGTGGATTGATCCAAGAAGGTATAGGTGTTAAAAATGCTGGTCTTCCGTGACAGGCTTTTTAAAAAAGAAATGTATAATTTTTAATAATAAATGCTGTTTTACCCGTGCGGCCCAAATCTGTTTTCCTTGGAGCATTTCGGCCCTTCTCACTTTACAAGTTGTGCAGGCCTGTTCTAAGCTCATCTTTTCCATGCTATTAGATAGTGTTACCATTCGTCTTCAAGGTACATGGTCTGTGTCTAGTCTAATGTTATATCCGTCTAATATTTACATGTTCCTAAACCACGCTGTTCCGTTTTTCACGGATAAAATTCCCATTTTACTTTATCCCACTATAGTTAAAGTGACAAATTAGCTTTCCTTTACCCCAGATCTCAAGTCACTTTATTCTAAATATTACAGCTACAACCATCTCCATTTCCTGTGTTACTTGATCACGTGTTCATCCATTTAATTCCTCATAACATTTTGTCTCCATGTCTGTTAAACTTTGCCACCTCCATCCCCAACCTCCCTCCACCTCTCCTGAAAACCAATCTTTTGCAACACGCACTTTTGTAGCTTTAAAAATGCAAACGTGTCTTCACTATGCCAACGTCCTACCCAAAGTGCTTAATTCCTCTGCTAATTATTTATATGCCTAATACATGCACAGTGCCAACACATATTTTCTTGCCCTGTTTCTGAACGTCACACTCCATATTACATAGATCAGAGGTATCCTTCAAGGTTGCAAATGTTTTCTCCAAATATGCACCCTTATGTCTAGTTACTCTCTAACTTAATAATTATATTTTATACTGTACATGTGCTTTTATTATTACAAGGCCATCATTTATACAAATCAAGCAAAAATAACAGTGTACTGTGGATAATAGTCTGAACATGTTATGTCACTTGCTTGTAAGTGTTAATTGATCCAGCATGTAAAGTGAAAAGCCAAATGATTCAGAGGTAACACTATTTTATTACTCTAATGGTAAGCAAAGAAATTGTGTATTCATATTAATGTAATTTTCCAATTAATTAGCTAGATTGCACAATACCCCATCATAACTATATTTTATTTTTGTGCAATAAAAATCATTCAGTGAAGATTAATATGCTTATTGAAACGTGTTAGCACATTTTAAAGGAAACACTTGTTTGTCAGTGTTATTATCACTAACCTTAATTGGGAAAAGTAATGGCAATTATCCTTGTTTTTTTTTCTTTCACTGTTCCAACTCGTTGCCATTGTTTTGTCTGTTAAAAAGAATATGTACTTTATTACAGTGAATGCATGACAGGTCCAATTAGAGACCTATTTTAAAAGAAGTTTTGAGGCAAATATTAAAAATTGTGGTTAGAATGCCAATTACAATGTACCTTTATTATGTATTAAAATGTTCCATCACATACAGTTCAGTATTTATTGTACCTGTATTGAATTTGCACAAGCCTCCTACATGCCTACGATACACTTTCATTTATAAGATCACGGCATGAGTAAACTAGGTTAGTTCATGATCAGTGGGCGATTGTTTCCCCCCATTGTAATAACATATTGAGATTATAGTTTAGAATTATTATTATTATTATTATTATTATTATTAGTGTGTCACATCTGTCAACGTAGAAGCATATTTATGGGAATTTAGTTGGTTTAGGGATCCAAACATCCAATCTTACAGAATATTATCCATGTCATATTCATTCTGATTGCCACTTGCCATGGTGTAATAAAATCTGATGTATTGATACATAGTTCATTATAGCTATAGATGTATTTGATCATAGTTATCATCTATAACCATGTAGTAGAAGGGTAAGGCTTATGGGCCATATTAACTAAGCAGTGTTATGCCATAATAAATGTTCTGGCAACGGAGGACACCTTACATACAGCTCATTAACTTGAATGGGCCATTAGATGCCTTATGGAGTAGCATTTTTTAGTATATATGGTCCATCGTGGCATATTCTTTAAGCAGCCAATGGGGAATTTTACCCAAAACGGTCCGATCAGCCGCTTTTTGCAGATATAGAATAAGGTCCTTAATTCTTAAATAACTAGCTAATCCCTTAATATTTAAGAGACACCTTCAGGACAGGTGTAAACTACAAAGGCAGCCTTGAGGGCTGTGTATCTAGGGTTGCCAGGTGGCTTCTCCAAAAATACGCGACACAATGGTGAAAGGTGCAATGCGCTCGACGCACACGCCTCTCTCCGCTCCATGCTGTTTCCTCCTCTACTTGGCCCATCCCCAGGCTCCTAACACCTCCTCCTGATTGGCTGCTGCTGAATAATGCAGCCAATCAGGATGGAGGAAGCTGCCCAGCCTCCTAGCAACAGCCCTGCTCTGGGAAATCCTGCGGCCCCTCAAGCCGGTCAGGTCACTATGTTCAGAAAGGTCATACACATACATGTCCAGTATTACCTGTAACTTTTTACTGGACAGAATGTCCAAATACAGTACAGTCTGGTTCAATACTGGACACCTGGCAACATTATGTGTATCAAGCTCAAAAACTGTGGTTTATTCATTAAACATACAATAAAAAGACATGATGAATGTGTCGAGGTACTTGACATCCGGCTGTTAGGTAATTGAGGTGGGCAAATGTTTTTTGTCAAAGTTTGAATTTGCCAGAAACTGGAGTTATTAAAATGGATCCCAAGGTGAAACTATAAAAATGTGCTACATCACCTGATGCAAACCTAATTTCTGTAAGTTCGTCCATCTTTTATCATCTGTGATTTATTTGTACACTTTTATCCTCCAGTACCTTGGAACTCTTTCCTCCTGCATCTCACTATGCACTCCCTATTTCTTTTTCTGTTTACTGTTTCCTCACTCCTTTGTGAGCATTTCTGTTCTCTACAACATCCCCACTCCCCACTGCACCATTATTTATACACCTCTCTCCTAACAATTTCTTTACCCCTCAAAAAAAACACCCCCCAAAAATCCTCTATTCACACCCTCTATCTACTCCTTCCTGCTGCTGGGGATCTCCCCTAAGCCTGAAGCCAGACATACACACTTTATCTCACTCATGCGTCCCTGCCACCTCTTCCCCTGTAAATGGTGTTAAACTTTTCATTTAACACTGACTTTCCTTAAATTTTATCCCACAAATCAAGCATCCCAATAGCCTGCACTCATGGCTATTGTCCCACACCCATTGTGACCAAGCACTGCCATCTACAGCACTTACTCCCTCACCTGCTGTCTCTGTGTAAATTTCGCATTAAACCTCTTAGATTGTAAGCTCTTCGGGGCAGGGATTTCCTTTCCTATTGTCTGATTTTGCTGCACTTATTGTATAATTATAATTCCCTGTACTGTATTCTTTGTGAAGCACTGAGTACACTTTTGGCGCTATATAAATAAAGACATACAATACAATCTTTTTTCATCACTATGTTCCACTTGGGAGTGTGACTCAAGAAGCATTAGTAGGATTAGAAAGTCTTGCTTTAGTAGCAATGTTATTTCCGGTGGAATTTACAAACTAGTGGAGTTAGACACAATGTTTTATTGACGTAGGCTTTCTACAAGATATTTTATGCCCTCCACTGCTATTCTGTCCTTTCACTGAAATGCTGTAGGAATACAAAGATATTAAACTTGCAGGAGTTTAATGAAATTAAGTCAAGCCGCCACTTATTCTCGTAGAAGTGATAGGAATAGGACAGAGTATTTAAATGTTATATACAGGCATACCCCGGTTTAAGGACACTCACTTTAAGTACACTCGCGAGTAAGGACATATCGCCCAGTAGGCAAACGGCAGCTCGCGCATGCGCCTGTCAGCACGTCCTGAACAGCAATACCGGCTCCCTGCCTGTACCGAAGCTGTGCGCAGGTGGGGAGACTATAGAGCCTGTTACAAATGCGTTATTTACATCAGTTATGCACGTATATGACGATTGCAGTAAAGTTCATGCATTGATAAGTGTAAAAAAGGTAGTGTTTCACTTTAAGTACATTTTCGCTTTACATACATGCTCTAGACCCATTGCGTACGTTAATGTGGGGTATGCCTGTACATTTTTTTTAAAAATTACTTTGAACCTATGGTTGATGAACAATTGATGGGAATAATGTAGATGATTACCTACTAGCAGCAATACGGGTTTAATTGATTATTATTATTTTTATTACAGGATTGAGAGTTTTCAGTGCTGAAACCCATTAATTTCAGCTCTGGGGATTCCCTCTGCTCAGAGATACTTACCTCTGTAGCAGTGCTGGTATCTCTGTGGAGTTTAAATGCCCAGGTCACGCGGGCCAATAAGAATCCGTACCAGATGACGTCACAGCTTCCTATTGGCCTGTGTGATACGGGACATTTAAACATCGCCATTATGTTAGGCACACAGTTTCTCTAACTGCACAGATACCGGTGCCCCCTACGGTTGTAAGTATCTCTGGAAGAAGGGGGTCTTGGACCTGAAATTAACACAGTTCTGCTCCGGAGACCCCCTGCTTCAATCCTGTAATAATAATACCTCAGTAATGTAATAACTCAAAGGGTCTAAAGTACACTTACACACCATTTCTAAGAGCTCTCCATACCCTGAGGATAGACACCTGGTTCTCCCCAGTTGTTACCACCAATTTACCTATGTTTTTTTGATAAACACTATCAGTTTATTTATACAAATGTATGTATACTTTTTTCCCCGCCCACCTCTTCTTTCTCTCTGTACGCTTCCCCCCTCCCCAACGCATAAAACAAACAATAGAATAAAAGTTCTAAAAAATTATTCAAAATCCTCTTGGTACTATGGCAGTATGAGATCTTTGTACAGAATATGAGCAACATATTGCATTTTCACTGGCGATACTGCAAGAGGCTACTTGACCACAATCCTCAATACACTTCTTTTAAGGGCCTGGCACAAGAGATAAATTGTTAATAAGAGCCACAGTAGCATCTGTGCAATGATATTATTGATGGTTCGTGCCAACTTGATTGTGAAACATTTACATCGATGGAATGTGTCGGTTTCAACATTTACATTACAGCCAGTCTATGGGCTTTTTACAATACCTAGGGTGTCATTATTATTACTGCCTAGGAACATGTTACTAAAGCATTTTATTTTATTTTTAGATCGCTCTGCCCTTACACAGTTATCTTATTACACAGACATTAAACTGATTTTTGGGAGAAATTGAGACCAAATGTGAATATAACTGTGATCCAGAATCAGCGCTCAGTGACCTTAACGAAATTATTTTATATCTTTCATTTTCCCTGGAACAAAAACCCATAACAAGGTTTGCTTCTCTGTGTTTTCAAAGTGAATATGACACAATTTACATACTTAAAGAAATCTGAGAAGCCTTCATAATCTAGAGTGTGCAGGTTCAAAATGTATTTTGACTACAGGTAAATTTGTAAGTGTGTGGGATATTTTCTACTGCAGTGTATTTCAGCAGGGGTTCCTAGGAACTCTTAGGCTCACCGGCATCGCTAAAGTGTTCCCGGAAATTTGCAGGTCATTTGAAAATGGTAACAAATACAGAAGAATTTACAATGCATCTGATCTCAGACGCGCTATTAGAGAGGGTCGGGGTTCCTTGCAATGAATCTGATCTCAAACGCACTATTAGAGAGGGTTGGGGTTCCTTACAATGCATCTGATCTCATATGCGCTATTAGAGAGGGTTGGGTTCCTTACAATGCAGCTGATCTCAGACACGCTATTAGAGAGGGTTGGGGTTCCATACAATGCATCTCATCTCAGACGCTCTATTAGAGAGGGTTGGGGTTCCATACAATGCATGTCATCTCAGACGCTCTATTAGAGAGGGTTGGGGATCCTTACAATGTGCATCTGATCTCAGACTCGCTATTAGAGAGGGTTGAGGTTCCTTACAATGCATCTGATCTCAGACGCGCTGGGATTCCACAGAATTTCTCAATATAACTATAGGGGTTCTTAAACAAAAAAAGGTTAAAGAACACTGTTCTACTGATATAAATGGCCTCATTACATTTGAAAATGTCCAGCAGAGAACTGAGAAGCCATCGCCCTGTCTTCCATCTTTTCTTTAACCAATGGCTAATCTATGGAGTTACTCATTGAATCTCTTGGCAATCATTCCAAAAGCCGCTTGGATCAGCAGAACTCTGGTGAGTATGGGGTTGACGTAACCAGAAAGATAATATGGAAATATGCGGATGTAATTTTGTGGTATTTTATTCACGGTTTCTGATCAATCAAAATGCATTTTTTGAAGAGCAAAGAAAAATGATCATGTAAGTACATAGATTGGGAATATAGCACCAGGGTATTTATCACAAATATTAACTTATGGACAAAACGTTACAGACGATTTGTGTTTAGTTCATGACAATGTATTGGTAATTTTAGTATTAACAATATATCATGGTATGCAGCAATGCAATGTAAACAGTTTAACAAATTACATAATCTGCTCCACAGAGCAGCCTCAAAAACCATCAACAATTTAACATCAAAGGATGTAGCTTCAATCATATAATTAATATGATGTTTACAATTTGTTACACTTTCTGTGAATCAGATAACTGGATAATTATATTACAAAGTAAATGAATAGTTTGGAAATAACCTCAGACTTGCTTATTAAATTATTGATGAGAAGAGGATTACAGAGACATTGTTTTGACTCATTACAGTTATTGTCTTTTTTTCTATAACACATGTTTTTTTTTTTACCATCTCTTAAATGTGCATTTAGGAGTCTATTTGCCCTATTTACCCTATTTGCCCTCACATATAAAATCCCTGTATCTGGGGTCAAAACTCCCATGTCTTACCGTATATTAAATTCAGAAAGATACAGTACAATGGAAGTAACACTTTGCCTTAAGACCACGTCTCTTTCATTGCTGTTACTATGCAGAAGGAGTTTAAAGGCACCTTTACATCTTGAGTTTAATATATTGGTACATATCTTTCCTATTCTACAATTTACAGTAACTATGCTCAGCAGAGCACTTTATACATAAGGCCGATCCATGCGCAGAGCGTCCGCGTGCGCAGCGCGATCAAACACATTAAGTGTATGCAGGTGTTCATAGAGCACGCGTGAGCGACAGCGCGGCTGGTTTTTCATGAGACCAATTTTTTTTATTTTGTCTCACGTGGGCCGGGTCATGTGAGCGGTTCAGCCAATGAGGGCGAACCGCTCATGTGACATCAAGGACACGCCTCCCATCACTGTGGATCACAGGCCACAGATCGCTTGCACTACAGGAGCATGTGACGTCACGGCGCTCCGTCATGCGTGTGCACGCACGTACTGTAGCATAGCCGCGGCCTAATGCAAAGGATTTGCTGAACTTATCACATGCAGAACCTTGGACAGCAGTAACATGCCTTAGAATTACTATTGAGACTCGGGTACATGGTAACTTTGTAGTCATACTGTACCATCAGTGACCTTGCCTCAGTTGTTACTTGTATAGACTTGCCGAGTTCCTATCATTCTGTGGCAGGAAAAGGCCCGGGGAAGTTGCAAAACTCTTTATCTGCAGTAGTGTTCATGTTTCACACTTTGTAAAGGCTATGGACCAGTTTCTCCCTGTGACCATTAACATATACCACTACATCTTATAAGTTAAAGTACCCAGATCTTGCAGTAACAAGTTAAAGCTAGTTTTTACACACACACACACACACACACACACACACACACACACACACACACACACACACACACACACACACACACACACACACACACATACACACACACACACACACACACACACACAATTTCTCTCTCACTCTCACACTTTCTCTCTCACTCTCACACTCTCTCTCGCACTCTCTCTCTCGCACTCTCTCACTCTCTCATTCACTCTCTCTCATTCACTCTCACCCACTCTCATCCACTCTCACCCACTCTCACCCACTCTCACCCACTCTCACCCACTCTCACCCACTCTCACCGGGATCAGCCTCACTATTATTGCCAAATTAAAGCCATGACCTCATAGAGAGATAACATAGCAGCTTTCTATTGGGTGATTCTACAGCCATCTCTATTTTGCCTGGCAAATACTGGCAAAAGTATTTTTTTTTTAAGTCAGCAATTCAGTCAGATCCCCAGAGCTTTGAGCGGTGCTTTAAGGAAGAGAGACCTAGTGAAAATGTTAAGAGGGAGAAAATTGTTCAAACCCAGTAACTGAATAAACACAAGCTAAGTGGTCAATTGCATTATATAATCCAAATAAAAAAATTGTGCACATTATATATTGTAACTTCTGTCTCATGTTAATTCTTTAAAAGGAGTAGAAATTGTGAAGCACTGCAGGCAATTCGGAAAAAGCAGGCATGGGAACCCAACTTGATGAAAAAATATAAATTGGCTTTATTCAATCATCGACATGTAAAAAAACAGAAAAATGTCCAAAGCTGGACCTCCCACGCGTTTCACACTGCGAGGGTGCTTTCTCACAGAGTGTCATGTGAACGCATGCATAAATGAACTCCAGCATAAAAAAAAAATAGGTTTTGTGACATTTGATTTTGTAAATAGCTATGATATAAGGTGCCACTGATTCAATTGTTCTGGTTGTTGATTTCACATTTATATTCTTATTGTGGCTAACTAATGTACTGCAGGAAGAGTACGTTTGTGTTATGTGCATTTGTAATACCAGATTTATAAGTCTATTAGTACATTTAATTTGAGAAACCAATATTCCCCAGCTCCTTATGTAATCTAGTTTTTAAAATGTGCTACAATGATGGTATATCATGATATGCTTCCAGGGAATATGCTCTCAGCCGTACAGAATACTGATCATTTCCATTCATTAATATTATTTAACTAAATGCACTTTCATAACACATTGGATACATTACTTTTTTGTTCATTTTACACCTATCTGATGAAATAGGATTTTTTTTTTTATGGTACACAAAGGTGTGAGGCTGTAAACTAAAATTATAACGTGATTATAGAAGAAAGAAGAAAATGTACCAACGGAAAGTAAGAATCATAAGTTAATGTGTTTATTCAAATCATCTTTGGGGAAGTTGGACACAGATTATTCTCTATAGCAAGAAACCACAATTTATGTAACTGGAACAACATAATTCAAAATTGGGCCCAGGTCTCTGCAAATCTATCCTCATTTTAGTTCACACCATAGCTGCGTGTTTTGTAATTAACGTTGATTTCTATAGTATATGAATTACATTGCTACTACTTTACCAAGTATATTTTGGCAATGCAAAGAAAAATTGTGTAATTGATATAATGCCGTGTTTCCAGAAATTACCCAAATTTCAGCCCACCCCTGCAAAAAGCTGGCAGCTAAATATTATTTATACTTTCCCTCTAACTGATTGACAAAGCCAGATACTGTAGTTGAGTCAGAACACAATTACACAGAGAACCTGTGAAAAATAGTAATAGAAGCACTGCACCTCTCCCCAAACCCTCAAACCATTTTAATTACTCTCATCTCTGTGGGAGACATTTTCTAGGTTCAGTAGAAATAATCCTTTGGATGGTGTTATAACAAAGCTCATTGCAGCGTGCTCCATTAACTGAACATCAGTTGAACTATCATTCATGGGTTTTCTACTGTTCTAGGAAAAAAACAAAAAACTTCCTAAGCAGCTTTCCCAGAAAAGATAGCAAATGAAAGTATAAAAGACAGAAAAAGAGCTTACAACCTGTAAACTGATTAAGAAATATGTTTTAATGCCATGTAGAAAAATGCTGTGGGGCGGTGCACTGCTAACCAAAAAGCGATCCAAACGCAATTGTAGAAAAATGCATTATTAAATGATCAAAAAACGGGTAAAAACATTGCAGAAGTGCACTCCGACGCGTTTCTTGTCAGAGTATGTGGGTCAGCAGCCATGTGTTCCAATAAAGAACTCTCACCACTCTCTGATAGGTCCTGAGCAACACAGGTGTATCTTATATAATACGCACCTGAAGGTTAATAAATGTGGCATGAACTTAAATTACTCAAAAAGTAAAGGCAACCTATTCAATGTTAGGAATACATGGGTGCCACAAAAACATGTACAAAGTAACAAACAAATATACACACAAATGTAGATATAATACAATGTATCTAGGTAAAACATATATATTGTATAAAAGAACCACCAACTCCTAAATAGAAACGGTGTATTATTTATTTATAAAATATTTTACCAGGAAGTAATACATTGAGAGTTACCTCTCATTTTCAAGTATGTCCTGGGCACAGAGTAAAACAAATAATACATGGTTACAAGTACAGTTACATAAATGAACAAGGTATACAGTACATTATATACAGAGACATTGCATGCACAGTTAAAGAAAATATATATTATGAGCGTATGAAACAGTTACAGACCAGATTAAAGTGTGAGACAGCCTTAGATTTGAAAGAACTTAAGCTGGTGGTGGATATGAGAGTCTCTGGTAGGTTGTTCCAGTTTTGGGGTGCACGGAAGGAGAAGGAGGAACGTCCGGATACTTTGTTGAGCCTTGGGACCATGAATAGTCTTTTGGAGTCTGATCTCAGGTGATAGGTGCTGCATGTGGTAGGGGTGAGGAGCTTGTTCAGGTAGCTGGGTAGCTTGCCCAGAAAGTATTTGAGGGTGAGACAGGAAAGGTGAACTTTGCGCCTAGACTCTAGTGATGACCAATCTAGTTCTTTGAGCATTTCGCAGTGATGTGTGTTGTAGTTGCATTGGAGAACAAAACGACAAATTGAATTGTAGAGGGTGTCAAGTTTGCTAAGGAGGGTTTGAGGAGCCGAGCCATATACTATGTCTCCATAGTCAATAATTGGCATTAGCATCTGCTGTGCAATACGCTTTCTGACCAGGAGACTTAGGGAGGATTTGTTCCTGTATGGACATCTACATAAAAATAAACATGAAATAAAACCAACAAGCTTCAAAATGTGTAAACAAGCAACAATATATGAATCAATAAAGAATAATAATGTACAACAAATTAAACAGAATCCTCACTTCTTGAGAATCAGAGTCTGGAATCATATCCCAATTTTTCAATATTGATACAGCTCAACCCCCTTATAACGCGGTGCTTGGGGTCAAAAGAATCACATCTTATTATAAGTGGATCGCGTTAGAAATAATGTACAATTGTATGCATTGTACAATAAAGTATTTAAGATTCCAATAATCGTATTGTAAAGTATTCAGAAATATGAAAATTGGGAGCCACCCTTGCATCGCGTTATAAGCGGATTCGCGTTGTAACGGATCGCGTTATAATGGTGTTGAGCTGTACTGTATATGTATTTTTTTCTGGTGGCTCAGAACTGCATGTGTATCTTAAAAGCTATTATTAAAGATTCCTTACTAGCTCCGTATCAAATTAATTGAGCTAGTATTATTCCAATAGTGACCAAACGCAATTATTTTTCGGTTTATCTGGAAAAAAGTATATATTTTTTCATTTACATATATACAAATTTCTTTAAGGATTACAAGCAACAATTGTCACATTTAAAACCTTTTTTTGTACCACATACTGTACATCATGGAGGCAATTGAGACCGACATCCCAGAGATGGATCATAGAACTTTTGTTTACGAATGAGGGGATAATACTAAATGGCGCTAGAAGGCGGAACACGTTTCTGATGAAAATAGAAAGATTACATGTGATGAACCATCTGATTTAACGGACCATTTTGTCAAAATGGAAAAACTTTTGGTGCAAGATATTAGATTGTGGTGGGATATAACCGTACTGGAGAACTATATTAAATCTAATAGGATCCCAAGAGGGGTAAGTGTTTAGAAAATACCCACCGCTGGCTTTACTAATAAGACATTTGAAGAGGATTGGTGAAGATCCTTGATCAGTGTTCTATAAGGCTCAGGTAGCTTAATATTCAACAAAAAATACATGACAAAGTTATCCTAGGAACAGAAATCAAGACCTTTCAATCTAAATTGAAACCATTTGAGACTTTGGAACAGTTCATCAAAAATGATAAAACTCTCCTTGAAAATATAGAAGCTACGGAGAAAACCATAATGTCAAAAAAAGTATAAAATTTGAGCGTGATTGCCTTCATTATACTAAGGGCCAAGTATATTGCTGGCAGAAACCTCTTTCTGCCAGAGATACACCGACCAATAGAACACCCAAAAATTCTCAAAGATCACAGAGAAGCTGGGATTCTACAACACCAAGTAAATCCATACTTAAAACAAGACATACTGTATGGAGACCTCCAGCATTGATTCAGATACATCAGAGCCAGATTCCCGTACACATTCAGTCCAAAGAACTGTTGTGTAAAAGTATTAGATGGTTCCCCGTTCTTCCAGAAGACATTGATCCGCTGAAATCCGAGGGCCGAAGGATCCGCCGTGAATCCAAACTCGCAAGAAAATTCGCCCATCTCTATCCACAAAGCTAATGATTTGCGAAAACAACAGCGTACGTCATTTATGGAGTAGCCCTGGTTTACTGTTGGGTTTGCTTTAGTGCATAGGCGTTCGGTTAATCATAGCGTTATGTTAGACTAGCTTCAGGTTAAACAGCCTAACGGAGCTTAGCGCATCTGGTCCATAAGTTTAATTGTAAGATAGTAAGGAGATAGTGCAAAGGAACACATATTGGCGAAAAATTAAAGCAAACAGGAAAAGTGAGGAAAGTTGGTAAAATTTGAGAATTAGATCACATTAGCTACAATCCCCAATATAAAACAAATATGAAGTGCAACGAGAGATGCTCAAACAGAATGGAGTATTATGGGTAATAAACAGTCTGCCTTTGAAAACCCCAACGGGATAATAGAATAGAAAAACAAAAAAAAGCAATGTCCTAATTGAAAGTAGATATCCTTAAAGGATTACAATTGAAATTAGATTATGGAAATATCACTTGAGATGAGGGTCATTTATAAGATGTAGAAGGTCGGGAAAGGGCAACACTGAAAGAAACATTGATCACGTACTGAGAAATAAAGGGCAAGAGAAAGGACTAAAACATTTTAATTTAATTAAACCCCCCACCCCCCCAAACCCCCTCCGAAAATATCACTCTCTTTATACGTGGTGAAATTGATCCATAAACAGACACCTACAAATTGAAGGATTCACCATGAAGAATCATGCAGATGTAATGTATTTGAATCTGTAAAGTGGTAGTCTAACTATAGCATAGTGATATATATATATATATATATATATATATATATATATATATATATATACATTTTTCAGGATATCCCAGCTTCAGCACAGGTGGCTCAATCAGTACCTGTTTCAGCACAGGTGGCTTAATCCACCCCTGCTTCAGCACAGGTGGCTTAATCCACCCCTGCTTCAGCACAGGTGGCTCAATCAGAGGCCCATTCTCTGACTGAGCTCTGATTAAGCCACCTGGGCTGATGCTGGGATATCCTGAAAACCTGACCTGAGGGGGGGGGGGGGGGGCTTGAGGACTGGAGTTGAGCATCCTGCTTTTGGTGCAGTGATGGGTGTTTACAAAATCCCAATTACTTGCCAGGAATATATGTATCTTCACAACATTCTATTCTCTGAATTTTAGCGTAAAAATACTCATAGTACTGATTTCCTAAAAGAGAGAGGCAATAAAGTTTACAGTACGGAATTTATCTTACCCCACGCAAAAAAAGGAATTTAGGGCCATATTCACTAACTGTTGCTATACCACAAGACACTTTATGGCCCATTGAAGTGAATACATTTTAGCGAACCAGAAAGTCTTATGGCCGAGCAGTGCCACCCCATGGGAACTTTCACCTTCCAAAATAAAGTTTCTATTCTATTCTATTCCCAAAACTAAGAAGCAAAAAGTTTGTTGCCCAAGATAAATATATTGAATAATATAGCATATTTTGAAGCTGTTTCCGTATGAGCAATATATAGCCTAAGGTTTAGCAGTTCTAATTACTGTGAAATACCATTGTTCCGTGCGAGTGCACACATTTCCCTAAATACCAGACAAAACCTCAAGCTCACACACTTAAAACAAATTATTTTAGTATTGACCCAAAAATGCGACATTTTCATACCTTCAAGCTTGCCCTATGTTAATGATCATATCTAATTTCTACTCATTGATTTTAGCTTATTTGTAACAGCAGCATTTATCTCCAGATATATGAAAACACACATATGTTCAGATAAATGAATACAGTGACTTTTTATTTAAAAATCCCAAATGCACACATTTTATGAATCAAAGACATATTTTAAAAGTAAGATATTGGGTGTAAATAGTAAAAACATGACATACTGTATGTTAAGGTTTATCCAGAAAGTGCTACTGTACAAGGCCAGGCATTATTATTGCCTAATCACTATCAATCCTCTTTTTTATGTACCTTAGAAACATTCATTGCTGGGTTGACCTTGTGCCTGTAATACTGAAAGATCACTAATGTAACTTCCTACAATTGGTTACAAGCTGAGGCTTTAGAATTGAGAACTATAAATTCAGTATATAGTATTATGAGAGTCCATCAGCTGTTGTGCAAGTATTTTTTTAATTTGCCATTGCTTAATGGACAGCATTCAGGAAGTCTTAGATGTTCTCAAAACAGATGTCGTGGGACAGCTTAGGTTCATGGTAAGCTATATTTCTACAATATGCAGAATATTTAAAGTGACATACTGTATTATAGAGGATTTAAAGTGTCAGTCTCATAACATTTGGAATTCTCCTTGGCTTTGCTTGTTCATTGGAAAATAAACAAACGGTTTTCATTTTTCTGTGATGTTTGTTTGACTCCTGTAACAGCAGTTTAGATCCTAGTATAATTGAAGCTGATGGTATTTGGATACACTTTACTGTTATCATGGTTGTATGAGATTGTTTGCATGAATGTTTCTTAGGGGGGTTTTATGAGATGGAGGTTTTATTGGGGCTGCAGTTGTGGCATGATCAGTTACTAGCAGCAAATAAAAGGAAACTGCTTTTTAATCATATATTTTAAGACTTTAGAATAGGAAATTATAAATAGGAAATATGCACCATGAAATAATTGGACTTTGGTTCAAGGCTGCATAAAAAATATGGATGTTTTTAGTATTAATTATTAAGGAGAACTCATTAAATAGTACTTTGTGTGAACTCCCACTAACCTGACCTTGTTTAAAATACATGAATTAAGAGCATTGTGGGTGGATATGAATTTGAATAGACATGGTTCTGTAAATGTAGATATTTCTGATCTATTCTCCTGAATATGTGCTATGGAAAAGATTATTAGGAATTAACTATATAGAAAGATAACATTCTATGATTTTGAAGCTAAATAATGAACCATCTGCTATGGAATACTGTCTAGTTGTTCCAAAGTTAACCACAATTAACATTGTATGTTTAGCCCAGCTACCTAAATTAACTGTAATTGAATTGCTTTAGTAATCTGATTATCTGCCAACTGCCTATTGAGAGTATCCCCTGCCGGCAGCTCCGATGCTAGAAGGGCCTAACGGCTAAATGGAAGTGTCGAGCCAGATAGGGAGGGAGAGAATGAGGTAATGAGCAAAACGGGAGCATTGGCAGGAGACAGGGAGAAAGAGAAAGAGAAAGAGAGAGAGAGAGAGAGAGAGAGAGAGAGAGAGAGAGAGAGAGAGAGAGAGAGAGAGAGAGAGAGAGAGAGAGAGAGAGAGAGAGAGAGAGAGAGAGAGAGAGAGAGAGAGAGAGAGAGAGAGAGAGAGAGAGAGAGAGAGAGAGAGGAGAGAGAGAGAGGAGAGAGGAGAGAGGAGAGGAGAGAAAAGAAGAGAGAGAAGAAGAGAGAAGAAGAGAGAAGAAGTGAGAAGAGGGGAGAGAAGAGAAAGAGAGAGAGAGAGAGAGAGAGAGAGAGAGAGAGAGAGAGAGAGAGAGAGAGAGAGAGAGAGAGAGAGAGACAGGTGAGATAAGGAAATAAGAACAGAGAGAAAAGAATTAGGGCAGAGATTAGAACACTAGGAGAAACTATGACAAAATGAGTAATTTCGTTGTTTTTTGAAGTGAAACTTCAAAAGGCTACGGCCCTACTGGACATGGCGGCGCACGCGTCTGAGTGCCTGGCAGCGCGTGCACGGGTAAAAGCCGCAATCTGCTGTCTATGTGGAGCGATGGGATGTGAGGGGGGGGGAAGCATGGCCACGACGAGGGGGTGGGGGGGACGCTATGATGTCAAAACCCAGCACTTCACTGCCATTGGTCCACACTACCTGCACTCCTATTGTTCCACACTATCTGCCCCACCTTTGGCTGTCCGCACACCACGTGATCATGTCGCTGCAACGAAAGACAAAACGCTCGTCTTCCCTGCCAGCGATCGTGCTTCGGCCGCCCACGATAAAAATCTAAATACTATTTCAGTGACAAAACGTCAAGAAGTTTCACTTACAACGCGAGGGCACGGCACACACCCCATTCCGCCCCCCATCAGTAGTTCGACAACTGTTTCAATGGATTAACCCAGGGGTGCTCAACTCCAGTCCTCAAGCTCCCCCCCCCCCTCCAACAGGTCAGGTTTTCAGGATATCCCTGCTTCAGCACAGGTGGCTCAATCAGAGGCTCAGTCAGTGACTGAGCCTCTGATTGAGCCACCTGTGCTGCTGCAGGGACTGATTGAGCCACCTGTGCTGCTGCAGGGACTGATTGAGCCACCTGTGCTGCTGCAGGGACTGATTGGGCCACCTGTGCTGAGACAGTGACTGATTTGGCATTCTGTGCTGAGCAGGGATATCCTGAAGACCTGTTGAGGGAGCTTGAGCGTGAGGATTGGAGTGGAGCACCCCCGGGTTAACATGCCATATACCACGTACATTTCAAAAGAAAGTAAAAGTGAAGTGCCTTGTAAGTAATGCCCAATGCGAACGGAAAAAAGGATAAAAGCAAAATATTAAAGTCACACATAATTAAAGTGTGAAAAAATACCCACTGAAAGTGTGTCACAAAACTACAACAAAATCTTCTTTTGACTGGAAAATGTTGGTCTCACCTCAGCACCACTCCATTAAATTGTATAAAAAATTGCAAGTAGGGTGTGTACCTGTTTAGCTTACTATAAAACATTTTATTAGTATCTGTGGAAGGATAGTGACCCGTTTCTAATTGTTTTAGCTCCCTACTAGAGATGGACGAATCCGCCCAAATCCGTTTCATGCCTTTTCTTGCAATTTTCACCCCAAATCCGTTTCGTGATGTAAAATTTGCGGATGAATTTGGTTGTTTTTAATCCATGTGAAGAAGTGTATTGGTAATAACAAAACACAATCCGCAAAACGCCGGAAATCTGAGGTCCAAAGAAACCGGTCAATCCACTGCGAATCCAAATCTGCCCCCAAAATTCACCCATCTCTACTCTCTACCCACCAAGAGATGTAGAAGCAATCATTGCTCGCAGTGGAGGCATTGCGTTGAGTCACACCCTGAGCGCCATTGGGAGCCGACGCCATTGGAATGGCATTAGCTGTTATGAAACAAACTAGAAGACTACATGACATACATGACCTAGGATAGCCATAACTAATTTATAAGGGTAGGTACAGTCACTAATAACTGATACTTTCAGTGATTCTGATTAGAAACAGCATAACCTGTATATTAGAGGCATATCTGTTGCTAAGGCAGATGATAGCACTGTTGTCAAAGGATTTGCTAATATTGATATATATTTTTTAACCTCTGTGACTTACATATGGGTTTAATCCTATTGAATTTACACATGACCAATGGACAAATGAGAGGATGATCTACTAAGAGGTAGCAGGACAGTTTATTTTTTAATTCAATAGGCAAACATGTGAGGTATATTTTGGAGCTCCCTTATCACACACATTCTTTCATTTGGCAGTGTAAATAACTATAAAAGTTATATTTTAGTGTAGTCTGTAGGGCGAGAAATACCCCAAGTTTGTAACTCCAATGGGGCCAATTGTCAACGAGGTAGACCTTCTCATTTTAGTATGTTCGCTACAAGTGTACCTTGAAAGATGATGCAAATTGTTATGAAATATACTGTAGAATATCTTTCTTAATATATTTTCTCTCACTTGGGTAAATTAAACAACAGTATAACCAAGGTCACCCAGTACAACCTCCCGCCAAGTCCACACATTAGGCCCGTTGGCACAAACTCTCCGTTCAAAACTTCGTCGGGCCCAGGTAATGGCCGTACTCCTGAACTCTGGTTATCCTGTTGGTCTCCACCCCTGGCCTAGTCAGACACCCTTCTCATTAACCCCTATCTCCCTCTCCTGCTCTGCCTGATAGATCTGTATAACATTTTCCAGGTATTGGCTGTAATCCCCTCTCTATGAAGTAAGTGTGTTCCAATCGTTTATTCGTTCTTACCTCAAGCAGCCTCAGAGTCTTGGCCAGAAACTGTGGATCAGATATCAGAAGACTAAATCCTATCGCAGAGCCAAAAGGGAGGAAAAAGACACCTGATTCTATCTGCTTACAATAACATATGGAGCTGGAAATAAGAACAATGGCATGCTCTTTAACAGCCAGGCATACACTACTCCACCTATATCAAGACACATCTTAATGAAAATGACAGCAGAGTACCACATTAAATAAATGAATATATATATATATTATATATATATATATATTATATATATATATATATATATATATATATATATATATATAATATATATATATTCAGAAATATTAGCAACATATATTATGTTACATAATCATGTTCAGCATTATGTTCTTCACAGTAATTCACAGAGAAATTCAATTCTCACAAGTGTTACGATGCAGCACAATCACACACATTATGTAATTTTCATCTTCTCAGTATCTCAGAAAAACAAAAATGATCAAACACATCAAAAATACAGTTGACAAGAATGGGACCAGTTCCAAGAGATGAATAGAAACAAAAACATATATAGGAATGAAATATAAGGGTTATAATGTTTGGTATTTGATTAAAAATAAAACCCCAATAAAGAATTGTCTTAGAGTTAAATAATAAAAAAAATAAACCTCTCTCACATCTGGGACATAATAAAAATCATAGGCAGGTGAGCTACGGCTGCAGCTGTCTGAGAATATATACACGGACCATTCTGTAAATATAGCATCTTCAACATGCAGGCTTTAAGTCAATAGCCATATAAAGGTGTCAATCAGACAAGAGACAGATAGACAAAACCTCACCGCATCCCGTTAAAAGTCTGTCGTCAACATGACCAAACAGTAATGCAAAAACTGATGAACTGCCAAAAACATCAAAATTACAGAATTGGGAAGATAAATTACCACGACATTACTTAAAGGAAAGGTGTGCATTAATCATTCAAACGATCTTCGGCGTAATCCAACTCATTCTAATAATAATACCACCACCTTTCTGGCTGTATTGTAGCAGCAACCCCCTTCCCAGGGGTGTAACTAGGCGATGTCCTGCTGCTTCTTATAGTGTTCCTCCCTTGACCACCCAAAAGACTACAAAGTCTAACTGAAGCAAAGGACCAGTAGACACCACTTCTCTAGTGTAGCATCTTCAGCGGAAGAGTATATTTACAGATGGTTCACCTGGAGATGAACAATATTATGTGCCAGTCAAGCACCAAATTTGTGAGCACATTGGCTTTATTTTCACTTTTTGTCTGCTTGAATAAATATACTACACTAGAGGAGTTCTGTCCACTGCGCTTCTGCCTTTCACTTAAGCATCTTTTGAAATATTTGGTGTGCTCAATAGTTGCAGCAAGAAGGAACGAGAAGGTTCTTATCCAAGGCTGACCAGTAAAGACAATTAATGAGATCCAATAAAATAAAAAAAACATTTCTAAAACTGCATTACTAAGTATAAATGAGTTTACCTCAAGTTCTAGTAGCACTTAAAATTTTAATGTGGCATAAAAAATATCATAAATGTATTCACACCAACTTCAATAAGATTACGATGAAAACATTGGAGTTGTTTCAGATCTATCATTCATGTTAATGATATCATTTACAAATTTCGATGCAAAAATAAATGCCATTGATTTGCCAAAACACACTCACTATTTGAAAGAAACCTTTAAAAGTAATTATGTTGAAAATTTAAAAATGTATATGGACATGAAATAATTGAATAAGTGTTTCCTAGTGAGACTCCACAAAGCGTACTTCACTTTTGAATGGCACTACAATGTTACCCAAGAGAATTGCTTTTGTGCAGGAATCACAAATCTTGTTTTTGAAGTAGATATCTGCACCTGGATACACATTCCATTGAGATGCTAGAAGTGAGAGAATTGACAAACAAAGGGTTTATTTACTTCACACCCTGATAATAAACATTATTTTGTTTATTATCAGGGACTTCAAAACAAGACTTGTGTTTCCTGAATTAACATTTAGGCCCCAGTGGAAACAAATACACATTCCCCACAGAAACCACAATACAACCTGTCCACCATTTACTGTATTGCCATCATATGATTGATCAGGTATCACTAGGCTTTCCCATTCACTTCAAAGAAACACACATAATTTAGTTTGAGCATATTTCCTCAACCAATCAGAACTTCCGACGTGTTCAGCTATGGGTTTAGAAACACATTTAAACCACAGACACGGTATTAGTTAGTTAGGAGGAAAAGGAGAGAAGAGTTTTGGCTGGAGAGCTCAGAAAAGCCTATTGGAATTTCAACAGACAGTTAAGGTAATTATGATCATAATGCTTGTGCAATAGTAAATCTGTGTATAAATATATCTGTGTTTTATATCAATGTATTCTTAGATAGGATGAACTGTATTGTATTGTTTTGTTAGGCCTGTAATAAGTATAAACCTTATAAGGACGTATAATTAGTACAACCGTTTAATTGTTATATTTTGTTGGTGTTCTAGTAAATGGCTGTTTATTTGATTGAAGCCATCTCTATCATGTCAATAACTCTCATAAACCAGGGTGTGCATGTGTGGATGTCTTTCCTATTTGAACAAATATCTACATATCTATTTCCTTTAGTAATTGTTTTTTCCCATATTATTATACTAATTCTTATAAGCCAGCGATACTTCTATAGATGGATAACATATAAATACATCTATATTCTTATGTTTCGATTAGACTAGAAACATATATTTGCGAGTTAATTCTTATAAGCCATCAATGCTCATATAGACGGATACATTATAAATACATCTACAGTATATTTATATTTCTGTATAAGGCTAGACATATAGTTTCCCTAGTTAATTCTTATAAGCCAGCTACTACTCATATAGATGAATACGTTTTAAATGCATCTATATTTCTATTTCTGGATACGGCTAGACATTATCGGTAACATCAACCTATTCATTGGTTCTCCATTCATTGGGTGGGAATAAAAGGTCAATTTGGGAGATTATGCCTGATTACTTTAAAGTGAATCATTTAGGAATGAGGAGTAATAAAACAGTTTATACTTGATGACAAGGTGACAGACAATACCACCTTCCTCCTAATGTTATTGAAAGCAGAAGGCCCAAAAACAAAACTTGCGATTTCCATTATTTAGAGGTACTGGAGAGATGGGCGGAACTGTCAAAATCGGTTTTGCGGAATTTCCCAGAGCTAGCCTTTCAAAATCCGTTCCGCGGTGTAAAATCCGTTGGCGGATTATTCCAGTTTCAATCCAAGCGGATTAATCAAAAACTGCCATTGGTGTATTTTACCAATCCATTCAGCGATTCGAATCCACGGATTAGATTCTTAAAACCCACCCGCGGATTGTGGAATCCATGGATTGGTTGATGGTGGTAAAAAAAAAAAAATACGGAAAATACGAATCACCCTTTTTGAGATTGACTTGCGGAAATCCGTGGACCAAAGTGACTGCCCGATCTGTGGTGGATTCAAATTCGCCCATCTCTAGCACTGAGCTTAACCGCCACCTAATTCAGGATAGGGCCCCTACACATTACCCTGAGAAGATGCCTCTAATGTTAGTCTTCTAAAAAGGTATCAAAGCCTACAACTAATCTAAAAGAAATCCCATCCCAATAGAGCTCCTACAACTCTGGGCCTCACTGCCAGGTGATTGGAAACAATATCCCAACTTTGGAAACCAGTGGATATGTAGCCATGAAATAATGCAATATTTGTCAAATGTACGTGGCCTTTAATTCCCCAGCCTGCAATCCAAAGAGTCTATTAAAAATCTAAGCAATGAATAACTGGAGATAAATGTGCTTCCATTTTTGTTCAATATTCATGATTACTAAGGCAATTGATTTCCTTGTTGAAACTCATTCCACCTGTATTTCAACCAGAATAAAAGTAAATATGAAAGCTACAGGGTTAAGATAATTCACTAAAGCAGAATAACTCTTACCATGCAATATAAGCCAATCTGAATGCCTTTTTGTACTATGTTCCAATGATTTTGTTGTCTGGTATAATGTCAGAAATAAATGTCTACTGTTAATGGATTAAAAAAATAACTGTTTGAAAAGCCCCAGTAAAATTCTTCCACGTTCAACTTCCAATGTTATTTTTATGTCTGTGTATAGACATAAAGTTCTCAGCTCTTTTGACATGAATTCCTTTTACTGGTGTTATAATACTATTTACAAAGCATCATACAGGCATACCCCGGTTTAAGGACACTCACTTTAAGTACACTCGCGAGAAAGGACATATCGCCCAATAGGCAAACGGCAGCTCGCGCATGCGCCTGTCAGCACGTCCTGAACAGTAATACCGGCTCCCTACCTGTACCGAAGCTGTGCGCAAGCGGGGAGACTATAGAGCCTGTTACACATGCATTATTTACATCAGTTATGCACCTATATGATGATTGCAATACAGTACATGCATCGATAAGTGGGGAAAAGGCAGTGCTTCACTTTAAGTACATTTTCGCTTTACATACATGCTCCGGTCCCATTGTGTACGTTAGTGTGGGGTATGCCTGTATATTCATGGCTTTTTCTAAAATAAACGCAGAATCACCTTATACTACTAGCAACTGGTCAAAAACAATTTGCCTAGAAGAACTGTCTAAATTCGCTAGTAATAGTTTATTTTGGATGCTTCCAAACAGACATTCTTCTTACATAAAGGACATTCATTATCTGGAACTATTTTTTTTTTTTTTCACAATGATTTTTGCATGATGTTCAAAACTAAAGCTTCAATTAAAGTAACATTTTCTCACGATAACAATGAGGAACATATATACCTAACAGCTATGCTGCGGCATCCAATATAACGGATTGACCCGTAAACACAAAATGTTAGATGTCAATATCCAAAGACTGAAATCCATGATATTTTGGGGGAGCGTGAGGGGACATGTCTTTTACATAAGAATTCAATTGCTCAGGGAGTGGGCCAACTCATTCCTCATGGGCCACCCACAGGCGGGGTATTAGGGATATCCTTAAACTCCTGGCCCAGCTATTAAATATCACAGAGTAAATAATTAATATCGGAAGCTATGCTGAGGCAGGAGCCCCACAAGGAACACGTAGAATGCCTAACTTTGTCTCTGCTTATATTTTCAAACCTATGATCCACAGCACTAAAGTTAAACCTCTTTTTGAAACTTAACAACTAGCCTTCCCATTGAATTGAAGAATAATGCTTTCTTTGATGTTACCTTATCTTTCACCACACTGGGATGGTTCTGTGCTTCCAGCTGTGCCAGATCAAATGTTACACTTACCTCATCTACCAAAATAGATTAGCTTCATTTGTTTTCAAAGTTAAAAATATAGGCTTTTGGGCGCTTTCTTGTAGGGCTCAGATCATGGGTCATAGGTTCTATACTTTAATTGAAATACATTTCTTTGAATAAAAAGGGCTTTTTAGATGGCACTAACAGGGGGCCCTTCACTAACATACTTGTGTTGTAGGGAGGACTAGATTTTTCTAACTAAATGATTTCTTTTGTATTTCAGCTTTACGTTTCATGCACTTATGTAGCACTGACAATGCGTACAGCACTGCATTAGGATTTTGAATCCAAGCTGCGAAGAGCTTCCAATTTTATATTTTTGTTACTATGTAGCATAGTGAGATTAAGAAATTTGCCAAGGTAACATGTACCTAATACTAGTATTTCAAGCCAGGTTCACCCATGTCAGTCTTCAACAGACAATCAGGATAGACAAGAACCTGGTAAGGGTGCTCTAATACAGGGTCTGGATCAATAAATCCAGATGAAAGAAAAGCAGGTAAAGCCATAATTACTGCAATAAAGGTGAGTATATCCATTGATGCTTAAGACATATATTCCCTGAAAACAGGGGACAAGTGAATTGAATCACCAACCCTCTGTTTCATTGGGAGTGTCGAAAATAATGAATAATGTGTACCCACAATCGTCCGCTTCCGGGTACTGGAGCAGACGTGCAGCTGCTGAGATGAAGAGCCAGAAGAAAGTGAAAAGTAGTGCACAGCCAAAAATATGGAGAGGGATCCAATTGATGCAAAAATAGAATTTATTCAAAAGACAAAAGCATAGAGGAAAAGCCTCCTGCACGTTTCGTACCACAGTAATTTAACACGTACGTTATCAACAATCACACTGTAGCATTATGTTGCATTTGATCAAATCCTTTGCCACATATGCACTTAAATATATGTTCAATATGTTCTATTGTAGTATGCAAATACACGATAAACATGCTCAAATCTGTATCTCTATAAACATCAATCACTGTGTGTATCATGAAAGAAAGAACCCCCTATGCATTGTGTACATGAAAGGCCAATTTATTTTGTTATTGTTTGTTTGAAGTGCTTCCATAGAGTATAAACAGCAGGTACTGTTGAATGTTTCAATTTGGAACAAAAGTGCAATCCTTGTTTGCAAGGCTCTGAATTCTCTCTTGAGTTCCGTCCCTGCAGTTTCTTCAGCATATTAGAAATGGGCCAGTTTGACATGGGCAGCCTCCCAACTATTGTGATTCTAAAAACATTGCGCTCGATGTGACCATACACCCAACAATTTGCCAGGGCATCATGTGTAATTATTGTGGCAAGAACCTCAAGCTCATTGGCTTGGAATGTGGATCTCCTAATTCTGGGCATTCTCTATGTTGGCTGAACAGCTGGGACATATGCAATATCACAGATGACTTGATTTTCAGCATGTCTTTCATCTACAGTTTCCTGGTAATTTGCAGTAAACTCATTTTCTTGTGCAGTGTTCGTTCTCTTCTACCGTGTTAACATCAGCAACCTACAATAGCAGAATCAGTTCTCACAATATGGCTTCTTTTATACCCTACAAAATTAAAGAATTGATGTACAGTACAGTATGTGAAAGGTAATTTTCTGTGCCAATAATAGTTTAGTAATATTGTTCATTTAGCGCTGCCAAATTATATCCCTGTGTATTACAAGCCATACATCAAGAAATTATAATATATAGTAAACTTTACTATTTCAAATTGTGGAGATAAATTATTTTATGCATTTTTAATGCTCCCAATGTTGCCAAAAAAATAAATAAGACTGATATTAATGTCCTTATGTTAATATTTCTTGCATCATAAAAGCACTGTGTAAATGCCGATATGACGTGAAAACAGACCATTAGAAAATATAAACTGCACATAAATGTCAAAATATAATGTATACAACAGTGTGAAATTATGGTTTTGTACTCTTGATATATCTAAGGACGTATGTTTGGGCAATAAATACATCTATTCAACCAAGAGGCAATAATGTTGACATATAGTCGACATACACTTTTTTATATTTAGGAACTTTAGCGGTGAAATTATATTTTGACTATGGAATATATCAGTGGGATATTTGCATTCTCTTGAAGTTACAGTAACAGTACCTCTGTAATTCTCTACCCTATAGATGCTTTCCATTAAAAATTGCTTTGTTAACACACACAAATGGTACAAATAAAGATTGTTGGCGGAATCAATGTGTCCTTGTATGGGAAAATATAGGCAGCTACACGGGACATTTCATATAGGGATTGAACAGGTGAGATTACTGTATGAATGAAAAAGTTAGATTACAGTATTCAACTGATGGATTGATAACCATTTGCTGTTCTCTCCAAAACACCAGAGACAACCAACTTCAATATTTCCTCAAATCTGGCTCTCCCAGTGATCACTGGGAATGTTGGATAAACAAAATGGGGTATTGCTGATTATATTGAAGTGCTCATCGTTTTACACACTATCATAATTTGTTGTAATGTTTCTCCCTACCGCTTTAATTTTAATTTCAAGCCCTTCTACCCCGCTGACAACCCACTCCCTAAATACTGCAGATGGATACTGTATGTGGTCCTACAGGCTCTCCATACTTCTCACTATTCCTTTCTTCCATTTATTGCCCTGTCTGTTTATTTACCAACCTTTCTGCAATGAATTCTCCACATCTTCTGCCTTAGGCCTGGGACCCGCTGCGCCCGGCGGTGCGGGCGGCCACACGAGTTCCCCACCAGCAGGGGAATCCTCCCGAGCCGGTCCCCCCTGGCTGCACAGCTCACTACACGCTGTGACGCGTCAGCCGCAAGGGGATACAAGAGAATTGTGATCCCTAGCTTCGACGCGTCACGTGGTGTGGCTGTGAGCCAATGAGGAGGGGAGGAGGGGAGGCTTCGGGGAGCGGGGAGGAGAGTGTGGAGGGAAAGCAGTGTGTGTGTGTGTGAGTGTCAGCGTGTGGAGGGGGTGGGGGTAGCGGGTCCCTTGGGTCCCTCTGCTTAAACCGCGGGTTCCTCTGCTTAAACCGCATTGCTTTGAATGCCGGGTATTTTAACCAACATATGGGTGATTATGCATCGTCTTCTCTCTGTTCTCAGCTGTCAGGTGATTGAGGAAGTGTTCAGGTCGGCACCTCATAGGCTTAAACACGCCCCCCTCCCTCCCACTCCAGCCCCGGCTCCCGCTCCCTACAGACCGCATATCGTGGTCTGTGTCTGTCAGCGCCCCGCCTGTCTGCAGTGCTGGCGCGCTGACGGAGGGAGCGGGGCCTTAGCCTTAGGCTGAGGTCCCAGTGCGTTCTGTAGCACGTGTGCCCGGCGGGGGGGCGGCGCGTGCACAGCGCTTCACCGCTGATCACGGTCCGGGGAGAGAGGGAGACTTTGCGATGGGAGGGGGCATGCTGGGGGTTTTGCGGGGGCGTGGCCATGACCTCACGCAGCTGGCTGCCTCCATTGGCTGCCTCCATCGCAAGTTCCACATACAAAGAAAATTGTATGTGTGAAAACTTGCAGTACAGCGTGGCTACTAAATGCGCGCCGACGCATGTACTGGACCCGGATAGATTGGGGCGTGCGCTGTAGAACGCACTGGGCCCGCCGCCTTAGATTGTTCTCTTGCTTTTTACACCTGTGTTAAGCTCACGGAATCTCTGTAAATCAGTATCGCTGACCTGAGGAAGAGAGAGAACTCTCGGAAGCTTGTCTAATAATATCCATTGTTAATCCAAATAAAAAAAGGTATCACCTTATACTGAAGAACTCATTTACTCTGCATTATCGCAACTAACACGGCTAATTCTTCTTAATTCATTTTTTTTTCACAAATACATTTACTGACTATTTTTAAGTTTACTAAGACTCGGACTACTGATGTTAGTGCTTAATAACTTGTCAGAAGGTATATCTGCAAGGGTCTCCATTGGGCTTCCTGCTTTCTTTCTCTAACCTCTTCTTTTGGCCTTCAACAGTGGACTGCAGCCAGCACCCACAAGGATGGTTTTCACTAAAAACTTATCTCTCTCTGATTTCTCCATTTCCCCTTTTCCTCTCTCTGACCATCACCTCATCTCACTCTCTCTATCTCGCTTCTCCCCTTCTCCACCTCCATCTACCCCCCGGTTCTGCAGAAACCTGCGCTCTATTCACTTACATGACTTTGAGTCCACTTTACGCTCCTCCCTCTCCTCTCTCAGCTCTGCTACAGACCCTGACAACCTGGTCAGGAACTACAACTCTGCCGTGTCCTCCTCTCTTGATCTACATGCCCCACTTTCTCACCGCAGCACTCGCCCTTCTAACCCTAGACCCTGGCTAAATTTCCACACGATTGTGTGAAAATAAGTGATATAAGGTGCTATCAACTCTATATAAAAAAGTGAAAAATGATAATAAAAAGTGTTAAGTGATGAAAATGAATAGATTATCTAAACACCC
The DNA here is from genome assembly GCF_040206685.1 of Ascaphus truei. Classification (NCBI taxonomy): domain Eukaryota; kingdom Metazoa; phylum Chordata; class Amphibia; order Anura; family Ascaphidae; genus Ascaphus; species Ascaphus truei. The sequence goes on from NC_134496.1 coordinate 47,684,649, forward strand.
AGCTCAAAACCTCTCTGGTGGGAGCTGTTTCACGGGTTCCAAGGTTTAGCAATTTCTCAAACATCCAGGGGGAGCATGTAGGGGAATAAGAGAACAAAATACACAAATATAAGTGCAGACGTTTCTTAAATCAATTAGATTGATAGACTGTGTCTTGGCTCATATAGTTGCTCTACTCACAGGACGTTGGAGTTTATAAAGGCAGAAGGGGGTAGGATGGTCCGTGGTTCACAGCAACTTCAGCAGCCAACGCATGGATGTCTAAAAAAACTTTATTGATCGCTAGCAGCAAACATCAGGCAACCACTCTAACATGTTTCGTCCAGGCTATGGACTTTTTCAAAGAGTTTATAAAGGCAGCTGGCAAATAGGATTGCCACCCATGCAGATAACTGTAAACAGGACCCCCTTTCGAATTCTCCGTCAGCAGTAATAGCATATAAAATGAGAGAGAAAGCTACATAGTGCGATCAAATTGGTAAACTTTATATATAAAAAAAGGGTAAAAAATGCGCACTTACAATGTGCCAATTAAAAATAAGCGTGTATCACACAAAGGTGAATTGGAGGTATCCCGAACTGCTCACCGCCTCCCTTAGGTGTTTGGCTGCGCTCACACACATTTTTAACTCCTCCCTCTGCTCTGGAACCTTTCCATCCTCCTTCAAACATGCAACAGTCATACCATTACTCAAAAACAGCAAGCTTGACCCTATCTGTCTTTCTAACTATCGACCTGTCTCCCTCCTGCCTTTTGCCTCTAAACTCCTTGAACGTCTTGTATTCTCTTGCTTGCTCCATTTTCTCAACACCTATTCTCTCCTTGACCCTCTACAATCTGCTTCCGCACTGCTCACTCCACAGAAACAGCCCTCACTAAAATAACTGACGACCTCCATGCTGCCAAAGACAGAGGTCATTACACTCTGCTCATATTACTCGACTCTCTGCAGCATTTGACACCGTGGACCACCCTCTTCTCCTTCACATTCTCCATACTCTTGGCATTTGGAAAAAAGCTCTATCCTGGATCTCATCCTACCTCTCCCATCGTACTTTCAATGTCTCTTCTGCTAACACCTCCTCCTCTTCTATTGATCTCTCTGTGGGGGTACCCCAGGGCTCTGTCCTGTGACCTCTTGTCTTTTCTCTGTACACACTCTCTCTAGGTGACCTAATAACATCTTTTGGGTTTAAATATCACCTCTATGCTGACGACACACAAATATACTTTTCAACACCCGACCTTACACCTGCTGTACAAACCAAAGTTTCTGAATGTCTCTCTGCTACTGTATATCATCCTGGATGGCCCTCCGCCGCCTTAAACTCAACATGGCTAAAACAGAGGTCCTCATACTTCCTCCCAAACCTGGCCCTACTACCTCCTTCCACATTACTGTTGGAACTACGATCATTCACCCAGTAGCCCAAGCACGCTGCCTACGGGTCACACTCGACTCCTCTCTCACATTCGCCCCTCACATTCAAAACATTTCTAAAACCTGTCGCTTTTCCCTCCGCAATATAACAAAGATACGCCCTTTCCTCTGTTGCTCGACTACTAAAACTCTGACTCAGGCCCTCATTCTCTCCCGTCTTGATTACTGTAACCTCCTGCTGTCTGGCCTTCCTGTCTCTCACCTGTCTCCCCTACAATCTATCCTAAACGCTGATGCCAGAATCACTCTACTCTTTCCTAGATCTGTCTCAGCATCTCCCTTCCTGAAATCCCTCTCCTGGCTTCCGATCAAATCCTGCATCTCACACTCATTCTTCTCCTCACTTTTAAATCTGTACACTCTTCTGCTCCTCACTACATCTCAGCCCTAATTTCTCGTTATGCACCATCCAGACTCTTGCGTTCTTCTCAAGGATGTCTTCTTTCTACCCCCTTTGTATCTAAAGCCCTCGCCCGCCTTAAACCTTTTTCACTGACTGCCCCACACCTCTGGAATGCCCTTCCCCTCAGTACCCGACTTGCACCCTCTCTATCCACCTTTAAGACCCACCTTAAGACACACTTGCTTAAAGAAGCATATGAATAACACTGTGGATATTCTGAACACATGATACATAAAGCTTGGCCCCCTGCAGACGCACTTACCAGAACTCCCTCCTACTGTCTCTGTACGTTCTCCCTACCTACCAATTAGACTGTAAGCTCCTCGGGGCAGGGACTCCTCTTCCTTAATGTTACTTTTATGTCTAAAGCACTTATTCCCATGCTCTGTTATTTATATTATCTGTTATTTATTTGATTACCACGTGTATTACTACTGTGAAGCGCTATATACATTAATGGCGCTATATAAATAAAGACATACATACATAATAATGGACTATATTAACAAAGTTCTGAGTTGTAAGTGCTGAGCCATTTGATACTTTTTGGCCTGTGGATACCAATGGGCTATAAGGTGATTTAGTGCGTAGTATATATGGGCGAATATCACAATTGCAACTCATGGGGAACATCCTATATATGCTCACCATATAGAATGACTACCCATGGCCTTGGCATAAGCCTAGGGAGAGTCTTTTAAACCTCCCACTGCCTGTGTGAATTATCCCATTACATCAAATGGACTATACATACATACATACACACATACATACACACATATATACATACACACATACATACATACACACATACATACACACATATATACATACACACATATATACATACACACATACATACATACACACATACACACATACACACATACACACATACACACATACATACACATATACACACATACACACACATACACACATACATACAAACATACATACACACATACAAACATACATACACACATATATACATACACACATACATACATACACACATACACACACATACACACATACATACATACATACATACATACACACACACATACACACACATACATACATACACACATACATACACACATATATACATACACACATACACACACACACACACACACACCTACATACACACATACACACATACACACACATACACACATACATACATACATACATACACACACACATACACACACATACATACATACACACATACATACACACATATATACATACACACATACACACACACACACACACACCTACATACACACATACACACACATACATACACACATACATACATACACACACACACATACACACACACACACACACACATACATACACACATACATACATACATACACACATACATACGCACACATACATACATACATACATAAATACATACATACATATACACACACTAGCTGAGAGGCCCGGCGTTGCCCGGGATGTGAACCGTGAATAAGTATGTGTAAATGTTGTATTTCAAACTGTTAATGTCATGTGAATGTTATGTAATATTTTTGAAAAGTGTATTTGTAAAACAACAAAAGTATAAAGCACATGTATATGAGGGCAATTTTGCTAAGTGTATGTTACTTGTTTCTGTTGTTAGGTCTTAAAATGTTATTGTTGGAAGGTACGTGGGGGGGGTGTTTGGGCTAGTTGGGGGGGGGGGCTTTTGTTGGCCACCGGAGTGTTTGTTGAGTGTTGGTTTGTGGTGCACGGTATTTATTTTTTGTTGGTGGGGGGGTTGTGGGCCACGGGAGGGTTTTGGTGAGGGTTGCGTGGCACGGGAGTGTTTTGTGAGTGGCTGCCGGGCTACAGGAGGGCTTTGTTTGTCCGGTGAAGCAGTGTGTGTCATGAGGCTGAAGGTGAGGTGTGTTGGCTCCGGAGGGTTTTTTTTGTTCGTCCTACGGGAGGTGTTTATTTTTTAGCGGTGCACGTGCGTTTTTGTGGAGATGCGAGTCAGGTTGTGGTCACAGGAGTGTTTTGTGTGAGGTGCGTGCTACTGGAGTGTTTTGTGGTCTGGGGAGTGTTTTGTGGGTGGAGACTGGAGCTACAGGAGTGCTTCGTTCGTCCGGTTAAGCACTGATGTGTGAGGAGGCTGCATGTGAGGTGTGTTGGGGCCGGAGAGGGGTTCTTGCGTCCTACGGTAGGTGTTGTTGATTTTGCAGCCTACGTGTGTGTGAGGTGCGGGTTAGTTTGTGTGGCACGGGAGTGTTTTGTGGTTTAGGGGCAGGGGGGGGTCTTTGCGGGCTACGGGACTGTTATGTGGTTGAGGGCCAGGGGAGGGTGTTTGCGGGCTACGGGAGTGTTTTGTGGTTGAGAACCAGGGGAGGGTGTTTTCGGGCTACGGGAGTGTTTTGTGGATGGCGTCAGGAGCTACATGAGGGCTTTGGTGGTCCGGTGAAGCACTGATGTGTGAGGAGGCTGCAGGTGAGGTGTGTTGGTGCCGGAGGGTGTTTTTTGCGTTGGACGGGAGGTATTGGTGATTGTGTGTGCCACGTGCGTGTTTTGTGAGTTGTGGGTCGGGTTGTGGGCCACGGGAGTGTTTGTTGTGTGTTGTGGTGCACGGGAGTGTTTTGTGGTGACGGGAGTGTTTTGGGTGGTGTGCGTGCTACGGGAGTGTTTTGTGGTCACGGGACTGTTTTGTGTGGGGTGGCGTCCGGAGCTAGAGGAGGGCTTTGGTTGTCCGGTGAAGCACTGATGTGTGAGGAGGCTGCATGTGAGGTGTGTTGGGGCAAGGGGTTATTGCGTCCCACGGGAGGTGTTGGTGATTTTGCGGCTACGTGCGGCTTTGGGGGAGGTGCGGGTCAGGTTGTGTGGCAGGGGAGTGTTTTGTGGTTGTTGACTGGGCCAGGGGAGGGTGTTTGCGGCCTAAGGGAGTGTTTTGTGGTTGCGGTGTGGCACAGGTGGCACAGGGGAGGGTGTTTGCGGCCTAAGGGAGTGTTTTGTGGTTGCGGTGTGGCACAGGGGAGGGTGTTTGCGGGCTAAGGGAGTGTTTTGTGGTTGCGGTCTGGCACAGGGGAGTGTGTTTGCGGGCTACACTCCACGGTAGTGGTTGTGGTGTGTGGGGGGGGGAGTGTGTTGAGTGATAGTGTATGAGATGCGTGCGTTGTCCAGTGTGTGCAGGTGATCGTGCGCTTTAGGTGAAAACAATATATATAGAGAAGAGTCTGTACCTGATTCCTTATTTTGGTGGTAGCATCCGGTGAGGGTTTAGTGCGTTGAGAGGTGAGAGCTGTGAAGCGTCGTCTCCCAGAGCAGTGAGAGTTAGGTGCTGTGAAGCGTTCCCAAAGCTCAGTGAGGGCTGGGAGAGTGAGGCAGTGTTGAGGTGCGCGGGGGCGGGCCATGGGGGCTTGAAGCAGTGGTGTGAGTGTGTGAGGCCAATGAGAGGTGTGCGGGGGCGGGCGGGCCAAGGGACCAATGAGATTGCTGCTAGGGACAGGGAACACACCAGGGAAACATACATACATACAATGCTTTCAGAAATATATAGTAAGATACATACATACACACATACATACACACATACATACACACATACACACATACATACACACATACATACACACACACACACATACATACATTCAAGAAATAATCCCATGAAATAATGGAAAACACATTTATTTTCATTTAAACCAATGACATCTCGTGTTTCAATCCTTATATTTTCGGTTCTACGCTTATAATAATAAAAACCAGGAATGTTTATACAGTACGTATATCAACTACAGGATTGGTACCCACAATAAAATAAACATGTTCTGCTGATGGTAATCATGTCAAGTACTCTAACTCAGATCTTTAGTTAATTAGCCATTCCGGCCAATAAAATGCATATTCACCGGAGTACTTTTCTGCGTCGCCCCATGCCGTGCCATCCTAAAGAGTAAGACTGTTATTTCCACAGCAGAACAATTAACATTCTTTCTACACCCGAGGAAAAAACATATTCTTTCCGACCAAAAATTAGTTACCATTTTAAAAATGTGCATTCTTTTGTTATAGTAACTGAAGTTCTCAAAAATTACATGTCAGGAAAACCACATGAAGAGCTATTCCAAGGTACCATGGCAACAGCAACCTTAGAAAATAACCATAATTGAAGGAGTTTTATCCTCTTTTTATAGCTGTAGCACTTCTGCAAGAGTCATGTTGGTTATAATTCTTCTAAAAAAATTACAGTAATGATGCTAGCTTAATAATTAAGCCCTTATATGTTGTTTGGGGCTGCGATTCAAACCACTAGACAATGCACTGCCAGACCTGGCATGCGTCTGTGGAATATATTGACCCGCTAAAAATATTTGAATAGAAAAGTAATATATCTGGGGGGGTGGCAGTGAGGGGGTTAACGGGGGTGGTGCAGGGCTATAGGACGCACAGCACAGGTGGGCTGCAGGGAGTGCTGGTTAGACACTGGCATAGAAAGACAGAAGCTGCTGAAGCAGTTTTTACATGTTCAGTACCGACAATTTAAATTCTGGATGCTATAGGATTTCACCACCATTCAGCGCCCACTAGTGGAGGGGTGCGTAAACTGGGGGAGCAACATTTTCTGGGCGGGACGCGGCACTTAGAGGATCCACGCTCTTCCCCACAACATTTAAATAAAATGTCGGGGGAGCATGCGAGACCTCTGTATGTCTAATTACCTTCTCTCCGGCGGCTTCTGGAAACACATCACCATGACAACGTGGAGTCAAATGACGCCACCTATGCCGCAGAAAAGGTAAGGGGTGGGGGGAGGTGCGAGCAGGGGGAGGGGGAGAGCAGGCAGGGGATGCAAACAAGAAAGTTTGCGCAACCCCTGAACTAGTGTATGAAACCAACAAAGGTAACCTAATATTAACTCAACTGGAACTGGTATACAGTACTTAGTAGAGAGTAGAGATACAGTAGAGATGGAAGTTAAATGTATCTGAATGTAGGTGATTAACCTGTACAAAATGTAGCGACATTTTTTTAATATCCGGAAAAAGAACCATTTGTTTTTATTATTTTCCATATTTAAAGGATCGTTATAAATAAGGACCATTTCTTGTTTTTCTTTCTTTATTCCTTGATATCGTTTTAAGGGCTCTTAATTTAACAGCCCAAGATACTAAAGCAAACGGGGCTGTGAGTGGACATGCCTGGCTTGCTTCTCTACCTATTGCAAAAGGAACAGACGAGAAACCTTTAGCTGTGAGTCTTGTTTATGGTGAATGATATAAGAACTGTAATACATTTGAAAAATGTCCTGTAATGCAACAGGAATTTAAAACATGAAAGTGATGGTCGCAACTCATTAGATCAAACACGTATCTGAGTTTCAGCTTAGTATTATAAAGGAAAGAGGCGCATTGTTTTCAACGTCATGTATTGGATAGCTGTAAGCATTGTCTGGTACTTGTTACTGTGTTTCTGCCCCATATGAAACCAAAAATTCTAAGTGGTAGTATATAATCTTTAACCTTTCAAAGTCTTTGTCAATATTTGATCATCTAGATTAAGGACTAGTTTTAGCTCTCCCTGGTTTCAACAACACGTTAATATAAGCAGTGTTTACAATCCCTTGGTGTTGTTATAAAACATTCAGTCAGATACTGTAAGGCGGAAATTTAAAACTTGAAATCATGTAAAACTTCCTTGTGCTGTATATCAGGACAGCAGCTATCTCCGTTATTATGTTAAGTGTTCCCGGGAATCCTCGAAGCTCAATAACACAGCATTACGTGCTGGTTTTAGCCGTAGAGGGCATTGCATTAACTATAACGGACATTAGTGCTAATGATATGTAAAAGAGGTGTTCCCACTAACAACGCACAGCCCCAGAGCTCCGTTCTAGTTACCGCAGGGATTTAATGAGATGTTAGTTAGGTAACATCTACATTTGCTATTATTCCTGGGTGGACCTGGAGCAGGTCTGTTACAGGGTCTAGATCAAGGGGCGCAAACTTTTTTCACTGCGCCCCCCCCCCCTTCTGGCGGTCACCTCATCCCCACTTACCTCGGCTCTGGCATCATGACATCACGTTGCCATAGCAATGTGAAGTCACATGACCTTGCAGCGTCATTTGACGCCGCGTTGCCGTGGCGATGCGTGTGGAGCCAAGGTAAGTAAAGGTTTACATAGGCCCTGCAGCTCCCCCGGCACTTAATTTAAGTGCCTTCGGGAAGTGTGCGGGGCCTCTGTAAACCACGCGCCCCCCGCAGGCTGTCTCGCGCCCCCCGCAGGCAGTCTCGCGCCCCCCAGTTTGCACACCGCTGGTCTAGATGAGTGTAAGACCATTGGGTACTGTATGATTTAACTAACATAGCCATATTTCCGGGGTTCTTTCCCTCTTCCGTCTTCACTTTTTTTAACTTTAATTAAACACCTATTCAGGGTCTGGATAAAAGTGATGCCACCTTTGGGTTAGACGGATTTAACACCATGTTATGTGAAGCCAATACAAGGCAGTGCTAATTTAACATGCTAAATTAAGATTATGCTAATGAGAAAACTAACTGATGTTGTTTTTTGCATATAATTAGGGTTGTGAATCCGCGTTAAGAATAACGTTCGTTAATGATTTTGATAACAGCCCATTCTGAGCCTTGCGTTATCTGGGCTCTGTGTATCTAAGCTTAAGTGTTTTACATTGGTAATTACCTATAGAACATCCTATGTGGGTATTTTGTTATTAAGTAATCTCCACTGCTCTTCATTTACTTATGGAACTTTAAAACAGTTTTCCAGAAAGCAGCTTTCTCCATATTGTCCTTTTTTCTACAAGTAAAGTTTACCATAGACAGGTTTCAATACTTTCGTCTTTTTTCACCTTTATGAACCATTCCAATTTGATCTTTCAAATAAGTAAAATAACTCTATGATCTGTCACCTTTTACCATGTTGCTAAGGCTGATTTTTTTTCCCCCATATCCCCACTTTTGGAAAGATGTTACCGTAATTGATTTTTGGGGGGCTGATTACCTCAATTATTATTTTTTCAAACCATATAAATGTATTTTGTTGGCATAAATGCGTTTTCAGGCTTTGGTATGCTTTTGTTAGTTTTGTATACGCCTGTAGATATGTTTCATTCAGCTCTTTTTCCCATTTCGCTACATAAGAGATGAAATCTCATCGTAATGCTGCTTCTGCTGTATACGACAGGAAGCCAGGGGTTTGTTTATGTTGTTCATTAATCATCTCAAAACTAGAGCAAGACCTTTTCAGGAAGCTTTTAAAATTATCTGAGTTTGCCATCACAATCATACCTGGGAATTTCCATATCATAAAATGTCTTAAGTCTGTTTTTAAACTTACAGTGTACAAAATAAGTGCTTGGTCTGGTTATGCAACGAGTTCTATTTTTACTCTTTAATACAAATGAATGCATTTGGATGAGGAAATAATCAATTCTTGAAAGCGATACATGTGCGCTTTTGACATATAAGTGTATTCTAAACCAGGGGTAGTCAACTCCAGTCCTCAAGGGCTACCAAACAGAACAGGTTTTCAGAATATCCCTGCTTCAGCACAGGTGGTTTCAGTCTTTGGACTTAAGCAGGTGTAGTGGTTTGTGGTCTTTCATGCATCAAAGTTGACCATTCTGTCATGTTGGCCTCGCCAAGCATGTTATCTGACTTCTCTCTGGGTTTCTCTGTGGAATTGCATTTCCAGTTACAGTACATTCAAAAACATTTCCAATAAGTTTCAGGGCTGACATCATATATTTTTCATTTGCTCAATGAAGTAGGTGACACCTTCAAGTTTTATGCCAAAAGTAAACTCACTGTTGCCATGGGCAGGTCCCTTTATTTCCCTATTCCCAAGGTACAACACATTGGATTCTCAGCTGTAACGGGCAAGGACAGGCAGCTGGAAAAAAACCGAGCTACAATATTACATACTGTAGCGCAGGAGTGACCAACTCCAGTCCTCAAGGGCCATCAACAGGTCAGGTTTTAAGGCTATCCCTGCTTCAGCACAGGTAGCTCAACTGAGCCACTGATTGAGCCACCTGTACTGAGGCAGGGACATCCTTAAAACCTGACCTGTTGGTGGCCCTTGAGGACTGGAGTTGCCCGCCCCTGCAGTAGTGCTACAGAAGAAAAAAAATGTGCATTGCATATATAACTGATGCTGCTTTCTTCATACGGTATATAGTATTATGTCTGCTTCGGCTGAGCTATTATTGATCTGGAACATACTGAAGGTGATTTTCTTTCATGTTTTCTAACACTGTGTTATATTATATTATGCTGACTACAGTGCAACAACAGGATAAAATGCAGCTTTTTTTACAATATAGTAGGTCTTGTAAACTTGAATCTGATTTGGTTTCATTTTATGGCATATCCATCCGCATCAATGTTTATTGCGCTTGGTTTTTGTTTGCTTTTCTCTAGCAGTTATTGTCGTATTGTTTCCCCATGTATCTATTTCCCATCATTTTTATATCCTTGTTAGAAAGTAATGACTACAAGTGGAGTATTGTGGCCTGATGTTCCGGGGTCGATGTAATGTATTCATGGCGGGAGAATATAGGATTGTACAGGTATGACAAAAAATAAAGAAGCCCAAAGCTACATCCAATATGACAGAAATACACAGTGAAATACCTATATATTTCTTGAAAAGGGTTATTTAGTTAAACCCATTTTTATGCATTTTTTGTTTCTATAGCAATCATTTACAAAGTCACATCCCCTTCCTCTTCTGAAACAGGCTCTGGCACTCCCCTTTTTGAGCCCTGCTCTCTCTCTAGCAGTGCACCAATTGTAGCTAGTGACTGCATGATCTTCCCCACAGAACTTTGCATCTTCTGCAGCACTGACAGCCATTTAGTGAACCCCTGAGCCTATTCTTCGCCAATCGATCACAGGAGGACGAATCAATCGGCAACTTAGCTAATTACTCATCATTCTGTGGATTGTAGTGATGCACATACAGTATTAAAGGGGAGGAAATATATAAAAAAAACAAAACCGCAGCTTGAACTGCAGCTTTAAGGAGCAGGAGGGCGAGTGAGTACTGATTGTTAATAATGGGCTGAAAACGGAACAAGTACAAGTATTATAAAAGAGAGACTTTTTGCATTGTAACATTTCTGCTAATGCTTTATTAAGACTGACAGGCCATTGTCACAGAGATAACGATCGTTCAGCAATGCCAGGCAATTAATCAGAGTGCTGGGATTAGAGATGTGAAGCTCTAAAACTACCCACAAATTTCATAATTAACACTTAACTTCTCCACAGTGTTCACAACCTTAGTTTGTATCATTACAGAAGCTAAGGACCGGTTCATCAAACTTGGCTAAAACAAATCACTCTGAGTTAGTGAACGCCGATCATCAACGTACATTTTCACATCAAACTTACCCTAAAACAGCTTCATTGTTAATTTTCATTGCTTATTTTGTTTCTTTTCCCTCCCTTACACCCACTGTAGAGTAGGATTATAACTGAGGTTATCTTGAAATATAATAATGCAGATCATTTTAAAGTACATTATTTTGGTATCAGAATAACCTTCAACGCATTACCCCAGGGGTGTTCAACTACCGTCCTCAAGCCTCCCCCAACAGGTCAGGTTTTCAGGATATCCCAGCTTCAGCAGAGGTGGCTCAATCAGTCCCTGCTTCAGCACGGTTGGCTCAATCAGTTCCTGCTTCTGCACAGGTGGCTCAATCAGAGGCTCAGTCTTCGACTAAGCCTCTGATTGAGCCACATGTGCTGAAGCAGGGACTTTTGAGCCACCTGTGCTGAAGTTGGGATATCCTGAAAGCCTGACCTGTTGGGGGGCGGTATAAGTTAAGCACTCCTCGGTTACCCTCTAACTGAAGTGGCTCTAGTGGCAGATTACAGAATTGAATGTAAATCAGTTGGTTTATCCCTTGTCTTCATTACTATTTCACTAAATATGGCACTGTTTCTTCAATTTCACAATACAGATAGCATTTTGTCCTTTTTATGTCAATGGTTTGTCGTTTTTTTATTTGTAGATTACAAGAATTTCAATGCTCTGACGCCCATGGGGGTTACACTTACTTCCCTAGAAATAAGCGTAATGTTGCCAGCCTAGAAGACTTGAGGTTTTCAGATTGGAAATTCTGTTGTATTGGTTTCTGCTGTGATTGATTGTAGCATGCTTAATAATGACGGATTAGTGTGAAATTCATGCTGGTTTAGTAATAAATGCCAGTGTAATTAGTCATTAATGTTCATTTGAGGGATTATCAGGTCATTTTAATTTGTAAAGGGATTTAGGACCTTGTAAATAAACAAATTGGTTAATTTCAAGATTTACAGTATTTACAGGGGCAGTGATATTCAGCTCTCAGGCGAAAAATGGGTCTAAAATGTGCTTGAAGGTCATCGGTATATTTTCAGCCCTGGTTTGCAGCTTGTGGAGGACACAGCTATGAAATCAGTTAAACTTGAACACTGATAGAGCCATCCTGGGTCAAGTACTAGGGTCTCCACCCAGCCTCGGATTGTTAAGTGGCGTTTTGTTCCCTCTATTTGTTGGGGAGAGGGCATCCATGCCCTGTTAAGCGATCCCCCTGGTCAGCGACTCTATAACTCCCCCACTCTCTTAACCCTCCTCTCTATATCACTCACACAACATCTCTCGCTCTCCCCATTCTCTGCTCTCTCTCATGCTCTTCCCCCTCTCTTGCTCATCCTCCCCCCTTCTCTCATCCTCTTCTCTCTTTTCCTCTTCCCCCTCTCTCTCTCTCATCCTCTTCCCCCTCTCTGTATCCTCTTCCCCCTCTCTGTCATCCTCTTCTCTCTCTCATCCTCTTCCCCCTCTCTGTCATCCTCTTCCCCCCCTCTCTCATCCTCTTCCCCCTCTCTCATCCTCTTCCCCCTCTCTGTTACACACAGCCCTTCTCTCTAATCCTCTTCCCACTCTCTGTTACCCAATCCCCCTCTCTCACTCATACCCCTCTCTGTCCCCTCTTCTCTTGTCTCTCCAACTCATTCTCACCCAGCTCTATCTCATTCTCTCTCCTCTCTTTAACCTTCCCCTGACCCTTACTGTTGAGTGTGTTGGTGGTCCAAGCCCTACCTAGCAGACAGAGGACCGCCCAGTAAGTAGAGATGGGCACATTTTTTTTGTCAGATTTGAATCCACCTCGGATCGGGCGGTTCCTTTGGTCCGCGATTTTCCGCGAATGCGTCTCAAAAAGGGCAATTCGTCTTTCCGGATTTTTTATTTTTTTATCACGGACAATCAAATCCATTGATTCCGCAATCCAATCCGTGGAAATTTTTAAATCCTCTATCGGATTAAGGAATCCATGGATTTGATTCTTAAAAATCCGTGTGGAATGTATCCAATGGTGGTTTTGGATTGATTCACATGAACTGAAACTGCAACAATCCGTCAACGGATTTACACCGGGTAGCGGATTTTGATTGGAAAGCTCGTGAAATTCAGAGAAACAAATTTTGACAGTTTCGCCCGTCTCTACAGTGAGAGTGCCGGGGCAAAAAACTGCCAAAAATTGGCAAATTTGGTAAACACCCTAATAACCACGTTTAACTTCACCCCTAGTCTTGTGGGTTGTTTGGTGTCACTGAATTTGGTGCATTTTTGCCACGTTTAGCAATTTATGCAATAATGTTTCCCAACATTTCATAAAACAAAGGTAAGAAATACAAAGCAAAGGGGGGTTGTTCAGAAAATGTTGCTGGAAATTTTTACACTGTACAAAGTTTTATATAAATTCTCACAAACATTTGCGAAATGGAAAACATCATACATTTATAATAGCAAAATAAATGAGGGAGAGGGAGTAGGGATATGATACCTTGTATTGATGCAACAGGTAGTTGATATGTTACAAGCTTTACAACCTCTCAATAAAAGGTATTACCTACAGCATCGGTGCGCAAACTGGGGGGCGCAACCCCCAGGTGGGGCGCAAGACTGAGTGCAGGGGAGCGCAGGGTTTACAGAGGCCCGCTCACTTCCCGAAGGCACTTAAATTAAGTGCCGGGGAGCTGCAGCCCTCTGTAAACCTAACTTACCTAGGCTCCAGCGGCTTCTCACACGCATAGCTATGGCAACGTGACGTCATGATGCCGGAGCCGGAGTGAGGGGGGGCTCGGAGGTGAGGGGACCGTCGGCAGGGGGGCGCAGGGAAAAAAGTTGCTCCCCCCTGACCTACAGTATCACCTACTCCCTCTAGAAAGGACAAACACAGCTACCCACCCTTCGTTGCCGATATTTCTAATAGTGATCTAAGCAAGGTACTTCAAAATACTTTAAAAGACCTTTTGGAAAAAGAAACAAAATCCAGTATATCAGTTGGGGTTACATAAGGTTGCAGTATACTGTAAAATGTTAGCCTTTTCCCAACATGACATTAAGTTTGAAATATCCGTCCCAGCATGCCACAACAATTGCCTGCGTTCAGGTACTGGTATTCAGACGATTGACATTGCTACAAGGACAAAAAAGGTGAGAGGCAAAAGCAGGATGCTACTGTAGGTGTTGGACATAAAAGCACTTGTCATCCCACAACAAATATAGCACAAACTCCCCATGTAGAAATATGAACTGTACTAAAAATCATGCACTGCATGATGTGCATTCAAAAAGTCAAACAGGATAAGAAAGATACTGTTAGAAACACTCTGAGATAAAAGCACGCACAGTAAGGAAGTCTGTGCACTGGTAATACACTCAAATGCCAGAGTACTCCACCAGTGCGGGCACTTTAATACCTACATTTTTTCATTAAAAAGTAATGAACAATATGCTGATTTTTAACTAGCATGTGTTGTACTGTTTTGGAGGAGTTCACCAAAGACCCTTAGTGGTCAGACAGGTCATTAACAAAAAGGACAGCACTTGAATGTTATGTGACTGAAATTGAATACAGATATTTGAGTGCATGCTGATTTGTTTTTTAAATGTCCCACTCAAGGTGACACCTGGTCCTTGTTGCTTGCAGGCCTCACAGTTTACAGGCTAGTGCATTAAAGGTACATTTATTCTCATTCATTTGAAACCATTAAACTAAAGCATAGATGCACACAATACGGAAGTCATTCTGAGAAGTTGCACAAATTGTATATTTTTGGGGGTCACATCTAGCATTGCTGCCTCCTCTGTGCTTTCAATTACTGCATCAATAATACCAATATTTGCACACTGTTGACACTAGGTAAATCTGTTCTCAACAAGATCAAAAAGGACAGGGAAGCAGTGGATATAGGAAGAGGGTAAATCCCATTGAGTTGTCTTGGTGTTCCTGAATTTAAATAGGTGAATGGGTTGATTTGAAGCGTGTATTTCCAAAAGTGATTAAACCTGCTTCCATGTCATTAACCCCATTTCTGATGAAAGGGAAAAATGGCATTTATTCCAAATGACTTTCCTTAAAGACATGCACTGGCCTGGCACAAACGTTCTCTGTTGTTTAGATTTTTATAACAATCTGCCAGATACCTTTCACCCCAAGCCCTCCCCCCCCTCAGCCCCTCACTCTCCTCACCCCTTCTATTTTAGAACAGTGGTGGGGTCAAGAGACCCTCCTTGCCCTACTGCACCTACTGCCTTTTTATGGGGTAAGGATTTTTTGCCTACATATTTAACTGCTTTTTGAACAAGTTAATGTGACAACACACTATGTCACTGGGAACGAACACGGTGGGTGGTCTTAAGGTTTTCACTGCGGTACACAGTCAACTACAATTTAAATGTAGCATTCTTCATTCTGCCAATCAAAAGGAGTCAGCCACAGAGAGCAAAGAGTTGCCAAGATGCAACGGCTTTAGGTACTATCCTCAGTAGCAGCTGCAATAATGTTTTTTTTTTTTCAACTGTTTATTTTTCAATTTTTATGGGGTACAGGAATAAAAGGGTCAGACGTTCAACATGTTTAAGGCAAATGATAAGCCTGTCAGAGCCTTCACATGGGAATCATAAGAACACATTTAACCTTGACTACCGCACACATTTAAAAAAAACTATACAGAGTAAATAATCAGCAAAATATATATGAGACCAGAAAAGAAGAGGATACACAGGGAGTAGGGGGGAGAGGGAAGGGGGTCCTAATGTCTTTAAATAAAAAGGATAATCTTTGTACACCTGGAATTATGAAATTATATTCCACTTTGTATTCTATTGCATGCTGTTTGCCATCTGAAAGTAGAGACCCTAAAGCGGAAATACAAATGATAATTGTCCATATACAGTAGATCTTTTAGGAAAAGTAAAGCATTACTTGTATTTGAAAGTAAGAGGAAGCCTTCTATTGATAGCAAAAAGAAAAACGGACGTAGTTAAACCTAAAAGCATGCCACATAAGACCTCACAAACTCTGAAACTAAAGTTTGGGAAACTGGTACTATTTTGATTTGCCACCAATATGCAGCAAATGTGACTCTTTTTCATGTGAAGTAATTACTGCTGTCTGTGTAACAACGCTATAGCATATCAGATATTGAGAAAGTCTAGACATGGTACACATACCTTTTTTTTTGCATTCATTATTTCACATACTTTAGTCCGGGCCAGACAAAAGGGGCTCTTTTTTTTATAAGGAAGTTGCCAAATATTTTCTCATTCTTCACTAGTCATTGTTACAGTGTTGCTGGGAGCTGTGAATTTTAGCGTTTCACAAGTCCGTGACTACGGTGACTGTGGCAAAAAACATGCTGTGGATTGTGAAGAATTAACTAAGAAAAAAATCATTTCTCTTGTAGTGTATTCAAAATGGACTTTTTTTTTTTTTTAGATGAATGTACTTATTTAACATTTTAGGTAATTGAACTGTTCTTTTTGTATCTTTACTTCATTAACGGCTAAAAAAAAAATGTTGCGCTTTCAACATTTCATTTTGCACGTGCTTATGTCGTTTGTACGATTTGCTTATCATATTACTTTTTAGTATATAATGTATTGAAAACCAGAAATAAAGGACTGTATAAATGCATGGCCCTCCGCCGACTCAAACTTAACATGTCAAAGACGGAACTCCTCATACTTCCTCCCATGCCTGACCCTACTGCCAGGGTCGTCTTAACAGCATTATAGGCCCCCGGGCAAAGCAGGGCACTGGGCGCCGCCAACTCTCCGCTACAAGTCGTAATTTTTCTCCTTCTACTGAGTTAGCGGGAGATTTGAATGTTGAGGCGGATGATCGGAAAATTTGTGTTAAATTCAGGTCTGCCCCTATGCTCGTGGGGCCCCCGGGCAACTGCCCAGCGTGCCCATGAGTTAAGACGGCATTGCCTACTGCCCTCTTATACATCACTGCTGCAGCACTATCATACACCCAGAAGCACCCAGTATTACAAGCACGCTGCCTAGGGGTCACATTTGATTTCTCCCTCACATTTTCCTCTCACATTCATAATGTAGCTGAAACCTTTAGTTTTCTTTCTCTGTAACATTGCAGAGATTCTGCTCCTCCTTATATCTCTCTTTAATATCTCACTATACACTCTTCTGCCCCTCCTTATATCTCTCCCTAATATCTCACTATACACTCTTCTGCCCCTCCTTATATCTCTCCCTAATATCTCACTATACACTCTTCTGCCCCTCCTTATATCTCTCCCTAATATCTCACTATACACTCTTCTGCCCCTCCTTACATCTCTCCCTAATATCTCACTATACACTCTTCTGCCCCTCCTTATATCTCTCCCTAATATCTCACTATACACTCTTCTGCCCCTCCTTACATCTCTCCCTAATATCTCACTATACACTCTTCTGCCCCTCCTTACATCTCAGCCCTAGTTTCTCGCTGTACACCTGCCCAACTCTTGCCTTCTGCTCAAGGATATTTTCTGTCTACCCCTTTTGTATCTAAAGCCCTCTCCTGCCTAAAACCTTTCTCACATTGCCCCACACCTCTGGAATGTCCTTCCCTTCAATATCCAATTAGCACCCTCTCTGTCCCCCTTTAAGACCCCTCTTAAAACACACCTCTTTAATGAAACATATGGGTAGCGCCGTTTGGCTGTTACTATACATCTCATATGTACTGACCTTGCATGTGCACTTGAAGACATACTTACCTCCGAAGGGGGTGCTGGTATCTCAGCAAAGTTTAAAGCTCCGGCGTCACGCGGAAGCCGATCCTGATGATGTCACGGATTCCTATTGACCCATTACGTTAACGTGCTATCCATGTGACTTCCGCCCCCCCCCCCCCCCACCCTCCTCTATGGAAGTCTATATCTTGAAGCAGGGGTTTCCCAAAGTGGAAATGAATGGGGTTCTGCTCCAAAGACCGCCTGCTTCAAACCTATGTTAAAAAAAGCAGCCATTTAAATTGTCCCGTCCAAACGCCTTGATGACGTAGATCAGTGGGGCACAACTCCAGTCCTCAAGGTCCACCAACAGGTCAGGTTTTAAGGATATCCCAGCTTCAGCACAGGTCAAAGTTTGAGACACCTGTGCTGAAGCTGGGATATCCTTAAAACTTGACCTGTTTGGGGGGGGGGGGGGTTATTGAGGACTCAAGTGTTCACCCTCATGACATAGAGACCCATATTCTGGCATCTACATCGTTAAGGGGCAGGACAGACCAGACTAAATTACATACCCGCAAAAACAAATGGGTATATGGCGCACAGTCAAGAGACTGTGTCACAATAGAATTTAAAATATTATTTTATTAGAACCACATTAAAAAACGGAGGTCTATCAACCCTCCTATGCGTTTCGTGTGATATGCACTTTATCAAGGAGTCACTGTTTGTAAGGAAAGAAGAAAAGATGTCCTCCGGCGCGTTGTCTCAAGTATATTCGTTTTAGTCATCAGAGATGAAGCATTGGCGAAACATGATAGATTTTTGGACTTACTGAGCCACCATAGCTCCCTACAACGTGTGACATGTGGTGAGGATTCCCCTTTGCTAAAGCTTTGGCTGCTGGCCCTGCAGTTACTGGTATACGAATACGAGTGTGAATGAGACACTGCTGCTGTAATATCTCCTCCCTGCACTCCTGACCGTGCGCAAGCTACAGGGGAGTAGGAGAAGTGCAGTGTCCCCCCTCAAGGAAATCGGAGGTGACAGGCACAGCGTACACACAGCGGAAGGGGACTGTGGACAATATATGAGCAATATTACCATCAAAGCAAAGAGTTACTACCACACACTGGGAAGCTATCCAAAAACGCTGTGTGTGATTATACTGGCTGTAAGTGCAATATTGTTCTTAATCTAGTCTTTTGTAATAAATGTATTTTGCCATGATCTTTTCTCTCTTCTATTTCCATTGCAACTCTATATGTATTGGAGACCTAGCTTGTCTAGATTAACCTCTGACACGCCGGATAGGAAAAGAATTACAACACAAGCTATGCAAAATTGTAAGTGCATGAATTCAAATGTATGAACTTCAAGGGTTAATTAACCTGTATTGATACATTGCTATCTTCTCTCATTTTTATTTTGGACTAAAACTAATATACTTGAGGGGAGAAAAAGAAAAAATGGAGACCAACGAAAATAAATAAGTTAATAGACAGATATATGTCTAACTATCAAATAAAATAAATAAACATAATAGATTAGTAAGAAATAACTTTTGCAGTATAACGTTAATTTTGAATAATTCATATTTTCCTCCATTAATGTCATAATCGCATTCTAGAAAAATAGAGAGAATTCAGAAAGCAGAGATCTCTAATAATAATTCATAATCCATCAAGGATAGTGTAGATCTATAAACTGACATATGCAGTGATACACCAATTTACATATTTAAATATTTATAAATCTGTACATGTATACATTTATATACGCAAAGGGTCAGTAATACGTTAGATTATTAATTGTATGTCTGGATACCTCATCCATAATAAAAAATATTTTCCCTTACGTAAAAGCACATTTCGGAAGATGAGAAATAACCATAATCAATGTATATGTAGAACAATCACTATATAATGACCGAAGGCCTGTGATCAACTTATGTTGGCTTAAATATCAAGGTTTTTAAAGATACCTTTATTACAAATAATATCCCTTATGATCATATAACGAAGCTATCGTTCACATTGAAGAATGTTCATTTTATCTCAAGAAATGACTCCGATTCCATTCTATATTGAGGCCCTCTGGAGCACGTGTTTTCAGCATGAATATATCCGATCTAGAAAATGTATAATATCTCCACCTCGTTCTTTCATTATGATTTTATAAATCACCATAAAGGAGAAATTCCTGATACCTCCTTCTTTACACTCTAAAACGTGCTTGGAAACCGGATGCAACAGATCCCCTTTTTTTTTTGTCTAGTAGGAGTTGAGATTTCGCTTGGTGAAATATAAGATGCGATAGTCTTTGCTTTGCGAAATACACACTCCTACTAGACCAGGGTTTCCCAAGTCCAGTCCTCAGGGAACCCCAACAGGTCAGGTTTTAAGGATATCCCTGCTCCAGCACAGGTGGCTCGGTCAAAATGACTGAGCCGCTGATTGACCCACCTGTGCTGGAGCAGGGATATCCTTAAGACCTGACCTGTTGGGGTTCCCTGAGGACTGGAGTCGGGAAACACCGTACTAGTCAAAAAAATTCCGTTCATGACTAAGGGTTCTTTTTGTTGTGTATTTGCAAGGTATATGGCTAGAGTTGCAGAAATCGGTATCTTCCCTGCAAGGAATCCAGGAGCAAAACATGCTATCATATACATTTATTTCCTTCTTGTTCTTGTTAATAATTTATTAACTAGAATTATTTATGTCATATATATCACAAATAATGTACGTATAAAAAGGTAACAGCTATTGAAAATGAAGTTACTGATGGTGATTTAGGTGATATCCAGTGTAATAGGAATGTATTTAAAGAACAGGGCATTGATTCCTCAAGACAGATGTTATAGACTTGAAGTATTTAGACTTATCAGCAACAGTGTCTCTCTTTGTCACTGAAAATGTGACTTGAAGCACAATTGTCTAATAAAACATTTAAAGTGTTATAAGAGATGCCTATTCTTTACAGTCTACAGAAATATTTGTTTGACACAAATCTCATTTTGCGACAAGAAAAAAACTCTACAACTACAGTCTGAGGGCTACAGAAATACCTCTAATAATGTAATACCATGAGACACTTACAGAATTGAGAAGGGGTCTTCTCCAGTCCTGTTCAACACAGTGATGTTAACCCTTCCCTAACATGGGTAAGAATAATGTTCTTCTCTAATGTCAGTGGTCCATCACGTACAGACTGCACAGCTGCCATCTATGAGGTTCGGCAAAATCCTTTCCTTGTTTCAAATTCCGGTTTGGGATTTTGCTCTTGCTCGCCTTCCGGGAGTCCTTCTGTCCCATGCCGTTTCACTTACCAACCTTGCTGGACTCCCTCAGTCTTCTCTAGGAAGCCTAATGAACAAGGTTACTATCCCTGTCTATAACACAATAAATTAAGTGGGCCTGGTCTATTACTTTCAGAACAGGTGTCTACTCTCCCCCAGGCTCCTCTCCTCTTTCAGATGTTTAATAATTAGCACTGATTGTATTGAGGAACGTTTACTTACCTTCATGTTTTTTTCTTTTTTGTATAGATTGATTTTTGATGTGTCGTTATGGGCGTCAGTACAGTAGTTTGGGTATGTATTTTGTTCTTTTTGAATATTTATTTAAACATTGATTTAGGGAGGAGGTGAGTGTTCCTTTCGGGGGGGGGGGTTCTTTTTTCTTTCCGTCCCATTGCATTTTCGTACGTTGCAGTTTGAGGTGCTGAGCTGGTTGGAAAGACTCCGGAGTTTGAAGTCAAATTTCCAAACTAGATGCACTTTATTCCTTGCCTGGACTTCCATCGGAGATGGGTTGGAGGCCTGTGAAGTAACCTTCTGACTAATTCAATAGTTATATTACATTTATTAAATATCCCTGAACAAATGTGTTAATATTTTTTATGACCAGCACCATGAGCAATATTTAGATCTGCGACCTATGGTTAATCTGTTATATTTGACTATCCGATACAGTACAAAAAATGCTTTATATCAACCTATAACTATAATGATTTTATTGTTTAACTAAAGACTAAATCAATGTATGACCCATAACAGTAGGACTTCTTCAGCATAAATAGTCATGCGTAGCTCATTAAGCAGCTCTAGGGAGTAATCTATGCACTGCACCTATATTAAAGTATATGCATTTACATGGAATGAGACTGTTTCTAAGCTCATTGTTGCAGAGGAGGCTGGTCCATCCATGGACTCACATATTAACCTTTTCTCTGCAGGAGCGGCAAACAGCAGTTTTGTAGTACTTGGCACAAAAAATACCTTACGGAAAAAGTGTATGCTAACTGCAACAATATTTAACTTCTGCAAATACCTGTACAGTTTGCTGCTACCTCAGTTTATTGTATTTTCTTGTAGTAGTCTTCGAAATGGCCAAAAATGGAAATTATTTTGTTTGTTATTTGAAATTCTCTCTTTTTAATTTCCAGGCGCCTGAAGAATGGAACAGGGTTATTTGTAAATAGCTGGATAATAAATGTCTTCTAAGCTAATAAATGCTTTGGCCTTGGAAGGAACACGATTCCAAGTAATTCATTTGAGCAGTTCATGACTGAATTGTGCATTGCACTGCATAAATGTTTCTTTTTTATATCCATGGATTTGCCACTATTACTTATATTAAACCCTTCAATGCCAGATGAGCCTACAAAGCAGGGCTCTCTGTCACTGAAGGGGATAATGAAACCTTTAGCGCAGTGAATCCCCCACTCAGTCTTAATTTGTTTTTCAAGAGAATCATTCTGCAAAACTCAATGTTTTGTATTCCTAGAGACATGCTCAAACAGGGATGTTAGGGGCATGGTGATTTTGTGGTATAATTACACAGTAGAAGTGGTATAGATGCTCCATAATGACTTCTGAAGGACATTATAATTTAACAAGATGTATCTTCGAAGCCTCTAATTCACTACTATACAATTATTCAATATGGTCACCAGTATGTATAAAATGGTTTATATTCCTAATGTTATTAAACTGTCAATTTTAATGTATTAGATGTAACCACACTTAAAAGTGTGTAGAGATACAGTATTTACATGTGTATGGTGCTACTTCAGTCTATGAACTATTGTTGTTCCCAAAGTAGTTTCTCACTAGATTGGGGCCCTGAAATGTTAGGTATAATAACCGAACCGGATATCTGTACTAAAATGTGACTTCTGATATACTTAATGTTCTTTACAACACCTGCATTAGAAAAATACAAAGATAGAAATTGACACCAGATTCAAACCCCTTGAGCCACCTTGCCTGACCATTTCCTTTGTAAAACCACAGACCATAAGTTATCCTTGGTTTTCTTTTATGTTTCCGGTAGCCTTATATCTATTTTAAGCACCTTTCAATTCCTACTCTGCTGGGACGCTGCTACGTGAATCCGCCGCGCTTTCCGTAACGTACTTCCCCACACTTCCCTCTGGATACAGAGCACAACCAGTTGTACTAGCATTTATTTTTCCCCATTCTCTCGACAAAATTCCAAGATGGTGTACATAGATTTGAGCGAATGTATGCAGAGCCGCCAACAGCCACCATTCACACGTTCAATTCGACTAAATGGGAGTAGGAGACCAATTTTACTACAGTGCTATATATACACCCTCAACTGGTCTTAAAGGTTTGAAAACCACTGGCCTAATGCATCACATCACCTACAATAAAATGCATGCAATAACAGGTCTTCCTCCAATTCCCTGGGCATCACGTGAATGTGTGGGCAGCATGCATTGATCTCTGGTGCTTCCTTGTGTTACACAAACGGTAAATCGTATTTTTTACCCAATCCAAAACCCACTTTGAAATAATTCCGTGAATCATAATAATATTTCATATTTAAATAGCACCTGTAATTCTAATGTACTTTAAATCTATTCTTCAGAAAGATCTATGCAGATCTATACATCTCTCTTTGCCATGGAGCCCTGAGACCAAGGGTTGCTCTGGTTTTGCTGACTGTGAATACGTAGCCCAAGGAAATCTTACAAGCTATTTTTTGCACAAATTGAGGATCATTATATATGGCCATATAAAACCTAGTGTATTTAGTTCCTTGAGATTGGAGATAAGGGTCCCATTGTAATGGCTACAGTAGGCAGGGTCACTACAAAATGCACCCACAGGTAGGGTTGCCAGGTGGCTTCTCCAAAAATACTGGACACAGTGGAGAAAGGTGTGCCATGCTCGAGAGACACACACACCTCTCTCTTCTCCATGCTGTTTCCTCCTCTCCTTGGTCCCATCCCCAGGCTCCTGACACCTCCTCCTGATTGGCTGCTTTACCCAGCAGTAGCCAAATCAGGATGGGGGAAGCAGCCCAGCCCCCTAGCAACAGCCCTGCTTGGGGAAATCTCATGGCCCCTGAAACCGGTCAGGTAACTATGTCCAGAGAGGTAATACCAGTATACACATACATATCCAGAGAGGTAATACCGGTATACACATACATATCCAGAGTGGTAATACCGGTATACGTATACATGCCCAGATAGGTAATACCGGTATACACATACACGCCCAGAGAGGTAATACCGGTATACACATACATGCCCAGAGAGGTAATACCGGCATACACATACACACTCAGAGAGGTAATACCGGTATACTGTACGCATACATATCCAGAGTGGTAATACCGGTATACGCATACATGCCAGGGAGGTAATACCGGACACTTACTGTACATGTCCAGTATTACCTCAATTTTTTTTACTGGACAGTGTGAATCAATCCTGGACACTTGGCAATCCTACCCACAGACTCAAACAAGCATTGTCTGGATCTGTACATTTCAGCAATTACTGATGGTCACAATGCATGCATGAGTTCTGACAAATGGCTGAATATTACTAAATATGTTTAAGGTAAGATTTGTAGAAATATTGATAAGATTACATTTGTTACTGGACCAATCCATTTTCCTACCCAAACATGATGTGGATACCGGAAGAGTTCTTGTTTTGTTGACAACAGGAGAAATTAATTTATTATTCAACATGCTGTAAAACCTATACATTCTAATATTCTCTATCTCCTTGAAAACGCTGCTTTACAGAAACATGTAACACAACTCATTCTTTCCTGTTTGTGTCCTTACAGTGTGCCAGTCATCATTATCACAGATCTGTAGCCAAAAAGTGGGTAAGTGGCTCCCTCTGGTGATTCTAACAATGCTGTTCTGTAGATTTCTTCCATGTGGTTCAGAACAACCTTTTATCATGTTCAACATAAGCCTTCTTGCTGAGTTTAATAATGAACTTTGACTCTACATCTGAATGGAATCATCATTTACTAGACACATCACAGTAAAATGCACAAATAAATCTGTAACGTGTGGTTTCCAATTTCTGATCACAATACTATTTCTTAGTTTATCCACTGATTTTTCTGGATGTCTTTAGAAACTATAAGATGAAAGTAATTAATAAGTATGGATAGAAAATAATCATTTCACCCACACTCTTCTTCACTTTATTTCTGAAGTTGGGTCTAGAAATGCCCTGATCTGAAATGTGTTGCGAATCCCTTCAAACAGCAAAGGCTATAATATAATGTATATTAATGTATACAGATAGTCCTCGCTATTCAACGTTTCACTTTACAACGAATGGCATATCCTACGCTTTACAATGCCACCCTTTGGGCTATTTTTTCTACGCCGGAATGCGTTATCCAAGGCTCACCGCCACTGATTAACATGGGGATCACTTTACAACGGTTTCACTATCCAACGCTACTTCCAGAACGGGTTCCATTGGATGACCGAGGACTGCCTGTAATGGACAATGGTGATACAATCCAATCATTACAACTCTAAGAGACCTGCATTTTCAAATAGCCATGTTTTATCAAATTAGTGTACAGTAATTAATACAGACACTATTTATCCATGTTCCAAAAAGCTTACAATTTCGTATATGGCACAGATAGACATTTTCATGTAAAACTAAACTGGCACCGATTCTTACACTGCGATTAAAAATATCACTAAACAGAATTCGCCCCTTTGCAGACTAAAGCAGGTGTCCTCTTTCACCATATTAAGAAAAACTCTCCTATGGCATGAGTCTGGCACAAATGACTCAACTGCAACATTATTCTGTATTTCATTAAAGCACGGTATTGGTATCTGATTTTTGGCTGTTTATTTTTCTTGACATTACAATGTAACATGCATATGCAGTGCTTTAACAACAATAAAAATATACAAACACTGTTGGTACAAGAGGAATACCTGCAATACTGTAGGTGCATGCCTTTGAGCTAAAGCTGTTTTGTCTTTATGAAGAAGTGTATTCTCAGCTGTCTCATTTTATATTCTGCCTCTTTGTACTGATAGCATATGGACTTGTCATGCACAGAACTTACAGTATCTCAGATGCTTTCTGTCCAGATGTTGGTGGTGTTAGGGAGAACATAGTAACATACACAAGTGTGCGTTATGGTAATGAATCTGGCTCCTTTTCAACTGCGCACGTCTTTTTAGGAATAACCTGCAAGTCTCCAGCACTAGCATACACATTGGGGTGTATGAAGCCTTTTGCATATTAAACATCTATTTGATAAAGCCAAATATAATTATGCATTGCCATTTATAAATAAATATCCAAAGACGCCTTTCTGTTCCTTGCATAAACAACATATTTATCTCTCTAGATCATCTAGTTCATCTGGCATCTGAATTCTATCCTAGAATATCAATCCATATTTAAAAATGTTTCTGCTAATAAAAAGCACATTAAAATTCAATGACCTTCTGTTTGCACTAGTGTGCTGGCTGATTTATTATTTTTAGCAAGGATCTTCTGATTATTGGAGTATTCTGTATTTGGCATGCTTCTTATTGCGCAGTAAAAGTATTAATATAGGCTATATACTATCAGTTATAGGAAAATAGATACAACGGTGTGGATTCACTACAGAATAGTAAGAATACAATTGGAAAATCAGTACTTTTGGAACGATAAACTGATTGAGTGTACAATTGCAAAGTTTCTTTATTAATGCAAATCAAATTGTTTAAGTGACACTATGAAGTCATATCTTGCTTCCTTATATATTTTGTTATACATTAGAATATGAGATCATGTGCGCCTCTAAAAGCCTACAAGTCATTGCTGCCACCAGTGCAATGCTGCAGACTTCCTGTGCTACATTGAAACATTACTTAAAGTATTAATCATTATTTTGATTTTGTTTAAAGAATCACGTGAATCTGCTTGTACAATTATCTCTTTGTATGTTTCGTTCCCCCTTCTGTGTGACTAATTCCCTCTATGATTAAGGGGCGGATTGGAGGCAGATATCGTCCCCGGGCAATATCTGTCTTACTGGCCTATCTCCCATGATGTCAAATGACGTCGTGTTGTCATGGCGCCTCATCGCCGATTGACGTCCCATTGTCATGGCAACGGGACACCATGGCAATGCGACTCAGCAGGAGGAGATGCCGCTCCGCTAAGAGTCACTTACAGAGGCCCCCGCGCTCTTCCCTGGCAATCAGTTTAAATGTTATGAGGAGAGCGTGGGGCCTCTGTAACCGCCATCAAGCCCCTCTTATTGTTTTATATACTATGTAAGTTTAATAGCCAAGGCGGCATCGGCCCATGGACTCACCGTCCCACCAGGAATTTTCCTTTTTTCCGGCGGACCGATCCGGCCCTGGACTGATGCATGATGCACTTGTTTAGAAAATGAATTAAAAAGTGTTAAAAGAAAACACAATGATCTTTTAAGTCAATGCATAAAATGAAAATGCGTTATTTTCAAGATTGTGTGGTCTAATGCCATTTTTTTTCGTATTCACATTGATAGTTGCTAAATTAGGGTTGCCAGGTGTCCAGTATTGAATGAGACTGTCCTGTATTTGGACACTGTCCAGTAAAACGTTAGAGATAATACTGGACATTTATGTGTCCGGTATTACCGCTCTGGACATAGTGACCTGGCCGGCAAGGGGGGTCACGGGATTGCCCTGAGCAGGGAGAGAGCAGGGTTGTTGCTAGGGGGCTGGGCAGATTCATCTATCCTGATTGGCTGCTTCTGGGTAATGCAGCCAATCAGGAGGAGGTGTCAGGAGGTTGGGCCAAGGAGAGAAGGAAACAGCATGGAGCGGAGAGGTGTGTGTGTGTGTCTCGAGCGTGTCGCACCTTTCACCACTGTGTCCAGTATTTTTGAAGAAGCTACTTGGCAACCCTAGATGCTGATTGTAAATATTTATAATACTTTTGAATATATGTTTATGGCTTTTAAATGCATAATAGTATAATTATGAATGCTGAGGATATATAAAATAATGGATCTGGGTCACCACAAATCTAAGGTTATGAAAACAATACCGGATTCAGTATTGCATATTTCAAACCTATTCATTTTTAATGATGTTATAAGGTATATTAGAAGTCATGCATCTGAACGTCTTACTCTACATACCATCAATAATAATTTATTAATAATTCCATCTTTTCCATTTCTTCCTGCAAATCATATGTTGAGCTGACATATATTTAAGTGTGCAAGCAATTTCACTTTTATTCTTGATAGCATTTATGACATTCTATTTTCATTTAGAATATATGACAAGTTTGCACAGCATAACATTTGTATTTGTATCACTGCATTCCTTTCTTTTCATGTTAAAATGATGAAGCATTAAATAATGACCTTGACTGCTAATTACAGTGTCATTACAAAAACCTAGCTGTTTGCCTGTCCTAGATGACCATCGATGCAGGACAGGCAGAGTGTGTTCAGTAATCCTCTGTGACTTTAATATACTCTGTTTGATGGCATGTCGTCTCTGGTTGTAATTGTAATATACATTATAGGTGGGGTGACCACTTTGTCCCAGCGAAAAACTAGGACAACTGTCATGCATGCGCAAACGTCCAGCGTGAACCGCGCATGTGCGAATAGCCTGCACCGACCTCGTATGCACAAACGTCCAGAGCCGACCGCACATGTGCGATCAGCCTGTATCGACCTCGCATGCGCGGATGGCCAGAGCCGACCTCGCATGTGCAAACGGCCTGTACCGACCTCGCATGCGCGGCTGGCAAGAGCCGATTGTGCATGCGCTGGATGGCTCTTGCCAGCAGTGCATTCGCAATCAGCGCTGGCGGTACGTGCAATGCTTTAGCACTTTTTAAAAAGTTATCGGGACACAATCCCAAAAACCAAAACAATCCCGGAAAAAACAGGATGTCTGGTCACCCTAATTATAGGCAACGGTGCATAGTAGTAGGCGTAGTAGCAGTGGTGCATGTGCGTGCGGAAGCAGCGCTTTCCAAGTGGATTTGATATGCTTTGCTGTTCTGTAAACCCTTTTCGCATGTCCAAACCGTGCAGCTTTTTAAGAAGCGGTTTCATATTCGGCTCTGGAAATCCGGCCGGAATGACCAAAAAGGCTCAAACTCGCATTTTTTGCCAACTTGCTGGAATTCTAGTAGCTCCCGTGTCAGATTTTCCATTAGGCCCGGGCCAAAGGCGGCAAAATTTGGGGGTGGCAAAAATGTCCACGCTCTCTGGCCTATCGGACCTAATGAGAAGGACTTACTTACCTATGCCGGCCGCCTCCGTTTGGCCGCCCTTTCAAAATCGAGCGTCAAATGACGCCGCGGACGTCATAACCGACGTCGCATGGCATCTTGTTGCCATGTCAACAATGACGGCACGGCGTCAAATGACGTAATGATGTTGCGTTACCATGGTAATGAAACGCCATGCGTCGTTATTTGATGCTGGATTCTGAAGGAGAAGCAGGCGGCAGACGCAGGTGGCAGACGCAGGCGGCAGACGCAGGTGGCAGGCGCAGGTGGCAGGCGGCAGGCGCAGGTAAGTGCCTAAGGGCGGTGGATTCGTTAATCCGACGCTAAGTAGCTCCGTTAAGCGCAAAAGGAAAAACCACCTGAATAGATGCAGATTTACATCATTACAAGCCACACAACCAATCTCTGCACTGCAGAACATGAACTTGAGCTGACTTTACATGTGTTATTAAGTATTCTATTCTCATTTTAGCAATTCTACACGACATTTGAATTCATGATGTACATTGTAGAAATAATTTGAACCCCTATAGAACGAGCAATACACAACAATACAGAACCTAGAAAGTATCTTGCCCCAATAACATGCCCATTGTCTCCTGAAATCACAGGTGGTCTGTGGACACCCCCCAGCAAACACTCACTTCCAAAACTAAACTCTGCATCTATTTGCGAATTAAGTGGTAATTAGCCCGGCATTAACAACACTAAACACAAGCATTACTACATAATACTACGGCCTGTGTTTGACACTCTCGCATAACCAATAAAAAGTCACCTCAACCTGTGTCAGATTCAATAAAAATGCCGCCGTTAGGCACTTACCTGGTGCCCCCCTCCTCCAGCACCGCGCCATCCCGTTGGCATGGCAAAGCGACGCTGTGTGATGATACGTTGCGGGGCACGCATGCGCAATCGGCCTATCGGGCCTAATGGAAAATCCGCCACTGACTTCAACCCATTGTCGTGCAAATGCTGCACCAGGAATATCCTCTTAGTTGGTCATAAATTGCAATGAATGGGCCAACATGGAACACTATTGTACATAATTGGCAAACGAACCCATATGTTTAATAGTTCAATTGTCCTGTCTTTTAACCTTCAGAAGGTGTTCATTAACCCGCAACCAAAGTGGGAAAATTATTAGTGTTAAGAATAGGGACATACCTGTACATTGACATTTGCTATAGTGCTGGCTGCAGATTAGCTAAGAAGATTTTTCCAACCACATCTCTGAACGTAATACAAATGTTGCACGCTCTCTTTATGCATCAATGGAAAAGGTCTTGCTACTTTAGTTTGCAAGGTAAAAAAAGGAAAATGTGAACATTAGTTTTAATGCTACCAACAAAAGTACAACCCGCGGGGATTGACATTTTTTATAGATGTGGTTTAAAGCAGCAGTCCATGTTGCCGTATATTTGTTTAACATTTTTAGTTATTTTTTCCCTTTAATATGTGCAGCAATACAAACTACAAAATCATAAGTAATTAGCTAAGTTGCTGATCGATCTGTTCCCCTGTGATTGATTGGCGAAGATTCGGCTTGGGGGTTCAGTAAATGACCGTCAGTGCAGCAGAAGAGGACCAAAGATGCAAAGTTCTGTGGGGGATGTCATGTGACCAGGCAGTCACTAGATACAATTGGTGCACTGCTAGAGAGAGGGCAGGGCTCAGAAAGATGCGTTTCATAAGAGGAAGGGGGTGTGACTTTGTAAGTGGTTGCTATAGAAACAAAAAAGGCTTGTTACATTATAATACAGTACATTAAAAATGTAATTCAGAGTTGTTTAAAAAAATGCTACGAGTATTTGCTCATAGTACGGAACTGATTTATTTTAAAAAATAACACATGTAGGATATTGCTTGGTCTGCAGCTTTAAACAATGTGATTTGTAATATAGAATACGCTAGTTATCACATTTGTTCCGCTACTTCTTACCATGTAAAACTGTGCGGTTTGACAAGGACAAACTTGAGGGCTTCTAGCATATGCTCCTAAAATACATGTACATTCGGTGCATTACTGAAATCCTCTCCGCAACACGTGTCCCCGACCCCACTCCCCCACCGGGTCACAAGCCCTCCCCTCCGCTTTGCCCTGCATGTTTATGTGAGTGTGAGCGGGAGGGCGAGCATGGGGCCAAGCAGGAATGAAGGCATATGTGGCGGAGGGGTAGGGTTGTGAGCGGGATGGAGGGCATGTGATCCAGGGAGTGGGTAATCATCCGGAGAAGTGAGGGGCAGCCTGGCCATCTGGTTGAGCAGGAGAGGGGATGGCCCGATGGACATTTTTGCATTTTTAATAATGAAAATAGAAACATTTAGCTTCTAATAGTAATAATCCCGGCCCAGGTGGGTTGGAGAGGGTCCAACTCTTCTACCCTGTGCATTGCACATTGAATCGCTGCCTGTTGAAGGCAACATTAACTGGTTGTAGGCTTCCCCTTTATTTAAATGGCAACCACATGCTGAACCCACCCAACCTATATCAGAATAGCACATAGATGACATGCTTTCACAGAGGAAGGTAACTGTTGACTATATGTAATGCACTTTCGCTGAAGGGGAAAATATATTTGCAGGTGGCTGGTACAGTAGTTGCAAATTACTTATCATCATCATTTATTTTTTGTGTATTTTTAAGTTAGAAGAGGTAGGATAGACCTGCAATGTGTTAGAAGAGGTAGGATAGGCCTGCAATGGGTTAGAAGAGGTAAGATATGCCTGCAATGGGTTAGAAGAGGTAGGATAGACCTGCAGTGTGTTAGAAGAGATAGGATAGGCCTGCAATGTGTTAGAAGAGGTAGGATAGGCCTGCAATGGGTTAGAAGAGGTAAGATATGCCTGCAATGGGTTAGAAGAGGTAGGATAGACCTGCAGTGTGTTAGAAGAGATAGGATAGGTCTGCAATGTGTTACAAGAGGTAGGATAGACCTGCAGTGTGTTAGAAGAGATAGGATAGGCCTGCAATGTGTTAGAAGAGGTAGGATAGGTTTGCAATGGTATGCCTGCAATGGGTTAGAAGAGGTAGGATAGGCCTGCAATGTGTTAGAAGAGAAAGGATAGGCCTGCAATGGTTTAGAAGAGGTAAGATATGTCTGCAATGGGTTAGAAGAGGTAGGATAGACCTGCAGTGTGTTAGAAGAGAAAGGATAGGCCTGCAATGTGTTAGAAGAGGTAGGGTAGGCCTGCAATGTGTTAGAAGAGGTAGGATAGGCCTGCAATGTGTTAGAAGAGGTAGGATAGACCTGCTGTGTGTTAGAAGAGGTAGGATAGGCCTGCAATGTGTTAGAAGAGGTAGGATAGGCCTGCAATGAGTTAGAAGAGATAGGATAGGCCTGCAATGTGTTAGAAGAGGTAGGATAGGCCTGCAATGGGTTTGAAGAGGTAAGATATGCCTGCAATGGGTTAGAAGAGGTAGGATAGACCTGCAGTGTGTTAGAAGAGATAGGATAGGTCTGCAATGTGTTACAAGAGGTAGGATAGACCTGCAGTGTGTTAGAAGAGATAGGATAGGCCTGCAATGTGTTAGAAGAGGTAGGATAGGTTTGCAATGGGTTAGAAGAGGTAAGATATGCCTGCAATGGGTTAGAAGAGGTAGGATAGGCCTGCAATGTGTTAGAAGAGAATGGATAGGCCTGCAATGGTTTAGAAGAGGTAAGATATGTCTGCAATGGGTTAGAAGAGGTAGGATAGACCTGCAGTGTGTTAGAAGAGAAAGGATAGGCCTGCAATGTGTTAGAAGAGGTAGGGTAGGCCTGCAATGTGTTAGAAGAGGTAGGATAGGCCTGCAATGTGTTAGAAGAGGTAGGATAGGCCTGCTGTGTGTTAGAAGAGGTAGGATAGGCCTGCAATGTGTTAGAAGAGGTAGGGTAGGCCTGCAATGTGTTAGAAGAGATAGGATAGGCCTGCAATGTGTTAGAAGAGGTAGGGTAGGCCTGCAATGTGTTAGAATAGGTAGGATAGGCCTGCAATGTGTTAGAAGAGATAGGATAGGCCTGCAATGTGTTAGAAGAGGTAAGATAGACCTGCAGTGTGTTAGAAGAGGTAGGATAGGCCTGCAATGGGTTAGAAGAGGTAGGATAGGCCTTCAATGGGGTAGAAGAGGTAGGATAACCCTGTAATGTGTTAGAAGAGGTAGGATAGGCCTGCAATGTGTTAGAAGAGGTAGGATAGGTCTGCAATGTGTTAGAAGAGGTAGGATAGGCCTGCAATGTGTTACAAGAGATAGGATAGGCCTGCAATGTGTTAGAAGAGGTAGGATAGACCTGCAATGTGTTAGAAGAGGTAGGATAGACCTGCAATGTGTTAGAAGAGGTAGGATAGATCTGCAATGTGTTAGAAGAGGTAGGATAGGCCTGCAATGTGTTAGAAGAGGTAGGATAGGCCTGCAGTGTGTTAGAAGAGGTAGGATAGGCCTGCAGTGTGTTAGAAGAGGCCCTGCCTAAGGAGCTTACAATCTATAGACAGGGTAGGTTGGAACATTGGGTACAGAGGATGAGAGGGCTGCTGTGTTTCAGAATGCAATAGAGCAGCTGCAACATCACCAAACATTAGACCACCCAGGTGGTCTTTGAAGCGTCGCTTTTCCACCATTCTGGCTTAGTGGGCAGGGGCAGGGAATTCATATTGGGGAGTCTCTTTTAGGGAGACGCCTTTTGGGCAACACAGGTGCAACTAAGTAACTAACAAGGAATTACATCTAACAGAGGAGAAATCAAACAATTTTTGCTACAAATGTGGTTCTGCTCAGTTCTGGTCTCTTTATTCTTATATACTGTATGGTTAGGTGACTCCCATAGCCTTTGCTTAGACTTATTCAAGTTGTTTTTTTTAACTGATACATATTAAATATATTTTTTTATAGACTAACATAATTTGTAATAATAAAAAACGACACATTTGCCATATGGGAGCCATCTTTAATATGGTACGACATAAAAAAAAAATCAATGTGACTAATAATTACCTTAACATAATTTTGTTATAAACATTAGAACATGTACAAAGGGTACAAAGTGCTTCCACAAAAGTAATGAGACACAATGTTAGGGGTGGCCAACTCCAGGCCTCCAGGGCCACCACCAGGTCAGGGTTATAGGATATCCCTGCTTCAGCACAGGTGGCTCAATTATGTCAACCATTAACATCTTAAGATCAAATTAAACAAAGCTCCTCTTTTTTCTTTTCTACTTTGCTTGCTGATGCTTCTAACGCACACAAATGTTTTATGAGGATCTTAATATTTACTATTCATCAAAACCACACCAAATTCAACTAATTAATACAGGATAAGGTGTACACTTTCTAAATGTTCATTTGGCACGTATGTTGCTCAATGCCCAAGTGAAACGGAAATCCTTAATAATTAATACAGCTAAACCCCGTTATAACGCGGGTCTCGGGGTCCACCCCGAGACCACCGCGTTACTAACGGGGTCGCGAGGAAAAAAATGGCCGCCGCGCTTTAGCGCATATTCATCCCGCGGGACAGGAGATGGGAGCGGGCATGTCCCTCCGCTCCCCGCTTCCCCCTGTCACCGCGGGACAGGCCGCGGGGCAGGAGATGGGAGCGGGGATGTCCCTTCTGTCCCCGCTTCCCCCTGTCACCGCGGGACAGGCCGCGGGGCAGGAGATGGGAGCGGGGATGTCCCTCCTGTCCCCGCTTCCCCCTGTCACCGCGGGACAGGCCGCGGGGCAGGAGATGGGAGCGGGGATGTCCCTCCTGTCCCCGCTTCCCCCTGTCACCGCGGGACAGGCCGCGGGGCAGGAGATGGGAGCGGGGATGTCCCTCCTGTCCCCGCTTCCCCCTGTCACCGCGGGACAGGCCGCGGGGCAGGAGATGGGAGCGGGGATGTCCCTCCTGTCCCCGCTTCCCCCTGTCACCGCGGGAACTGGCAGGCAACATCCACTCCTCACGAGCCGCACGGCGCATGCGCATGCGCACGGCGAACGTGAGGGGTGCCTGCATAAGTGTGCTGCTTTTGGAGACAGGTAAGCAGTCTCCGGAAGACCGCTAACCCCCCCCCCCCGCCGCAGCACAGGGCCCTCGCGTGTGTGTAAGTGTCTGTGAGTGTGTGTAAGTGTCTGAGTGTGTGTGTAAGTAAGTGTAAGAGCCGGAGCGGGAGGTGGGAGGTTTGACAGGGAGGGGGGGCGTGGCTTGAGCGGAGGGACCCGCTACTCTCCCCCCCCTCCCTCCACGGACTGCAGGAGGGAGCTGCTACTCTCCCCCCCCCCTCCCTACACGGACTGCAGGAGGGAGCTGCTACTCTCCCCCCCCCTCCCCGGACTGCAGGAGGGACCAGGTATGTAGAACTTAAGCATGGTAAAAAGGCCTCGCTTTAATATGCTAACACTATGTGCAACGTGTGGGGTATTTAACAACAAATGACAATCTTGCTGACATGTAATCTATCTTTGGTACAGAAATCTGCCTAGCCTCATTGCCAAGATGATCATCTTCATCTTTTGGTAACACAAGTGCTGTTCATTTCTATGGGTCCCTCCCTCCACTGGCTGCAGGAGGGACCCGCTACTCTCCCACCCCCCCTCCCTCCACGGACTCGGGCTGGAGCACTCATACATACACACATACACACACACACACACACACAGGCACTCACGCACTCATACACACACACGCGCGCACACACATGCAGGCACTCACGCACTCACACACACACACAGACAGGCACTCGCACTCACACACACAGACCGCTAACCCCCCCCCCCGCCGCAGTACAGGGCCCGCCGTAGCCGCAGCGCAGCGCAGGGCCCCGCCACCCCCCCAACCCCCACAGCACAATGACTTCCCACCCCCTTAACTTTGTGAAACAAAAGTCACAAGACAGGCAAAATACATCTGTTAAAGTGCAGTTGTCTGTTTATTTCTATATAATAATTGTGTGCAGTGTGCAGTGTGTGTGCAGTGTGTCAGTGTGTGCAGTGTGTGCAGTGTGAGCAATGAGCAGTGTGTGTGCAGTGTGCAGTGTGTGTGCAGTGTGTGTGCAGTGTGCAGTGTGTGTGCAGTGTGTGTGCAGTGTGTCAGTGTGTGCAGTGTGTGTGCAGTGTGTGTGCAGTGTGTGTGCAGTGTGTGTGCAGTGTGAGCAATGAGCAGTGTGTGTGCAGTGTGCAGTGTGTGTGCAGTGTGTCAGTGTGTGCAGTGTGAGCAATGAGCAGTGTGATGTGTGTGTGCAGTGTGCAGTGTGCGTGCAGTGTGTGTGCAGTGTGTGTGCAGTGTGTCAGTGTGTGCAGTGTGAGCAATGAGCAGTGTGTGTGCAGTGTGCAGTGTGTGTGCAGTGTGCAGTGTGCAGTGCAGTGTGTGCAGTGTGTCAGTGTGAGCAATGTGCAGTGTGTGTGCAGTGTGTGTGTGCAGTGTGTGTGCAGTGTGTCAGTGTGTGCAGTGTGAGCAATGAGCAGTGTGTGTGCAGTGTGCAGTGTGTGTGCAGTGTGCAGTGTGTGTGCAGTGTGTCAGTGTGAGCAATGAGCAGTGAGTGTGCAGTGTGGCAGTGTGAGCAATGAGCAGTGTGTGTGCAGTGAGTGTGTGCAGTGTGTGCAGTGTGCAAAAAAAAATGTAAAAAAATAAAAAATTTCATTTTTTTTTTTTTTTTTAAAACGGGAGCCACGGGAAAACCGCGTTATAACCGAATCGCGGTATAACGAGGCGCGTTATAACGGGGTTTAGCTGTATTACAGTAGCACTGCTCATGCAAGTGTAAGGCAAGTGATACAAATTCCGGCCTTGTAGTGTGTAGAATTTTTAGTAGGGATTCCATAAACACAGGGTTTAGGGGAAGTGCAGACGGAAACTGAGACTACAGGGCTTATTTGATCAGCCCTAAAGCGGCTAATCCATAAATCCCCTCAAACAATGATATTTGGTGGTAAAAAATGTGGAAATAAAAAAAATCAGACCCTTTTCATGAAAGGTACTCACAAAGAGATTCTGATTAAGGTATAACAGGAGCATGTAACGAAAAGGCTGTAGGAGAGAGAGCATGACAGAGACTTGTGAATAATATACAAAGCCCAAAGTCCCTCGTAAGCAGGATTTCTGTAATTAGTGCTTTTCCGAGTTATATGGCTCTGATTCAGCCTTGGCTATCGCTCAAATGTATCACCTTATCGACCTCCGTGATTGGCAGCAAAGGATTGAGGCTAGTCTTAACTTTAACACGGCTTGGTACATTATCATTTAAGATTACGAATCGCTTTGTACAACCAATCTTTATGCTTTTTGAAAATATGCAAAACACATGATAAATCCTAAAGCAAAAAAGGAAAGTGCAAGGAGAGAACTATCAATAAAAAGATTTAGTACTTTATGTAAAAAATATACATAATACAAACTTACATATCACAAGTTATAATCGATTCTGATCTCCCCCTTTACAGGCTCCAGTTGTTTAGTTAGCCAGGTCCCCGCCGGTGGAAAAGGGGGGAGGTTGTCTCCCATGCACCCAGATGCAAAGAGGGTATGGGGTGGCCAAGGAAGGGAAGTAAGAGGGGGTGGAGGGCTTGGGGATAACAAGAGCCTAGGGGACCGAGCAAGGAGAAAGTCCTGTCAGGACAGCAGCAACTGCAGCCAAACCGCCTATCCCGGCATCCTCATGGGGGAGGCTGATGTCAGAGGTCCGTCGTCACGGCATCTGGCGTCACGCATCACACAACCAGAAGACTCAGAGCCTCTACGCGTTTCACGTCACGTGACACTTCGGATATATTTGTTAACACAATTTTGAGACTACATTGATTGTATAATGCAGGAGTGGCCAACTCCAGTACTCAAAGGCCACCAACAGGTCAAGTTTAAGGATACCCCCCCTGCTTCAGCACAAGTGGCTCAATCAGTGGCTCATTATGACTGTGCCACTGATTGAGCCACCAGTGCTGAAGCAGTGATATCCCTAATACCTGAATTGTTGGTGGCCCCTGAGGACTGGAGTTCGCCACCCCTGGTATAATGCATACGTGTTTTACTTTTGTTACTAAACAGCTGTACGCAGAAGCACAACCTTTGTTTATATTTAAATATATTTTGACACTACTGTGCCTGTTCTGTGGTTACAATCTAAAATTGGAGCCATATTTTGGTTTGCAATGCTTATTGGCTTATATTTATAGTTGATTTTATTTAATTCTTTAGATTGCCCCACTGTAATCTTATTGACATAATTGGTTGGCTTTGTAAAACGCACAGTATTTAAGCATCTAAACATTTCTAAACAACTTTGTTTCCTACCGGCTGTCATTTTTGGAACTGCTACATAAGATACTCATCTGAGACTCAATATCAATTTACCTTGTGCCAAATGGTAAAAGTGCAATCATTTGTGAGCCGATTCTTCAGATTATGCTAGAAAGGAGTTGTTGAACTGTAGTGTCATGGGTTACTTCCAAGCTACTAATTGTAGTCTCATTTGTGGTTTCATTAGAAATGATTCAGTATTTTGAAATAGTGACTTAAAGTCTTATTGTGTAAAGATAGTTTACAGTTTATTTATTCATAATAGTAAAATGTATTTTGTAGTATTATTTTTTTCTAGCGTTTACGTTTATAGAATGTTTGCCATTAACATACTCCAGTATATTGAAAACATGAGTAATGCAGTTACACTATAAAAGGGATTATTTAAAATACTTTTGGGAGATCCATGTGTTCCATCCCTAACACAAAATAATGCCCAGTGAATTAGAGGGCAGAAGCCATAACGGCCCTTCCTTTGTAAGGGACGTCACTACCTCATTGCGGATTCCAGACCCAAGGTGATCACCATCGCAAGCAGTGGCAGATTAAGACCCTCTGAGACCCCTAGGCACCAGGACTTTGGGGTCCTTTTCTCGAGGCGGTCCTCCTGCATCGTTACGGCGTCATGTGGCATCTCATAGTCATGGAAATGCGTCGCCATCTTACGTCGCGGCGTCATTCCATGTCGGGGTGCCATGACAACGTGAAGCTGCAGGAGGAGGGCCGCTCCGTAGAAGGTAAGAGATGCCCCTCTATCCCTTATGCACACACACGACAGTGACCACCGGGATGCTAAGCATTGGAGCCACAGCACTCGCCCACCGCAACCTACCGGGGCCCCCTAACCTTGGGGACCAGTAGGCATGTGCCTAGTGTACCTACTGAGTAATCCGGCACTGATCACAAAGACTTGTGTAGCCAAGTCCCCTTGAGCTACTAATTCTCTGGCCCCTCTAGCACTGTAAGTCCCAGTACAGAGTGGGCAGTGTTGGGAGCAGATCATGCAGGGCCTGGTTGTATTGTTATATGTGTGTTACCTAATAAAGTTCAGGAGTAGCCTGGTATTTCAAAGGGGGCCTATGACTGATAGGTGGCCGGCTTACAAGCCCCTCCCCTGGGAAGGAGGGGTGTTCCCTCTAAAGGTTAGAGCAAGGGCTCTAGGAGTTAGTTATGTGCTGCCCTCCCTGCTATGAGTCTCTCCTGGACAGGAGTGGGCTGAGGCCTTGCCCTGTTAGGGGGTAAGGTATGCGGAGGAGGGGTGCTCAGGGCCTCAAGCCCGGGGTACTGCCTTCAGGGAATGGAACCTGTACTGATCCTAATAAACCCCAGTTATACCCTCTCTGGTGTGATGTCTGGAGTGTGACTACTGAGAGGAGTTGCCTATGGGGTTCATACTGGCTGCACCTGGATCCTCCTGGGCTGGAGGCGCTGCGCTGACCGAAGAACCATCCCCGATAGCCTGTCCTGATGTCTCCCTATACCACCGCGGAGATCTCAGGCCTTCTGTTCTACCTCACAGGTATGCACCCGCACCAGAATACACTGGTAGCTGCATGATCTCACTTAGTGTAGGGGAAAAGGTGCTACACTTTAGAGATACCTTATGTTTCTATCATCAATCAGTTATATCCTCCAGGTTTATTACATATCCACTTAAAACAGACAGAATGATAAGGCCTCGGCCATGTTCCCTGCTTGCTGGCGGAAGCGCACTGACACGCGCTCCCACTCAGCACTGAGCCCCATCAGCCGCAATTAGAGTGGCTTTAGTAGGGGCTCACCTGTGCTTCCGCGCGCTTGCGGAAGCGCAGGTCTTAGGGGAATTTAAAATTCCCCCGCTTGCCGGTGCGACAGGCCGGCCACGTGAGCAGTTCGCCCAATGAGGGTGAACCAGCTCCGTGACGTCACTGGCCCGCCCCCGGCCAGTGAAGTGCCCGCCCCCGGCCCGCCCCCTTACGGCGAGCAGGACAAGCAACCGCAAGGCCAGAGAAAGCACCCGCATTTCCTGAGCCTCAGCACGCCAGCGGTAAGCATGTCCGAGGCCTAAGAAGGATGAAGGCCTGACCCGTGTCTTAAATAGGAAGCTATGCTGCACTAAAATACACAACACTGACAGCCATCTT
This sequence comes from Ascaphus truei, assembly GCF_040206685.1. Lineage (NCBI taxonomy): Eukaryota > Metazoa > Chordata > Amphibia > Anura > Ascaphidae > Ascaphus > Ascaphus truei. Next base: position 47,725,449 of record NC_134496.1, read on the forward strand.
TTACCATCGCCTGGTCAGGGCCATTGCAACCAGAGACATCATTACTAATCTACTTGTTTACTGACCTCCAGGACCATGTTCAACTACACCTCAGAACTTACTGAGCTAGTAGCCACTATCAATGGAAAAGGGGCATTACCTCTTGGCCATTGTGTTTTTTATTGTTTTAATAAATGCAGCCGTTCCTTAAATTTACGGTAATGCAATTATGAAAGCTGCCGATCGATCTGTTCCCCCGTGATTGATCGGCGAAGATCCTGCTTACTAGGGCGCCCACTATGGCTGCCTATTTCATAGTAGTTACATAGTAGATGAGGTTGAAAAAAGACATACGTCCATCAAGTTCAACCTATGCTAAGTTTAGACGACAGATACTTTATTCTATATCCGTACTTACAGTAAATTGATCCAGAGGAAGGCAAAAAAAAAAAAAACAGACAATTACAGAATATTGAGAAGGGGTCTTCAAAGGCCACACTCTCTCTCCTGTCCTGTCCAACACAGTGATGTTAACCCTATTCCCTACTATCTTCCCCAACATGGGTAAGAATAATGTCCACTAATGTCAGTGGTCCATCACCTACAGACTTCAGAGCTGCCATCCCACAAGATGTAGGACCTGATTCCGTGGCCCCAACAGGCACAGGGACGGCAACCATATAATTCCCCAATAAATCACAGGAGAATTGGTCTAGTGACTTGGCTTTTACATGGTAGATTAGGTTAAAAAAAGACATACGTCCATCAAGTTCAACCTATGCTTGATTTAGACAACAGATACTTTATCCTATATCCGTACGTACAGTGTATTGATCCAGGGGAAGGCAAACAAAAAACCCCAGTGAAATATCATCTAATGATATCTCATAAGGGGAAAAATAAATTCCTTCCTGACTCCAAGAATTGGCAATTAGATCACTCTCTGGATCAACATCATTCCAATGTTAACTTATTTGGAATATCCCTGTATACCTTTCCTTTCTAAAATGATGTCCAACCTTTTTTTGAACAAATCTTTCGTATCTGCCATCACAGTCTCCATTGGTAATGAATTCCACATTGTAACTGCCCTTACTGTAAAGAACCCTTTCCTTTGTTGCTATGAAATCTCCTTTCCTCCAACCTTAAGGGATCACCCTGTGTCCTTTGTACTGCCCTTGGGATTTCAAAAGAGGAAGTGCTGTGGCTCTCTAAATGGCTACTATAGCAACTCAATAAAGCTTACTACATAAAACAATCATTACAAAGAGAAAATATGCAGTAAATATTATATAATACTAGGCTACACAACTGATTTATTTTAAAAAGAAGAAAAAAGCGATAAAATTTTGATTTAAATGATAATTTTAGGGGATTTCAGTCTCCAGATAGATGATCCATGTCACAAGCTTTCTGGATTCCATGATACTTGGATTTAATGTCCGCCACAATGACACACTGGCCATGCCACCATTAAAGCTTCTCCGTCTCAATTTCCAACATCCACTAAACCAATGATAAAATAAGAATATACACATCATGTAAAATATTGGATCCTTACAGAAGGTCACCTCCTGGCTTGATTATGGGCACTCACTATATCCTGGCTTGTCAAACAATCAGATCAATAGTTTACATGAGATTCAGAATACCACAGCTTCATTTTCACATCAGTGCAATAGAAATATGCATAGTTTAGAGTCAGGAATAATGGGCAAAAACCTGCACCACACGTATCAAATCCCACTAGTTTTAATGGGTTTCATGTTTGTTTGGTAAATGTGATGTTGTTTTAGTTTTGCAGCCTGAAGACTTTGATATATAGATGCCAATAAGGGCGTCTCATTACCAGTGACCAGCACAGCAGAGGATTAAGAAAGATCTGTAACATCTCTTCTGTATTGTGAAGGTACTCAAGAGGAAAACCAATAATCCCAATAATGTCCCGTTTTAAATTGTCAGGGTGGAAACTATCAATATAGTTTTAGCTGATGCAGCTTACTTATACAATAACAATGTTGATTCTCCTGACTCAAATACCATCATGTTGATACATTTGCAGTTAAGTATCTCTCGTGGCACAGTATTTCTGAGCCTACCGCCATTAATGCACTTTCTTCATAAATCAAGTACTGTCACACACTTATAGTTAAGCATCATCGTCAGTCAGAGCCCAATGTCATGTTTCTTATTATATGGGGGTTATTTATCAGAGCTGAAAAAACTTGGGTAATAATATTTGAAAAACAAAATTAGATACCAGAATTATCAAAGGAAAAAAAAAAAGTTAATTTCTCAAAGTTGGAAATGATCTTCTTTAAGAAATGTGCTATTTTTTGTACAACATTTGTTGTAGCCAGGATGCTTTGATAAATACCCTCGTGTTTGGCAGGCAGTATGCCAAATTTGTGCTTTCTTAGGAGGCTAATGTTGCTTTAAAAAAGGAGATCATTCATTAAAGTTTCACATCTGCAAAACTGGGCATGAAAGGTACCAAAAAACATATCAAAGAAAAATAAATTCCATTAGGACTTGGATAAACTATCCCCTATCTCTCTGCAATGTTCAAGCTAAAAACTCGAAGGTATATATGCATTCTGATGGATAAATATGGGTAGATTTCATTATACTATCACTCCAAGAAGCTGCTTTCCTAACTGCTTCAAACCCCCACTCCCTAAAAACCGGCAAAAACTGACAAAAAACACTTTAATACACGGGGTGCCAAACGTTTGGTGTTGCGCCCCACTGCCTGCTCTCAACCGCTGCTCCCCCACTTACCTTTGTTCTGGAGTCAAATGATGCGGTGGGGTCATGTGATGTCACATCACATGATCCTACAGCGTCAGTTGACGCCCCATTGCCATGGCGACGTGTCGCCCGGAGCCAAGGTAAGTGAGTTACAGAGGCCTTGCGCACTCCCTGGCAGTTAATTTAAATGCTTTGGGGAAGAGCACAGGGCTCTGTAATGGCTGTGCCTCTCCCCCCACCACCATGTTGCTCCATTTGCGACACAATACATGTAACCTAATATTTTTAGAAAATCTTTTATTTCTCTTATTGAATAAAAAGTGGCTTAACTTCTTCTTTTTTTTTAACATGGCCATTAAATTCAGAGTGGATGTCAAAGAATTTGTTTGCTTTGAGGCCGACTTCAAAGTGCTTTTGTTTTACATCCACTTCAAAGTGTACATTTACAACATAAATGTAATTGTGCTGCTCATTTGAGCCCCTGTGCCATCCGAACCTTACCTAACCCCTCCATCTGTGGCTTACATAGGTCCCCCATTTCATAATGCCTTGTGGTGCTCTTCAGTCTCCAAACTTTACCATGAGGACACTTCCCTGGCATTGTGTTGTGAGAATGAAGCTCAATAAACTCAATAGGTAACTGTCCTCACTCAGTCGAAAGATAAATGGTTTGAAGGCTGCATGAGATTGACATGGGGAGGAAAGACAGTGACCATGGATCACTTGGTAAAGTGAGACACAAAGCGAAAGAGTGTGTTGGGCAGGACATGTTGGGACTCGAAGAGGAATTTAGGCCAGAATTAGAGATGGGTTGAAATGGTTTTGCGGATTTGGATCTGCCTCGGATCGGACGGTTCCTTTGGTCCACGGATTTCCGTGGATCAGTCTCAAAAAGGCCAATCCACCCTTTTCTGATTTTTTTTTCTAGCACCAGCAATCCCCATGGCGAATTAATAATTTGCTGTCAGATTGTTAAAGATCCGCACTCAAATGTGAGGGGAGAGAGAGAGTGCAGATTTTTAACTCAACATGGAATCTGAGTGCAGATTCTTAAAAATCCATCTGGATTGTGTCCAATGGCAGATTCAGACTCATCTGCTCAGATTTTTTTAGTACCCAATCCGCAGACGGAATGTGCTTTTCGGGTGACAGATATGGTCAAAACAATCCGTGGAATTCCGGGGAACGGATTCGGATGGCTTCATCCATCCATGGTTAGAATGACCTGAGGGGTGGACTTCTCAATCTGACAAAAAGCATAAGGGCAATAGTCATGGGTATTTCTGTTTTCGACCCAGATCAAGGTACAGTATGCAACTCGTCCTGAGGCTCTCTGTAAACAATATCCAAACTAATGCCAACCACGGAAAAAACAAATACTGTTTAAACAACATGATTTTGAATAATGAATGACGTTAACATTTTTCATTTAACAAGTCTACGCGCATAATAAAACAGATGAATTCCATTTATTTTCAAATGACTTCAAATATCCTTTGGCGCAAAGCAAGATGTGTTATTGTGTGACTTCTGTTTAGCAGCCAGTATAGAAAACGATTTAAGTGTACTTCAACCACTGTCATCTCAATATAATCATTGAAATAATCCAATGTAAGACACTCCTAATCAGTGGCAGCTATACTATAGTGAGTAGAAATGTGAGTAGACGTTTTTCATACTCCTAAGCAAACTTTTTACTCTTTTTAGTTCAGCGAAAAAGTTAACTTCAATTGAAAACAGTCGCAACAAGTGTGCTTCGTGTTAAGAGGTATATGGCCATTGCATGTTTTATGCTACTGCGTGGTGCACTCACGAAGAAGACATGACACTTGCCACCGGTGGAAACGCGGCAAAGTGGTCCCGTAGCAAAGTGGATCCTACCACCAAATCAGAGGAGTAAAGAGGTCGGCGCGTAAGTGGTCTTGGTAAAAAAAAATATATAAAAGATTTATTGAAGGTAGATCGAAGTTCCGGTCCGCTTTCTTGAGAAAGCGAAAAGTCGAACGACTTTCAATAATTCTTTTTGATACCTCTTTTTACCAGGACCACTTGCGTGTCGACCTCTTTACTCTTCTGCATTGCACGGTGTATTCATTTTGCTTTCAAAATTCGACCAAACTCTAAAAAAAATAGCATCTCAGGGATGCTACTTTGCCACTTTAAAATAGTGATTTTGAAAAATGTGGGTTGTTTTGCTAGACATTTAGCAACCGCCCTGCTCTCTCCCTGATCAGGGGAAATCCCACAGTCCCCCAAGCCGGTCAGGTCACTATGTCCAGAGAGGTAATACACATATATATATATCCAGTATTGCATCTATTTTTTTTACTGGGCAGAATGTCCAAATATAGGAAAGTCTGGTTCAATCCTGGACACCTGTTGTAAGTCATAGATATGTGGCGTTTAAATAAGTACACTGTTACCCAAATTATTATTCAGTACTATTCTGCATTAGGCTGATTCTCAGATGCCTTTCATAGTTGGAGTGAGGAGTTCATCCCTTAGAATATTGCATTTTAGGCATTTCTCTTAGCGAGAAGTTTATGTATTGAAATAGCAAATACATTTCAATGGATAAAAATATCTTAAGTGTGGGTTACAGAATTACATTTATTTGTAATTATGTTTTGAAATGATAACAGTCCATTTCATTTATAATGAATGATATCTGCAGCTGTAAAGATGTTTCTCCACCAAAAAAATGATTTGTCTATATCACAAAATGAAACTCCAATTAACACTGTAAGTGGTATGTTTGAAACGGATTAACTAAACCAATGCACAAATAAATGTGTTATTTAGCACTAGCTACAGATTGATTCAAATAATGCATGCTCAGAATAAAGGACATTTGTATTTCTCAAATCTACTGGAGGAAAAAAATCTCTTTAGTTCAGCGCTGTACAATGTTTTAAAGCTTTTGAATAGAGATGTACAAACATTCACCCAAATTGGCGAACCTGGAGAAAGCTGCCATTTTGTTTCCACAATTAAAAAGATTGAACTTTTGTAAAACTTTCTGGGATCCTGACACGATCGCTGACTTGCCGTCTAAGAACGCAGTGATGTGATGATGTCACCACTGATAACCCGGAAAGGAAGCGTCCGCCTCAGTAGATGCGCGTTTTGAACCCAGTGAGCCACCGTACTTAACAGGGACGTTCCGTCCTGATGACATCACCAGATCAGGCTGCATAAGATGGCGATGATGACTGCATGCGGACAGGCGTCTTCCTCCTTGCTGGACCGTGGTCTTTCCATTGAGCGAATTCCCATTGGATACTTCAGAACTGCGAATTTGGAGCCTGTTGACATCAGATTTCTTATTTCTTTTTGACCCTAAGTATATCGTGGATGCCTATTTTTGAGTGATGAGTTTATAATAAGGTGCCCATTTGGTTGCGCATGCGCAAATGGCCCACACGCGAATGGCCCACACCGATCGGTCATGCGCGGCTGACAAGAGCCGATTGCGCATGCACGACTAGTAAGGGCGGATAGCACGTCAGGATCAGCTCTTGCAGGCTGCGCATAGCAGATCAGTGCGAAAAAACGGGATTTTTTTTAACTTTTTAAAGAGTCATTGGGAAACCAGAGGGAGGGGGCACAAGTCCAAAAACGAGACATTGTTTCCATTTGTCCATAGTCTCCCACCCCCCCCCCCGATATCCATTTCATGTTTTGCTTCTCCATGCTGAGCATTCCCCACCATCAGGCTTTATGGATAAGTATTACTGTCTCATCTCTTAGTTTTGTCTATGTCTATTTTGAAGTGCATCAGAGGACATGTCTATCAAGAACATAAGAAGATAGCCTTTGTTTGAATGATATTAGAATAATAATTGTGGTTTATAAGATTACCAAATAGAAATGAGGATTTATTAAAAACCCTTACATCATAAAAAGGGTCTGACAGCCAAGAGATTATAAGCATGTACTTGGGTAGGCCAAAATCCCCATCTTTTCCTAAAATACATAAAACGGTTGTTGAGGGAGTTCCGTGAAGCATGGTCTATAGAAAATGATATACAATTTTAGGAAGCAATAAATAGAATTAATATTTTCTATGCCCTTGAGATATGTAGCAGAATGGGCAGTGAATTACAGTAAGTCCACAGGCAACAGTGAAGACAGGCCAGATGTAACATGTTGTTCTACAGCCTGATTTTTTTCAGGGTCTATCTTCAATCTCTGGTAAAGAATACTTATAATGAACTTGCTGACCACAAATTAGCCCAATGCAAAATGGGAAAGGCACTAATCATGGAAGCAACACGTGACTTTCCTCCTCCTCTAATATTTAGAGAAATAGTGGTTGGTAAATAAAGTAGATGAAAAACAAAATTCTTTCTACAATCATCTCTACAATATGCAAGCTGGACAATGATACCTAAACTAATTTGAGTCACCGGTATCATTGTTGAGCTACTTGCCGTAATCCATGTGGCCATCCAAATCAATGAGCTCAAAAGGTATTAGAAATATATTGATTCACATAGTTCAGGACACACCGAACCAGATCAATTCATTTTTGTTGCACAAGCATTCTTGGGAAACAAGTGGACAGCATGGGAATTATTGTAAATTAATCTGATGTCGAAAAAAAGAAGTAGAAATATGTCTGAAGTCATTTTAATTAGCGGTCATATTTTCAAAATTGTATATATTTCAAACCCTGTAAAACATTATTGATTAGCATTTTGATGAAGTCCAGAACTCCACAGGATTTGGCAATGTTCTTCTTGCCTACCCCCATGTAATAGCACAGCTATGTGCAGAATCAATACAGTCCAATTCCTAGGCATAAGTCACTTTGTGATCTGCTTCATTATAACCATTTTAACCGCTTTGGTGACAGAGACACAAAAATAGCAAAACTGCACCAACAGCATCACTTTATCATTTGTATTTTGGCCTTTAGCTAAATGAGGCCAAGAAGCTGCAAAAAAAAAAAAAAAAAAGGCAATAAATTAATTGAAATTAATTGAAACATAAATGAAATCACATCAGACTTGTTCTCCTGACACTGCTAGACTAAAAGAGCACAGCCTGCAAGCCAGCGTCTGAATACAATGTGCGTGCTGACTCTGACTTCTATTCAATAGCTTTATGTCATTTTCCTCTTTTCTCTCCAAACAGAAACATTTCCTCTAGTCCTAATTACGCTTTTCTTTTTATAACTGCTGCATCTGGCAATCCCTTTCTCACTCTATTCCACTTCTGCCTCAGCTCCTGATGCTGGCTTTCTCCATCCCCTCCTAGCACTGAAACGCTGTAAGTAACGGCTCACTGCAATCAGGATGCAGCAACTCAAGCCTTTCCAGGCTGATATTCCTCTTCCAATCAGAAAGTGATGTGTCCATCGTTTCTCTAGAAGAGATCAGGGCCAAGGGTGAGGTAAAGAGGCAACGGCATCAAGCAGCATTTTCCTAGGGTGGCATTTTCCTGGCATACCCGGAATGGAGGCACAGAAAATGCTGCCCGAGGGACAGCTTGATGACGGTGCCATCGATGCCTCTGAAAAATCCGGGGCATCTCCTCCTGCTATCACACGGCATTGCGTTGCCTTGACAACGGGATGCCATATCACGCAGCAATGTCGCGTGGCGTCACGTTGCCATGACAACGCGACGTCATGTGACATCGCGACGTCACATGATGCCACGTAGCAGGAGGAGAGGCCGGTTGGACAGGGTGAGAGGCTCCGCACGCTCTGGGGGGCGGAGGCTTTCTGCGCTCGTCTCAGGACAGAATTTCGAATCTAGCATTCGACAACACATTACTATGCAATGCATGTTCTATATGTAGGGCTTTTCGGTGCTTATTCTTTTGTAAAATCAGTGGGTTTTTTAGTTTCCATACGCCCCCGTAATGCCTTTGTCCTCTATCCCTGAACGGGCAGCTACAAGAATTGGCATTTAATAGGAAAGGAGGCTTTATTTCTGCTTTTTATGTTTTTTTAACTGAAAAATGCAAGCTGATCAGTCGTGGGTTTTTTTTCCGGTTAAAAGCAAAAACAAGAACACCTATCTATATGTAATCACTGGAGAGTTGCACGAATGTCTTTCATTTTCCTTCAATAAAATGTGATTTTCTAGTCCTAATGCATTTTGCATTTTTTTCCGCGAAATTATTGCGAAAGTTCCAATTGCTCGGGAATGCAATATACCGTATTGGCCTGAATATAGCACGGCCTCGTGCATAATACGACCCTAGAGTTTGAAGGTGTTCTACATGAAAAATTAAAGGTGTTAGGCTGCGCATATAATACGAGTACAGTTTTTGAAACGACATTTTAAGGAAAAAACATAGCTCTATATTCGGCCTATACGGTATTCACCACATTGGAATTTTGCCAAAATGCCACTATACAAAGGGCCATGCAATTTCTGCACTGGAATTTGCAGTTTACGTTGATTTTAATGCTTAACAAACGTTTTGCAGACGGCTTCCATTTTCGCAAAAGAAAAAAAAAAGCATCTTTCCAGCAGTTACAGAGTTTTAGCCAAATAGAAGCAAAGAAAACAAAAATATTACATTGAATCATGCATGTCAATGAAGCCTTAAAAACAGGCATTAAAATGTTTGAAACAAATGTATTAATACTGGCATACCCCACATCAACGTACGCAATGGGACCGGAGCATGTATGTAATGCGAAAATGTACTTAAAGTGAAGCACTAAACTTTTTCCCACTTATCGATGCATGTGCTGTACTGCAATCGTCATATACGTGCATAACAGATGTAAATAACACATATGTAACAGGCTCTATAGTCTCCCCGCTTGCGCACAGCTTCGGTACAGGTAGGGAGTCGGTATAGCTGTTCAGGACGTGCTGACAGGCGCATGCGCGAGCTGCCGTTTGCCTATTGGGCGATATGTCCTTACTCGCAAGTGTACTTAAAGTGAGTGTCCTTAAACCGGGGTATGCCTGTACATGTGTAAAATTAGACACAAAATGAAATATCAATTGCTAGAAGGACCAAGCTCAATTGTTCTGCCATGCACAGAGGAAGAAAATCTGGTCAATAATCTCTGCAAGCCCAGCGGGAAAGGCCACAGGCAGCAGTTATCCTAATAACTTGCATTTTTGTACATCAATTATATTGGTGCATTGGTCTACAAAATATAGTAAGGTAAAAATGACTGATGTAGAAGTAACAGGATGAGGCCTTCGTGCGAGAGGTCTGGGCTGCAGCTTGAAAGAAATCCCCCCCTGGTGAATAGCCAATGGATCATTCCACGAGCCATAACTAAGGCAACTTCAGATATACTATATACAGAATGTATGGGTCATTTATCAAATTCTCACAGCTGAAAAACTAGGGTGAAAAAAGAACTCACTAGATTTATTGATGAAAAGAAATCCCATTAAAAGCAGAGGTTTGGTGGGTGCTGTGTATTTCCACCAGTTTTACCCCAGTTTTGTGTCCAAGATACTTTGATATATGACCCCATAAGGCAGAGTACCAGCATCCCAAACTGCTGCATCCTGTTAGTAATTGAGCAAGTGAGCCTGAGAAGATGATCTATGTTGAGGAAGGGGAGGAATTCATCAGAAAAGAAAAATCCAGGGCTGAGCATTTCACCCCCAAGATGTTGCATTTTTTGCTGACTGATTTGTTATTAAGAAGTGAGCTTTAGTTTACAAGGGTGCTCAACTCCAGTCCTCAAGGCACCCCCTCCCCTCCCCTCAACAGGTCTGGTTTTCATAATATCCCAGTTTCTGCACAGGTGGCTCAATCAGAGGCTCAGATTGAGCCACTTGTGCTGAAGCAGGGACTGATTGAGCCACGTGTGCTGAAGCAGGGGCTGATTGACATGTGCTGAAGCTGGGATGTTCCAAAATCCTGACCTGTTGGGGGGGGGGGGGGGTTGAGGACTTGAGTTGAGCACCCCTGAGTTAGGACATAAAGCTTTAATGGAACGGTTGGAGCTAGTGCATTTCTTATTTTTTGTAAATCCTCAAATCTAATTCCCCAGTGGACTATTGTTATTTTTCGATGAGGTCAATTCATACACCTGGTGTAATACAAGTATACAATACTCCACACTGTATCAGGATTTATTGCAAGTTTGTCTCTGTGATATTTAAACCGCTCCACTCGAGCAAGAGCTGACATTTAATGAGTTAGCTTTGTCAGAATGAAACAAATGAGAAATACCGGTCTTCTTTCTTAACCTACTGACAATAGGAAAAGGGAGTGATTGTATTAAAGAGTGTCATGTGCAAACCTTACAAAGTGAGGCAAAGGCCAAATATCAAGCAAAGTGTGTGACGTTTGGTGGATATTTTCAGTGTCATTTTTTTTTTGACTAATGGTTTTGCCATCAATTCAGTCCAATGTATTATTCTGTGTCATCCTGCGCCAGCAGCGTCTTAATTGTATGCAAATGACAAAAAGCTGGAGTGTGTGTTTATACAGATGTGGAAATCCTCTCACAGCACAAAAGAACAGGGCAATTTATACTAAATGTGGGACAGGTTTTCTTTTTGGGTTGCTCTGTGAACAGCTTTTTTATCATGGTCTGAAATGCAGCACACACGTCATGGTAAAGTTGTAAAACAATTCAGAATACGAAAAATGGGTGCACGTCTTTCTCTAGCATTAGTGTCTTAGACAAAAATCTTAATATGTCTTCCAAGAAATTCCCATACTGTAATATTCACATATCTTTGCCACCTCTTCTTGGGAAATGGTAGCAATAGCACCCTTTCCCTTTGGTCGATAATTAGGAATTGATTACATATATTAACCACTGGTTACAAAATAGAAAATGTCTTGCAAAAGTAGGCAATATTTTTTCACATCCAGTTAGTAACAGGTTGTTGAACTAAACGACAAATATAAACTCTGCTGATCATTTCACACAATAGTCAGTCTCTTCATCAGGTAATACACTGCACTCTTTATGTTTTCTTCTTTAACTCTTTATTGTCTTCCTCTCCTTTTTCACACTTTACTCCATTTTAGTACATAACACCACTAACACATCTCTCTTTACCTTCTTTTGTGTCAATTGTGTGCCTTGCCATTACTCTCAAATCTCACACCCTTTCTTCCCCAGACTCACCCTCCCTCTATGGTATTTCTATTAAACATCCAACATGTACATTAAATGAGGACATGGGATACAGTACACCAGAAAGCAGACAGTGGATGCACCAGTGTTGGAAAACACTGTCAAGAATCCAGCAGACAGTATAATGTAGGATACTGCAAGTACCATCAAGGATAAATGTGCAGAAGGATCTTCTATCTATTCTACACTGTAAGAAAATGCATCAATTTGCATAATTTAGCCTTAGTTGATTAGGTCTGTTCAGAAACCTATTGGTTTTCAGACCTATTTAGGAAATATTAATCCCATCAGTGTCATCAAGATCTGAGAAGCTGAGTGTATTGTCCCCATGTCTCTCAGGGAATGAGGGGCTGACCAGATTACTTGACTGCATATTTAAAGGGCATGATTTTAACCTGCTAGTAAATTAACCTGGCAGATGAATAAATAAAAAATACATGGAAGACCTTTACTTTAGTTCCATCACTGACATCTCCTTGGGGGATTTGAAATCCTCTTATTTTAAATGCAAATCATGACTGATGTGGTCCATTTCTTTAAGCCTAAGAAGCAGTTTAGTGGAAGTGTAGATGACAGTATAATAACATAGTTTTACAAATAAAACACACACACACACACACACACACACACACACACACACATATATATAGCGTGTATATATATGTGTGTGTGTGTGTGTGTGTGTGTACACACAGTATATATATATATATATATATATATATATATATATATATATATATATATATATACACGTGTATATATATACTGTATATATACACACACACACACATACACACAAATTGATTAAAGGGAAGTCTCTTGACATTTGTTCAAATGAGGGAAACAATGAAATAACTGGGGATACAGAAACAGACAAAAAGTTATTTATAGCCTATTCAATTAAATTGTAGGTGAATTCAACCCAGAGCCTTAGATCTCTCTTACCTTGTACTCGTCCCAGATCTGCAATCACAAATACTCGAGTTAGCCTAATACAAGGCTAAGGAGATGCAGAATTGAAGCATTTTGCAGCACCTTCACTTAATGAACACAGACATTGCTGTAACTGCAGCCTCAGTACCCACCAGCAGCTCCCACAGGACTCCAATTTCCCCCAGCACCGCCAATAAAAGATATATCCAAAAAAGCTATCTTGTTGCCACTAAAAAAAAAAAAAAAATAGAAGAGGAAGCAGAAAGCAACTTGCATGCCAAAAAAACCCCAACCAAATCCACAGATTCCGAGTCTGCTTAATAGCAGAGAAATCCCAGGGTGAGAGAAGTAGGGGAGATAGGGGGAGAGAGGAGGGGGGGGGGGAGCTTTTGGAAGATGCCTAGAAGGAGATTAGGATGAACAGGTTCTTCCACTGACTCTGTATATCCAGCAGCCGCCCCTAGTGCCCATGTAAGGGCTCTGCTACAGCCTGCTTGGTTCTGTGCGGTCACACTGAGCACTAGGGAGGAGGAGGAGGAGGAGGAAGAGGAGGAGAGAAAGTCTATGCACCGGCCACACAGCCACCGTGCGCGCTCTGTGCTCTTGCGCTTGGCCGGTGCACACAGCGGAGGAGGAGGCAGCAGCGCTCAGGGAGAAGGGTCCAGGACATCCTATGTAACGTTCAGCAAAACCAGCCAGAGAGGGGGAATCCCCTCATTGCAAGTTCAACAGATTGGGGCCCCAGTGAAAGCAGAGGTGTCAGCCTCCACAGGGCCCAAAAAATCAGTGAGATTAACCCCTCCTCCCCCAAAAAGGTATTTGTATTAAAAGTGATGATTTTTTTTTTGTCGAGAAAACCCATTGAAGTCTATAAGGAGCCAAGGCTAAAAACCAGTGAGGCGCACAGAAGAGAAGTGAGCCGTGTTGGCATGTATGTGGAACCCCAAAAAGGGGGTTTTGGGAATCCAACTTTCATGTTTTTAAGTTGAGCCATTTTGGTCCCACATGACATTTACCAGGTGTGACACTTAACCCATTCACTGCCAGAAAGTTTTGCAATACATGTGTCACCTGCACATCTGGCAGCAAAAGAGTTAAGTACGTTCCTGTTGAAAGAGCATTTACATTTTACAGACATAAATGTTTCTTTTTTTTCCGGGTTTCCCATGTAATATGATTATATTGCATTGTAGGCAGTACAATTGTTTTGCAAAAAAGTGACTATATTCCCATTAATTCAGGGGTTCTCAACTCTAGTCCACAAGGGCTACCAACAGGTCAGGTTTTCAGTATATTGCAGCTTCAGCACAGGTGGCTCAATCAGCCCCTGCTTCAGCACAGGTGGCTCAATCAGTCCCTGCTTCAGCACAAGTGGCTCAATCAGTACCGGTACTTAGGCAGGGATATCATTAAAACCTGACCTGTTGGGGTGTCTTGACTGGAGTTGACAACCTCTGCATTCATTAATAACATACCAACACATTCCGTAGAGCAGTACGATGAGCTGGGAAGGCAAAACCCTTTTACAACATAAACACAGACAGTGGCGAGAAAACGTTTGTGAACCGCAATGATAATTATGGAAATTCCATAGGTTTTCATTAATAAACTTCTTGAATCAAATATTCAAGAGGGTTTATATTAACCAATTCCATGTCTTTTGAAACAGAATGATGTACAGGTATGCATTAGACTAACAATGATTATTTAAGAGTCAGGGTATGTGCAAAAGTAAGTGAAACCCTGGTATCAGCTAAATTAAAGGGGATAATTAGAATCAGGTGTTTAAATAATTAGGTAGACCTTCAGGTCTTAGTTTGGGAGGCCCCACCCTACGCAAAGATCGGAAACTTTGTGTGCTTGGTCTTCACCATACGAGTGTGTGGAAACATGGCATGCCACGCTCAAAATAATTCAGAGGACCTCAGAAAAGCACTTAGTGATGCTCATCAGTTTCAAAAGGGTTACAAAAACATTTCTAAGGACATAGGGCTCCACCAATCCAGTGTCAGACAAATGGAGAAAGTTCGAGACCACAGTCACTCTACCCAGGAGCGGTCATCCTACCAAAATCTCTTCAAAAACAAACCGGCAAATCATCCAGGAATTCACAAAGAACCCCAGCGTAACATCCAAATATCTGTATGCCACTCTCACTTTGGCTAATGTGAGTGTTCATGACTCACCTACAGTACCAGAAAAAGACTGAACAAGAATGTTGTTCATGGAAAGATAGCCAGGAGGGAACCACTGGTCTCTAAAAAGAACATTGCTGCCATCTGAAGATCGCCAAAGAGCACATAGATGATCCACAAGACTTCTGGAACAATGTTCTCTGGACAGATGAGTCAAAGGTAGAACTTTTTGGCCTCAATGAGAAACGTTATATTTAACGAAAAAGTAAAACTGTGTTCTAACACAAGAACCTCATCCCAACCGTCAGGCATGGTGGTGGGAGTGTGATGGTTTGGGGCTGCTTTGCTGCCTCAGGACATGGACGGCTTGCCATCATTGACACAACCACGAATTCTGAATTGTATCAGAAGATTCTAGAGGAGAATGTCCGGCCATCCGTCTGTGAGCTGAAATGAATGTGGGTCATTCACCAAGACAATGATCATAAACATACGAGCAGAGCTGCACAAGATTAGCTGCAGAAGAATAATTTTTAGAATGGCCTAGTAAAAGTCCGGACCTAAACCCCATTGAAATGTTGTGGCAGGACCTGAAATGAGCTGTCCATGCAAGAAAGCCCTCAAATGTCATAAGTTGGAGAAGTTCTGTAAGGAGGAATGGGTCAGAATTCCTCAGAACCGATGTGAGAGACTGATCAGCAGTTACAGAAAACGCTTAGTTGAAGTTATTGCTGCTCAAGGGGCACTGAATCTAAATGTTCACATACTTTTTCAAACATGATTATTGAATGGTTAATAATGTGTGGATAAATAAATGTTTAAAAAAGTTTCAGATTTTTGTGTAATTTGTTTGATTAGGTTATCTATTATTAGATCTTAGATTAAGGTTTAATAACATTTTAAGTTTGAAATATGTGAAAATCCTAAGTGGATCACAAACATTTTCTCGCCACTGCACATGGGTACTGCTGGTTAGGAGGGTTCTGGTACAAGGAGCTTGCTATCTAAAAAGGAGCGGCAATGGAAACATACTGTACAATGGCAGAGGGAGGTTACCGTGCTTCCAAAAGCTGCTTGCCATAAATCAAGTAGTTGGCAGTGCTCTTAACTCTGTTGCAGATGATCGGTATTATAGGGAAAGTGATTTGCACGCATTCTTTTTTTACATGAATGACATTGTCAACCACAGTTATACAGAGCCCCTCTGCAGCTATGGCATTAGTTTCAGCTTAGAAGCAACTCTTCCAGATGGAATTAAATTGCTATGTCATATGTGGCAGAAATGATACAGGTGAAATACCTCTTACTTTGTCATTGTAGAGGGAGCTAAGCAGACAAGGAAAAATGAAGGGATTGAACCATACCATTAAGAGACATACAGTACAGGTATTTCATATCTGGCCATACCACCATATGAGTAAGAAAAAGACATTGATATGTTACCATTAGATGATGTTTTCCAAAGCTATACTTCACTCTTGCAAAGAATAAAAAATGTTTTAATAATATATATATATATATATATATATATATATATATATATATACTGTATATATATATATATATACACAAAAGACGTAGAGACGATGCACTCACAGGACATCTTCTGCATAACGGTCCATATAAGGATCGAAACGTCGATCCTGCCTTTTAGAATAAAGAATTGTTTGCAGTTAAGGAGTCCTGTGAGTGTATCAACATTTACTCAGTGCATGGAGCACCCAGGAAATGGATCCATGGAACTGTGAGTGCACTTTGACTTATTTAATATATATGTAGTAACAAAAGAGGGAGAGTGTAGGTGATACGATACCTTTCATTGGACCAACATGTTAAGTTACAAGCTTTCCAACCTTTCAGGGTAGGGGCACACAAGATAACAGCGAGCGCACATGGAAAAAAAAACATATAGTTAAGAACTATATTAGATGTCTGCTAGTGGTACATCATAAAACAAGTTAGGGAAATGGGATGGAGTAATAGTAATGATCATATAAACAAACACTCACACGGCCAAATGTGAGTGACTGTCACATCTGTTGCAGTGTGGTTGTCTCTGATGAGGTCACCACTGTACTCACAGCCCCTGATCGCCAGGTCTTCCTCCCAGGGTGAATAGGCGTGTATGTATGTCCTTGTAGACAATGTGTATAAATCTTCTATGGTGTCCCTGCTGTGCATCTCCTCTCCTCTGATGATACCTCAAAGAAAGGGTAAAGGCAGCAGGGGTTGGTCCTAGACGACCACGTGATAGATGACTGATAGGGATAATGAGTATATATAAAGATATTTTTCACTCACACAGGCATATGTGAGTGCCCTTGTAGATAGGATATGTAGATAGTCTCTGGTACTCCTGCTGCGTATCTTGTCCAATGGTACCTCAGACAGAGGAGTGAAAACAGTGGGGATTGATCCCAAAACGGAGTAATGGGAGGTGACTTATATATAGTAAATAAATAAATAACTAAATCACTCACATGGGCTTATGTGAGTGCCCTCACATCATAAACTGGATGGTAGGTCCCAGGTAAGTTGCTTCACACTCAGCTTCTCTCAGTAATAGAGTGGAAGAGCGAGACTCAGGTTCCACATTTAAGTGTGTTAGTGGCAGTAATATGTGTTCCTGGGTCCGTGCAGATTGTCAGTCTTGGGTGCCTAGGGTAGGGGTAAACAGAGGTTGGAAAGCTTGTAATATCAACCACTTGTTGGTCCAATAAAAGGTATCATACCACCTACACTCTTCCTCCTTTGTTAGTAAATGGAAGAAACACCCCTACCCACCATTTATATATATATATACTGTGAGTGGTTTAACTTGCTTTGCTAGTCCCATGCTGTGCTTAAAAGCTGTTTGAACGGCGATGCATTTGCTTAAATGGGCTCCATGTGTATGGATATTCCAGGCAAAAGGTGACACGTGTGCTCATTTGCATGTCATTTCCCAGAATTCCTTGCTGCAGTGGGAGCACTGTATGCTGGGGGATAATGGTTGAAAGGCAGGGGTGCACACCCGTCTAAGACATGTGAATGTGCTCACAAATGATATTCTATTATATATAGATAAATAGAGCCAATATATATATATATATATATATATATATATATATATATATATATATATATATATATAAATCTGTTGTAAAAAGCAAATTGCCATCTAGCCCTCATGGAGAAGCAGTAGCTAAGTTAATGATCCAAAAACATTGACACTGGAGTAATTGGACTCCCCTATTCACCCCTTTTGTAAAATGCCCTACACGTGCAGTACCGAATGGTTCTAAACTACATTGGATTACTCTGTTAATGTCAATTAGTTCTAAATTAGGTTTGACGGGACAAATTTATCTTCACTGAATTGCATTTATATGTCCTGTATGTTTTTACATACTTAGGTGACATGGCATAAACTATTAGAAATTATTTCACCTGTAGCTTACCAGTGAAGAATAAGTAATGCAGTTTGCATGCAGACTCGCGGAAAAGTCCTTTAGTGATTTATTGTTCCATACGCAGCAGCCTCCGTAACCGATATTTCCCTTGGGGCTGGGACCTTCATCAGAGCTTAACTCTCCAACCAGAAATAAGGTAATATGTATATACATTAGCAGAAAACACCTGGGACATTCCGCTAGAGTAATTAAGGAGTAATAGCTCATTGTATGCATTATTTTAGGTTGGAAACTTGCCAGGTTAGTAATACGATGGTCTTGCTGCAGACTTGTCAGGGCTGCATATATTCCTGTATCTACTTTCATTTTGTTGGCTACAAAATCCAAAATTGCTATTTTTATTGTTAAAGAAAAAAAGAAGCTAAATCCACACTTTATGTTGTTTAGGCAATGGGTTTAATTCCAAATCCTCACAAACCACAAATCACTAAGGCCTATCATACTGTATTAAAAATGTTGTGTGCGCGTCAAAAATGCTAAAAAGTAATTCAA
Source organism: Ascaphus truei (assembly GCF_040206685.1). Classification (NCBI taxonomy): domain Eukaryota; kingdom Metazoa; phylum Chordata; class Amphibia; order Anura; family Ascaphidae; genus Ascaphus; species Ascaphus truei. Next base: position 47,744,279 of record NC_134496.1, read on the forward strand.
ACCTCCTTAACATGTGTGTCTGAATATCGTTCTGTGACATGATGCATAATTAGTTATTTGAAATTAATTTTGATCCCTTGCATCTTAAATAGAATTATGTGAAGTAGAATACAGGCATACCCCGCATTAACGTACGCAATGGGACCGGAGCATGTATGTAACACAGGCATACCCCGCATTAACGTACGCAATGGGACCGGAGCATGTATGTAAAGCGAAAATGTACTTAAAGTGAAGCAGTACCTTTTTCCCACTTATCGATGCATGTACTGTACTGCAATCGTCATGTACGTGCATAACTGATGTAAATAACGCATGTGTAACAGGCTCTATAGTCTCCCCGCTTGCGCACAGCTTCGGTACAGGTAGGGAGCCGGTATTGCTGTTCAGGACGTGCTGACAGGCGCATGCGCGAGCTGCCGTTTGCCTATTGGGCGAGATGTACTTACTCGCGAGTGTGCTTAAAGTGAGTGTCCTTAAAGCGGGGTATGCCTGTAGAATGATGTTAGTAACTATAAAGGAGTGTCATATTACGGTATATAGCAAATATCTAAAAAGGGAGAGTGCGCACAAAGCAGCCTCTATGGTGTAGTACCTTTAATTAAAAGTTTGAATGAAAAAAATAATAAAATAATGAACTCACAAAGAATAAAGTTTTATAAGTTTATCTGTGTTGGGTTTGCATTGGAGTTTCTGCACAGCGCCGTCTCACGTTGCTGCGTCCAGTCCTGCCGGGAGCCGCGTGTCTACCCGCACTAATGGTCACCGGTTGTTATGGCAACTATGTTGCCCTCCGCCCTGTTTGACTCCTGGTTCCTTCACAAAACGGCTCTTACTGTAGCTGTAGTCTCTGCTGCCTGTTTGCCTACGCGTTTCGTAAGGGGTTACTAGCTCCAAGATGCTTACGGAACGCGTAGGCAAACCGGCAGCAGAGAATACAGCTAACGGAGCCAATTTGTGAAGGAACAAGGAAGCAAACAGGACGAAGGGCAACATCATTGCCATAAAAACTGGTAACCATTAGTGCGGGTAGAAGCGCGGCTCCCGGCAATGCCTGTGTGCATAGACTCCAATACGAACTTCACACAGATAAACTTGTAAACAGCACACAGCACATATACATATATGTAATCTCCAAGATAGTAATAAGGGATTAATTGCTGGTGATGTATACTTACCAAACGCCCATGGTAGCATCAAGTTCAGTTGATATAGTTGTCACGGTAACTTATGACAAGATATAACAAACACCAAATATCTGGGTTGAACTGAACGAGGCTTAGATATAATAAAATATATTTATTCCTTAAAAAGGTGAACACAGCAATATAGTACAATTAACAGGCAATAAAGTAACACTTACTTAGGGTTGGGGGATGGAGAAGTATCAGCTAGCAATTCTCCAGCAATCTGGTGACATTCAAGGTGAAATCAGAAGAACAAGAACTGTAGGGTTGACACATTTTATATACCGTTGTAACCCTATTCTTAACATTGAATACAGACTATTGGTGAACCATTAGCTGTATCCAATCCCTAACGTGGAAACACAGTTTAACCCATGCCACCCAGCTAGTTAGCCCATGCGTACTGGGACTCTGAGGGTCTTATTTCTGTAGCCCCATAATTAAATTAGGGGCGACGACCAGTCGACCAGATGAAGTATCTGGCAGGGTCTTCATTGTTTGTAGGTGTAGATATAACACTTACAAACCACTCCAGTTTGATGCTTCTCCGCCCTCAGGTAAACAGTTAGAGTGGCAGAGTCTTTTGATCAGTACTTGGTTCCTAGACTTTGGGTCGCCCCCCTGACCATTTGCATTCCTTTGTGTGAAGGAATCTGCGCGGGTTTTTATCCCCGCCTTGGAATACAATATTAAAGTTAAAACACAGACATTAAAATATCCGGTTCCGTTATGTCCAGTGGGTCCAAACTTTCCAGAACTTAATGCCGGAACTGGGACATCATATGATCCAAGTTTCAGCCTGTTGCGACCTTCAGAACCGGAGATACACAAATACCACTTAAACCGTTTCATACTTTAACACAAAATTCTCCGGTGTGTGTGTGTGTCGTGCAGACACTGACATTATAATGAAACATGGGAACAGGGGAACATACATTTTCCTGACATGACAAGGTGTAAGCCACATTCCTGGACCGCAGTCCAGTTAACCCCTTGCCTCCCTGGTGAGGTCAGGGGGTGGCCATATGGGGTGCAACTCCTTTAATACAGGGCGAACCCCCCTTTCCCTCTACAATAGTTAGCTCACAAAGCATTAGATGTGCTGTAACTGTATCAGCTCTGCTGCATAAGTTGTCATTCTCTCCCAGAGATAAATAAAACACAATTTCGGTGAGAGGAACACTGGAAATCCAGCCAGGCTTCTGCTGCCGACACTCTCCCCTCACTCCAACTGATGCACGAGTGTTTCCCCTGTCAAGTAGGGTTGCCAGGTGTCCAGTATTGAACTGGATTGTCCTGTATTTGGAAGCTCTGTCCAGTAAAAAATAAGAGGTAATACTAGACATGTATATGTCTGGTATTACCTCTCTGGACACAGTGACCTTTTGGGTTTTGGGTGGGGGTGAGCAGGATTTGCCTGAGCGGGGAGAGAGCAGGGCTGCTGCTAGGGACCTGGGCAACTTCCTCCATCCTGATTGGCTCCTGCTGGGTAATGCAACCAATTAGCAGGAGGTCTTAGGAGCCTTGGGGTTGGGCCAAGGAGAGGAGGACACAGCATAGAGCAGAGTGGTGTGTGTCCCGAGCACGTTGCACCTTTCACCATTGTGGCCAGTATTTTTGGGAGGAGACACCTGGACACCCTAACTGTGACATATCCACCACGTCACCCTACGTGCATTTCATACCATATGCTTCTTTTGGGTGAAGCTCAAAGCTGGACCGGATGTTTTTAAGTAATGTCTCCAATGAATACTCAGATAGAAAAACGGAAATTAAGAATAGTATAAAATATATAACAGGTTACAATTGTATTGTATTTGTACCTTCAAATGTACCCATTTCTTAAATTCACTAATTGGCCCCAAGCACAATGATAATTCCTAAATATGCCTAAATATGTCAACATGTTTAACATACCTAAATATGTTAACAAACCCCAGTTAAGAAGTGTTGTTGATGCTCTAAATAAGTGTCTTCCAATTAGTGGGACTGAATATGATTGAGACTGAATATGAGTGAGACTGAATATGATCGGCACTGAATATGAGTGGAGCTGAATATGAGCGGCACTGAATATGAGTTGGAACTGAATGAGTGTGATCTGAATATGAATGGGACTGAATATGAGTGGAGCTGAATATAAGTGTCACTGAATGAGTGGAGCTTAATATGAGGGGCACTGAATATGAGGGGCACTGAATATGATCGGGACTGAATATGAGCGGGACTGAATATGAGCGGGACTGAATATGAGCGGGACTGAATATGAGCGGGACTTAATGAGTGGAGCTGAAAATGAGTGGAGCTGAAAATGAGTGGAGCTGAAAATGAGTGGAGCTGAATATGAGTGGAGCTGAATATGAATGAGTGGAGCTGAATATGAGTGGAGCTGAATATGAGCGGGACTGAATGAGAGTGGAGCTGAATATGAGTGGAGCTGAATATGAGTGGAACGGAATGAGTGGCACTGAATTAGAGTGAAGCTGAATGAGTGGCACTGAATATGAGTGGCACTGAATATGAGTGGAGCTGAATGAGTGGCACTGAATATGAGTGGCACTGAATATGAGTAGAGCTGAATATGAGTGGAGCTGGACTGAATGAGTGGCACTGAATATGAGCAGCACTGAATATGAGTGGCAATTAATATGAGTAGCAATTAATATGAGTGATGCTGAATATGAGTGATGCTGAAAATGAGTGGCACTGAATATGAGTGAGACTGAATATAAGTGAGACTGAATATGAGTGGGACTTCACAGGTCGGATGACCGATCATTTGTCTGCAAACATGGCTAAAGTTGTGAATAGAAATAAAGGCTTGTGTACATTGCAGTTCTCAGGCTTAGATGATCAAGGTTTTATTTATTCAATGAACATAAAAAAAAGACAAATAGAAAAAAGGCTGCATAACTTTACTGGGTTTGAGCAGTAAAGAAAGAAAGCTACATGTAAGAAGATACAGGAATATAGTAATTGAAAGGACTCAATGTGTTGATGTAAATTGACAACATAAGCAAAGCAATACAAACTTTGACTTATTCTGTAATGCTAGGTTATTTCTGCAGAAAATAATAATTCACCTGTTGATTTATGATGAAGAGGTGAAATAAAATACCTCATTGTTATAAACCAGAAGCTGGTAGGAAGCATTTTTTCAGACTAAAAGAAACACCAGAATATGGGTCACACTTTAAAGATAGACAGTTGTAGACACAGGAGGTATGTACTACTGTAAGTGCTTCCTCAATGAAAGAGTAGTAGATACATTGAACAGAGCCCCTGCAGAGGTCAATATATATAACAAAACTATTTCGGGTAAGAAAATATGTTGAAAACCCTAGGATCGTGTAGAGTCAGGGGTTTGACTGGATAGACTGCAAGAAAGGCAACCAGGTCAATCCCAAATATAGCTTAGTACTTTAGCTAGTACACAGAAAATAGACTACTTGGAATGGAGAGGTGAGGCTATTTATAAAGCCTTGCACAGGCATCATTTTATCTGTCATATCTCAGCTTGAGGGTGGGACTTAACCAGTTGGTTCGCACTACCATGGGATGTCTAGGAAAAGGTCATAGAAACTGCAAGAGGTTATCTATTGATTCCTAATATTAAAAATGAGAAAATTGGTGAGAAAAATGACAATTTAGCTTTTATTGCACAATTTGGTTTATTCTTAAGTGTGATACTTAGGGATATTATACCAAATAGTCCAAAATGTATTTACAAGAGGACTAAGTGCATTAAGGATTTGTGGTTAGATCCTTTATTTGGACAAATATATGAGAATTCCCAATGGTAAGTGTTTCCTTTAACAACAATCTAAAGGGTGTTTTAAATGTGCTACTTGTGCAATGTGTACATTTGTAAATCAAACTACCCGCTTTAAAAATTCATCAAAAACATAAAGTTTAAATTTGAACTCATTTGTAAACGGTCGATCAAAATATTTTATTATATGAGGATAATTGCAAGTGTGGTTGGTATATGACCTATAATATGGAGTGTTTATTATGAGCACATCCATGCAGTGGATAAAAAGAATCTACCTTACGTTCCAGGTGCTCATGTTCTGGAGAAACATAAAGGTGACCAAACATACAGTATCTTGCATTTACCGCAATTGAATTGGTTAAAATTGGTCCGAGAGGAGGTGACAAATAGCCTTGTACAAAGAGAAGCATTCCAGACTGTAACTCAAGACACATTAAAACCGAGAGGTTTGAATAAGGAGGCTAACTTACAAATGTTTCTTTAGAACGCATGATTATCTATACATTGTTGTATTATTAAAGTACAGTATATTTAATTTGTTGTATTTCTGCCATACAGTACCTGCGATTGACCACTTCAATACTGTATGTGATTATGTATTATAATTGCATGGCGGTGATTACGTGAGACCTATTCATAGGTATTTAGCGCAGTAAAGCGTTATGTGATGCTTGAACAACCCTTGAAAAAGCCCTGATAGAGAAACGCGTTGGACTATTGTAGTATCTTTGACCATTATTTATCTCCCAGTACTCATTTTCTATTTGCTGATGTTTTATTGAATATATGGACTTTCATTGTCTAAATAAAAAGAATATTTTTTATCTTTACGTACCATTTAGTGCAGAGTGATTCCGTATGTTAGAAATGTATCTGTGTAATATTTACTTGGAATTTGAAAAGCAGACAAATGTTTAGCTAAAAGGCTACATCTGTGAGCATTACAGCTTTGTACAAATGCATTTAACATTATTTGATTGACCTTTTATCTTGTGATGTGTCCTAATGTACTGCTTCAATAGATTATAATTAGTATATTTACACTTACAATGTGAAACAGAATTTACCTTGATGCTTTATGTGACAGTGCACTAACTACAAATAAGGCTTGCCATGTGCAATTTCTGTTGTATATTGATAGAATCTGCATTAGCCTTACATGAACTGCTTAGGTAAGAGTTAGAACACGGAGTTGAGAGGACTTGTTACATAGAGATAGTTTAAAGTTAATGTTTGGAGTTTACTAGGCTTCTCTCTATGGGCTCTATGCAGTAAGCGCCGAAAAGGCCTTTTCCGCCATTTTCTCGCCAAAATTGCCTTTCCGATTCAGTAAGCGCCGTAAAGTGCCCAAAATCGGCCAATTTTTTTCCCGAAAAAACTTTTCGACACTTTTTGAAATCGGCTGAATTCTAGTAGCCCCGATCAGCTTTTCGCTGCTGCTGATCGGCACTCTAGAATTGAGAATTTAACACCAATCCAGCCCGCCAACTAAAGTTGACAAGTTGCTGGGGGAGAAGCATCGGCAAGATCGACACTTAGAAAAAAATCAGGCCTTTTTCCTGCAAGAGATTGATGCCGGGGGTCTCCGGAGCTGATACCCATTAATAGCAGCACCGGAGCCCCCCGTCATGCATCCGAGGCAGGAAAAATGCATTAAAAGCCCACTTCATTACCTTAGCGGCTAACCGCTAAGGCAATGAAGGGGTTAACCAGCCGTGCCAGGTTTATTGTGGGTAGCAGGGGTGGGTGAAGGGGGTATTTGGCCCTTGGTGGCTGTTTAGGGCTTGCGGGGAGGTTGCAGGGGGACTTAACCCCTTCATGACCTTAGCAGTTAATACCGCTACGGTCATGATGGGGTTAAGCCCTCCCGCTACCCACCCGCAAGCCCTAAACAACCACCATTGGGGCTAATACCCACTTCGCCCACCCCCTCTACCCACAATAAAAAAAATACACACACAACGGCCCCACAATAAATAAATATATAAATAAATATCTATCTATATATATAGTGAATAAATGAGAACAAGGCACTCCGTCAGGTAGATATAGGTGGGTGCTAATCCTATATAAATCAAATAGGCTATACGATACCGTGTGAGCAGATATAAGAGGCAGCACTCCAGTAGATAGTCAAAAAAATGGTATTTTAATGTGACATATAAACCAACGTTTCGCCATACATTGTCACGATTGTGAATACTGTATATACAAGTTGTCATGCCTCATAGGATAATGTTTATCTCAGAAGGCTTATTCAATACTTCACCCATTTATTGATGTTATTTAGACGGCATTAGGTAAGTTGGTGTAATCTATTAATACACAGGTCCATCCATACACTGTTGATTCTGGTCCAACACAATATATACAAATATATGCATATTATTAATGCGTCAGCTCATCTCAGGTTATATGTTCACATGTATTGGGGATCACTGTATTGCACTGTTATATTGGTGTTTTTTGTTGGTGCAACATGTTTCATGATGATATTTGTGCAGGGGCTAACCCACGTCCTTTCTTTGATAGCCCATTTATATTAACTTATGCCACTACATATTTTAAGCTGGCAGCTTTGCTTACATGATGCAGAGCATCAGACTCTACCTTCGGGCACACAGTCTTGCTGTCACACAGCAGATCTATTTACTATGGGGCATCAGTATGGGTGTGCTTTGCCTGGTCCCACAGTCATTCTTTGTATTAGCAGAGAGCAGACATTGAGTTTATCCATTTAATATTTTTTATTGAATTATGCTTGTCAGTTTGCACATGCGCATTAGCTCCCTACTGTTCCCTATTAATTCTCTTTGGGGCCATACACATGAATAACAGCACTCGTTTTGGGGCATAGATTGGCTCTACACAGTTCAGATGTGTGCTAAGGTCTCCCACAACACATTTTTGTGCCAGCTAAGCCCAAGCACATCAGCTGGCGATCGCGCACAGTTCCACATTATTTATTTATTTATCGGCGGTTCGCGCATGCGCAATAGCGATTCTACACGTCTCTAAGATCCAATCTTTCCCTGCTACAGCATTAAGCTCACACATGCGCAGTAACCATTCACATTGCCTAGATGCGCCCTCCACTGGCCCGTTATCATGTGACAGGAGTCTAAGTACTCTGACACTTCAACTTCCCATACACATGCGCAGTTAACACTGCCGACGTGGCAGGAGTGTTAAAGCGTTTTCACTGTCATCTGACAGTCTGGTGCTTCTGTGCAGCTCCTGCATACAGCATGTAAGCAATTATAACTTTACATCATGTGTTGCACCTGTTTGCTTTGGGGGTTTAGGGTATATATATGTGTTATGACTCACTCTGTTTGTTCATCACCTTGAGAAAGGTCCCGTGTGGAGGACCGAAACGTTGGTTTATATGTCACATTAAAATACCATTTTTTTGACTATCTACTGGACTGCTACCTCTGATATCTGCTCACACGGTATCGTATAGCCTATATATATATATATAAATATATATATTACACCAACAACCCCTATATCCCCCTAACATACAGTACATATATGCACAGCAATGATACTATAGGCCAGCGGGGGCCCTCGGGTGTTAGCCGCGGGCCTGCAGTACCAATTCTGTGCCCCCCCCCCCCCAAAATTAATTTAAAAATCCATACATACGTATAAAAAAATAACCCCACCTCCCCCCCTAACACATACAGTATAGTAATGGGCACAATTACTATTATCGACAAATGGATAATAGTGCATTTGCCCATTTAAAATACATAAAGAACAATAAATACATTAAATACATATTGCACTCATCCTTGTCCGGTTGCCAAGATGAAGGCTATCCTCATCTTCATCCTGCCCATGCCCCCTCCGCTGCTGCAAAACAGACACAACAATGAAAACATCCAAAGTAATGTCCCCTAACCCCTTAATCACCATAGTGGTTATTAACCGCTACAGTCATTAAGGGGTTAACCACCCTCACCCACCCCTCGGGAGGCCTAAATACCCTCCCCACTACCCCCCCACCCCATGAGGCCTAACCACCCTCACACACTACCCAGCCGGGAGGCCTACCCACATTCCCTTGGGACCAATACCCCCTTCCCCCACCCCCAGTACCCACAATAAAAACAATACACATCCCCACAATAAACATCATTATATTTATTAAATACATAACCCACCCCCTGTGCCCCCCCCCATAAATACATGATTTATTATTTTACATACAGGGTTAATACCCCAGGCCCACAGGTGTCCCCGGTGTTAGCCACTGTACAAATGAATGGGTGAAGGGTGGGTTAACCCCTTAATTACCTTTGCGGTTATTATCTGATAAGGTGATTAAGGGGTTAATTGATATCAGAATGTAATAGCAATGTATTGGCTATGTATTTTATTGGAAACGGAGGACACGGATTTTGCTGTCGAGGGGGCTTCATATTGATCAGGTCAGTAGAACTTGATTTCTTTTATTATGCTACTTAATGTGTTTAATAATGGGCACATAATCTATTATTACTATCTGGATAATAGTTATTTTGCACATTATTGTAATGTATGTGTTGGGGGGGGGATTGATGTGTTTAATGTATAGGACATGTTTATTTATTTTTACATACAGGGTTGTTTCCTCAGGTCTGCGGGAGACCTATGGAGACCACCTGAGGTCTCCTCGGACTTCTCACGGGTAAACGGCTGCCGGGTCCACGGGGGACACCTACGGGGAAGAACTGGTGACCCCACATCTGTGGGGGCACAGCGAACACGGTCAGGAGCATCCGAGGGCCCCCAGATTCCCGTGTGAAGCACCCGAGGCCCCTCAGACACCTGTGGGTCTGACCCGGGGCCCACCAGACAGCCGCGGACCTACCCGTGGGGACCCCATTGTGGCCCACGGTGACCCGCGGACACCACCTGGTGGACCATGGCGCCTGGCGGGGACCACCCGCAGCCCTCCAGACCCTGTTTGAAACCAGGTGCTGGGCTACTGTAGGTCTGTGAGGTGACCCGTCAGGCCCACCGGGGACTCCATCAATACAATCTGCACACTGATAATTGATTAGCTAAGCTGCAGATTTATCTGTTCTCCTGTAATAAGCGCTTGCTCGGGGCTATTTAATTCAGTTCTTGCACAGCATTGTGGGCAATGTGGTCCTGGAATATGATTGACTGGGCAGTTACTAGATACATTTGGTTCACTGCAAGAGAGAACGGGGCTCAAGAGCCAGAGCCTATCAGAAGGGGGCTGTCACTTTGGAAATGCTTCCTACATTAGAAACATTACAAAAAAAAATTTAAACATTTTTTTTTAATTTTGAAAATGCTACAAGTATTTTCTCATAGTACAGAACTGATTTTTTTTTTAAAAACACACATGTAAGATATTGCTTGAACTGCTGCTTTAAGGCATTATGGGGCCTATGCAGAAAGGGCCGAAAAATTGCATTCGCCAGGGTTTCAATTCGCCAGGTTTTTGGCGTGTTAACCTTGCTGTATGCAGGGAGGGCCGAATCCCTGGCGAATGAATGCGCCACCACAATTTGAAATAATGGCTAGTAACCGGTGGTCAGACGGCTGCCTGGCGAGAAACTGCCGAGAAGCCGTCCCCTGGCGAGTTGTGTTTGCAGCAGAGAGAGATCCTCTGCTCTCTCGGTGCAAACACCAGCACATTAAAAATTAATTAAAATACATTTTTACTGATAGTGTAGATGTGCAGGGGGTCTCTGGAGCTGAACCGCATTGGTTTGAGATCCGGGACCCCCCTGCTTCCCGAGATACAGGCCCCTTTATGAGGTGCCGGTAACCCTCTGCATTTAAAGGTCCCGATCACGTGACCGCGGAATGTAAAGAAAGCAGAGGGATACCGGCACCCCATAAAGGGGCCTGTATCTCGGGAAGCAGGGGGTCCCCGGACCTGAAACCAATGCGGTTCAGCTCCGGAGACCCTCTGCACATCTACACTATGAGTAAAACACATATATAAATACACAATCATTCCTTACCTTAGCGGCTATGTACTACGGTAACGAAGCAACATTAATGTATTTTTAATAATAGTGTACAGTGAGCAGGGGGTCTCTGAGGCACAAATCAATGCGGTTCACCTCGGGGCCCCCTGCTCCCGCACAATATTATTAAAATAAAGAAATGCTGCTTCATTACCATAGCGTATAGCCGCTAAGGCAAAGAAGGGTTAAGGCAGAATAGCATGTTTATTGGGGACAATTGCCCCCAATAAACATTGCAAAAAACAACATACACCCACTGTATATTTAAAATACATAAACAAGAAAAAATACATTAAATACATATAGCACTTACCCATTACCGGTTGCCACGATGAAGGCCATCTTCATCTTCATCCTGCCCATGCCCCCTCCGCTGCTGCAAAACAGACACAACAATGAAAACATCCAAAGTAATGTCCCCTAACCCCTTAATCACCATAGCGGTTATTAACCGCTACAGTCATTAAGGGGTGAACCCACCCTCACCCACCCCTTGGGACGCCTACATACCCTCCCACACTAACCCCCACCCCGTGAGGCCTAACCACCCTCACCCACTACCCACAAGGGAGGCCTACCCACATACCGTTGGTGAATACCCCCCTCCCCCCAAAACCTACAGTACAATAATGTGCAAAATAACTATTATCCAGATAGTTGCCCATTATTAAAAACATTAACTAGCATATTCAAATAAATTAAGTACTACTGACCTTATCAATAAGAAGTCTCAGTCGCCAGCAACATTCTTGTCTTGCCCACAAAAAACATAGCCAATACAAAGCCAATGCATTGCAATTACATTCAGATATCAATTAACCCCTTAAATACCATATCGGATAATAACTGCAAAGGTAATTAAGGGGTTAAGCCACACTGGGCCGATACCCACCATTCACCCATGAATTTGTACATTGGCTTCATCATGCAAATATATATATATATATATATATATATATATATATATATATATATATAATCAAAAAATAAATAGATGATACCGTTCTGTGGCTAACGAAATGCTTTTATTTGTGCGAGCTTTCGAGATACACTGATCTCTTCTTCCGGCGATGTTACAATGAATGAAGCAAGGATAACTTAAAAACAGTGTCTCTTGGAATGTTATCTGTGCTCCAAGAGACACTGTTTTTAAGTTATCCTTGCTTCATTCATTGTAACATCGCCGGAAGAAGAGATCAGTGTATCTCGAAAGCTCGCACAAATAAAAGCATTTCGTTAGCCACAGAACGGTATCATCTATTTATTTTTTGATTATTGAAGCTCGGCTAACACGGTACTGATACCTCTACATATATATATATATATATATATATATATATATATATATATATACAGAGAGAGAGAGAGAGAGAGAGAGAGAGAGAGAGAGAGAGAGAGAGAGAGATACACACACATGATGAACCAATATACAAATAAATGTAGAAGGGTTATCAAAACCATACTGTACTCAAAATAACAGTTCTCCATAAATACACACTACAATACAATTAATTTCCTTTCATAATCCTAACTGATATTACAATCAAAAAGATCAAATGCCAATCAAAAACCTCAAATCACAATCAACACATTGCATTTACATTGTATATATGATGCATACAATCTATGCACCACATACATTCTGCAAATGAATGTTAACAATAACATTGCAAGCAAAATACAGATAACTCCAAACAAATATACTATTGTAACCAATCCGGTAAACATAAATCAATTACCATTCATTAATGACATCCCTAAATAATTTACATTCCATCCCTAAACAATTTACATTCCATCCCTAACAATTAAACAATTAACTAATTCAAACCTGCAACTGAGCAATGTAGCCTGTGAAAATATATAAGTACCAACAAGCATAAAAAATTGACAACCAAGGCTAACCCTGACCTCTAATACAACATACAATAGCAACGATTACATCTATCTAATTTTAAAAGACTTTAAACATACATTTAAGCATAGATGCATAGTCAAAATAATTAAAAACACATCAAATCAAGCTTTTAAAACACTATAATTTCTTACCCTGTATGTATATATCTCTCTAGACATACATACATACATACAGTGGCAAGAAATGATATACCACAGATAATTAAATAAACATGTAAAGAAAAGAATTTAAAAAAATTAACAAGTTCAATTAAATACATTTCTTTAGTTCACTTACCATTACTTGCCCCCACCGACTCCCGTTGAACTGGTTACTCACGATCAAAACCACCAGGCACAGGAACCCATAAAATAATAAACCATAAAAAAATAAACATTAATCTAAAAATCCAAGTCAATCCACGGGTCTTTTAATTGTAATCCATCTTCATCTGTATTCTTCTTTCTTCTATCTTCTTCCGGGGTCTTCTTCCCGTCTTCGGCCACGCCCTGGCCTTCTTCTGTAGGAGGTCCTTCCTCCTCAGCGGCTGGCTTCAAAATGAGACGACATAGGCTTTTAAAGGCCTATGACGTCACATTTTTGTCATATGGTTCCCACGGCCCTAATTGGGCCGTGAAAACCATGTGTTTTGGCCGATAAAAAAAAATGATGACGTCACTTAAAGGCAATGAAAGCACTGCCAATCAGAATGGCTTTGCTTCAATTGCCTTTAAGATGACGTCATTAAAAGAAACATGGCCGTGCACACATGGTACGGTAGCCAATCAGAGCGTGGGAACTCCATCCCTACTCTGATTGGCTCTAGTACCATGTGACAGGCTTTCAATGACGTCACATCCTTTCTCCCGTAAACCTCTGTCACGTGGTATACTAGAGCCAATCAGAGTAGGGATGGAGTTCCCACGCTCTGATTGGCTACCATACCATGTGTGGACGGCCATGTTTCTTTTAATGACGTCATCTTAAAGGCAATTGAAGCAAAGCCATTCTGATTGGCTGTGCTTTCATTGCCTTTAAGTGACGTCATCATTTTTTTTTATTGGCCAAAACACATGGTTTTCCCGTGGGAACCATATGACGAAAATGTGATGTCATAGGCCTTTAAAAGCCTATGTCGTCTCATTTTGAAGCCAGCTGCTGAGGAGGAAGGACCTCCTACAGAAGAAGAAGGCCAGGGCGTGGCCGAAGACGGGAAGAAGACCCCGGAAGAAGATAGAAGAAAGAAGAATACAGATGAAGATGGATTCAAATTAGAAGACCCGTGGATTGACTTGGATTTTTAGATTAATGTTTATTTTTTTATGGTTTGTTATTTTATGGGTTCCTGTGCCTGGTGGTTTTGATCGTGAGTAACCAGTTCAATGGGAGTCGGTGGGGGCAAGTAATGGTAAGTGAACTAAAAAAATTTATTTAATTGAACTTGTTAATTTTTTTTAATTCTTTTCTTTACATGTTTATTTAATTATCTGTGGTATATCATTTCTTGCCACTGTATGTATGTATGTCTAGAGAGATATATACATACAGGGTAAGAAATGATAGTGTTTTAAAAGCTTGATTTGATGTGTTTTTAATTATTTTGACTATGCATCTATGCTTAAATGTATGTTTAAAGTCTTTTAAAATTAGATAGATGTAATCGTTGCTATTGTATGTTGTATTAGAGGTCAGGGTTAGCCTTGGTTGTCAATTTTTTATGCTTGTTGGTACTTATATATTTTCACAGGCTACATTGCTCAGTTGCAGGTTTGAATTAGTTAATTGTTTAATTGTTAGGGATGGAATGTAAATTGTTTAGGGATGGAATGTAAATTGTTTAGGGATGTCATTAATGAATGGTAATTGATTTATGTTTACCGGATTGGTTACAATAGTATATTTGTTTGGAGTTATCTGTATTTTGCTTGCTTGTATTGTTAACATTCATTTGCAGAATTTATATGGTGCTTAGACTGTATGCATCATATATACAATGTAAATGCAATGTGTTGATTGTGATTTGAGGTTTTTGATTGGCATTTGATCTTTTTGATTGTAATATCAGTTAGGATTATGAAAGGAAATTATTTGTATTGTAGTGTGTATTTATAGAGAAGTGTTATTTTGAGTACAGCATGGTTTTGATAACCCTTCTACATTTATTTGTATATTGGTTCATCATGTGTGTGTGTATATATATATATATATATATATATATATATATATATATATATATATATATATCTATCTCTGTATATATATATCTCTGTATGTATATATATATATATATATATATATATATATATATATATATATATATATATATATTTGCATGATGAAGCCAATGTACAAATTCATGGGTGAAGGGTGGGTATCGGCCCAGTGTGTCTTAACCCCTTAATTACCTTTGCAGTTATTATTCGATATGGTATTTAAGGGGTTAATTGATATCTGAATGTAATTGCAATGTATTGGCTTTGTATTGGCTATGTTTTTTGTGGGCAAGACAAGGATGTTGCTGGCGACTGAGACTTCTTATTGATAAGGTCAGTAATACTTAATTTATTTGAATATGCTAGTTAATGTTTTTAATAATGGGCAAATAATCTATTATCCCTATCTGGATAATAGTTATTTTGCACATTATTGTACTGTAGGTTTTGGGGGGGGGGGTGTTCCCCAACGGTATGTGGGTAGGCCTCCTTTGTTGGTAGTGGGTGAGGGTAGTTAGGCCTCACGGGGTGGGGGGTTAGTGTGGGAGGGTATGTAGGCGTCCCGAGGGGTGGGTGAGGGTGGGTTAACCCCTTAATGACTGTAATTAAGGGGTTAGGGGACATTACTTTGGATGTTTTCATTGTTGTGTCTGTTTTGCAGCAGCGGAGGGGGCATGGGCAGGATGAAGATGAGGATGGCCTTCATCGTGGCAACCGGTAATGGGTAAGTGCTATATGTATTTAATGTATTTATTGCTGTTTATGTATTTAAAATGGGCACATTCACTATTATCCCTTTGTGGATAATAGTAATTGTGGCCACAACTATACTGTATGTGTTAGGGGGGGGGTTTATTTCCTTAAAAGTATGTATGTGTTTATTCATTAATTTGGGGGGGGGCACATAATTGGTACTGCAGGCCTGCGGGTAACACCCGAGGGCCCCCGCCGGCCTATAGTATCATAGATGTGCATATATGTGTATGTTAGGGGTTATAGGGGTTGTTGTTATATATATATATATATTTATATGTATATATATATATATTTATATTCATTTCTTTATTTATTTACAGTTATTTATTTATTTAGGGTGGGGCTGCTGTGTGTGAGTATTTTTTAATTGTGGGTAGCGGGGGTGGATGAAGGGGGTATTAGCCCCAACGGTGGTTTGTTTAGGGCTTCTGGGGGGGTAGCGGGAGGGCTTAACTTCTTCATGACCGTAGCGGTATTAACTGCTACGGTCGTGAAGGGGTTAACTGCACCCGCAAACCCCCCCCCCCCCCGCAAGCCCTAAACTCACACCCAGGGCCAAATACCCTCTTCACCCACCCCCGCTACCCACAATAAAGCTGGCACGGTGGGTGAACCCCTTTATTGCCTTATCGGTTAGCCGCTAAAGTAATGAAGTGGCCTGTACATGCATTTTTCCTGCCTCGGATGCATGCCGGGGGGCTCCGGTGCTGGTATTAATGGTATCAGCTCTGAAGCCCCCCAGCATCAATCCGAGCCAGGAAAATGGCCTGATTTTTTTTTATGTCTCCTATCGCCGCTCAGCTCCAGCTTCTTGCCAACTTATTTTGGCGGAGCTATTTGGAGAACATCTCTCCATTTTATTGGCGCGATCAGCAGTGAGATGCTGATCGGGGCTACCTGCATACGGCGGGTTTTAAAACTGGCGAGATATGGCTTCTCGCCACCCGGCCAGCGAGTTTTTTTTCCAAGAAAAAAAAACTGGCGGATTTTCCTCATCTCGCCAGTTTCTCGCCATTTACTAAATTGCTGTAGGCATTTTTGGCAAAAAACTGGCGAGATTGGGCTTCTCACTGCATAGGCCCCTATATGACTAATCATATATTTGAATGCAATAATTAGGTATCCCTTGAGAGTTAACCTTTTAAAATCGATAAGGAGTGGCCAGACCTGTATGTGTATGAAGATAGTGGAAGACTGTACATATTTCTGCACTCCTCCCTTATATGAAGTATGCTGCTGGTAAAAGGATCAGCCTTACATATATGGAAACCAAAAGAATAGTTCCTGCGCTCCTACCAATTTGGGCTAAAATATACTAGTGACATGTTTCCATTTAGAACCTAAGTCTGTGTGACAAAGGAGTACTTTGGTTGCATCTTTTGATCAAAACCTGATTCATGTCTGCCAACCTCGCCATGGTAACTTCCGTTTAGCAGCTACCTACACTGAATATATGTAATTTCTTATTGTCCTGTGGACTAACTTTGTGAAATATGTGAAAGTGCTCTGAAGGGGTTAAATAAACGAGGCATGTGCTTATTTGTGCTTTAGTGCAATTAAAAGCTGGCCAAAGCCAGTGTCAGAGTTCCCTTATTATAAATGTGAACTGTGGGTACACAAATACCCTAGCGTGAAATATTATACTTTATCAAGGCCTTGATAAGGCGCCCATTGGTGCGAAACGCATAGGCGGTTTTCTTTTTTGTACCTCCATGTACGTGACCAAATAAATGAACTTTTTATTGGAGTTCACCCTCTCAGTATCTTTTATTCAAGTGGTGGCGTCCCGCATCTTCGTTTTTCATCATGGCTTCTTCATTGGTAATCATTTTCAGTAAGGAAAGGGCCATTTCTTTAGACGAAGCTCTTGGTCCAGTGCTTAAATGCCCGCAGTTTACATGTTTCATCCTATTAAGTGCACAAACACAACTCTTACCATCTTTAAAGAACATATTAAGTCGAAATAATCAGCACAATACTCTAAGCTGTATATTAATGATGAATTGAATGAAGATTGGACCAGAAATCCAATAAGATTTCTGGTCCAATCTTCATTTAATTCATCATTAAAATACAACTTAGAGTAATAAGCAGTTTACATGTGTATTGAGTGGACAAAGGGCTGATTTTCAGATGATGTTTAACTATTCTGAAACCGAAGGGATCCTAGCACTATGCTGTGGCTGTTACATTGCTGTAATAGCCATTTACATCTACAATTAAGTCAGCATAGCACTTGCACATATAATACCTAGGTTTTTCTTTTAGTGTAAATCACACACAAACTATACTGAAAAAGAATTTGGTAAATCCACTGAATTGTAAACGAAAAGCCAGGTCACTAGCAATTGTTAACGGACGTTTTACTTACTTCGATTGAGCCCCTGATTGAGCCACTTGTGCTGAAGCTGGAATATATATGGAGTTGAGCACCCCATGTCTACAAAACTGCAGTGGGTCCAAGTGGCTCTAAAACCAAAAATAATTCAAACAAACTGTGACTGCTCTTTTTCCTCCCAACATAGCCATTTATATAACACAGTACAAGCCGTTACTAAGTTAAAAGTTTTGGCAATCATGTGTTCCTCTCATGTTTTCAGTGTGAATGTGTTTCAAAGTCAGCATAAAAGGGCATTAAGTGGTTTCAGTTAGTGACGCATGATTAATTCTTTTGCATTTCTCTGCAGGTCCCTTTAGGACAGAAGTGCTCGGTTACAATATAAAGAGCCCTAATACCAAAAATCTGAGGCCAATAAAACAACATCTCTTACCATCAAAGCTATAAAATGATAACTGCCTCACCTGTCTATCATATTAACTTCAATTGTGTCTGCTCTACCTAAACCCTGCTCATTACTCCTTTCTGAAGTTTGGGTCTTCATATCCAATTCAATTTTTGGCTCAGACGCTACACGAGCCATTTCCCCAAAATAGTAATATATATATATATATATATATAGAAAAGAAAAGGGGGAAAAGCACACGCCCCTAGTGCAATAACTTCCAGGACATACAATAAAGTTATTTAATAAAATAGATGTGTGATAAAAAGTGCACACTTACAAGGTAGATATTGAATTTTATTTTATTAAATAATTTTATTCTATGTCCTGGAAGTTATTGCACAAGGGGTGTGCACTTTTTTCCTTTTTCTTTTCTTCATAGTTACCAGGGAGTGATTCTCCCTTGGATCCAGCAGCCCCCCTCACCAATTATTCAACTGGCTTTCGATTCAACACACTGCTACCAAAAGATTTTGATGACATTTTGTGTCTGAACACTTTGGACTGGACTTTGTTCATTTTGTGGTATATTTTTATTTATTCATCATCAGATTTATGTGTTAGCGCTGTTTTCTTTTTCTTGATACATATATATATATATATATATAAAAAAAGGAAAGAAGAGGAGAGAGCGCACGCCCATAGCGTATAAAGGTATATTTAATGAAGGGGAGGGGGGAGGGAGGGGTAAAAAACGCACTTTATTTATTTATTTATTTATTTATAAAATATTTTACCAGGAAGTAATACATTGAGAGTTACCTCTCGTTTTCAAGTATGTCCTGGGCACAGAGTAAAACAAATAATACATGGTTACAAATACAGTTACATAAATGAACAAGGTATACATTTATATACAAGACATTGCATGCACAGTTAAAGAAAATATATATTATGAGCTTATGAAACAGTTACAGACCAGATTAAAGTGTGAGACAGCCTTAGATTTGAAAGAACTTAAGCTGGTGGTGGATATGAGAGTCTCTGGTAGGTTGTTCCAGTTTTGGGGTGCACGGAAGGAGAAGGAGGAACGTCCGGATACTTTGTTGAGTCTTGGGACCATGAATAGTCTTTTGGAGTCTGATCTCAGGTGATAGGTACTGCATGTGGTAGGGGTGAGGAGCTTGTTCAGGTAGCTGGGTAGCTTGCCCAGAAAGTATTTGAGGGTGAGACAGGAAAGGTGAACTTTGCGCCTAGACTCTAGTGATGACCAATCTAGTTCTTTGAGCATTTCGCAGTGATGTGTGTTGTAGTTGCATTGGAGAACAAAACGACAAATTGAATTGTAGAGGGTGTCAAGTTTGCTAAGGTGGGTTTGAGGAGCCGAGCCATATACTATGTCTCCATAGTCAATAATTGGCATTAGCATCTGCTGTGCAATACGCTTTCTGACCAGGAGACTTAGGGAGGATTTGTTCCTGTAAAGTACCCCTAGTTTGGCATAGGTCTTGGTTGTCAGGGTATCAATGTGCATCCCGAATGTTAAGTGGGAGTCAAACCATAAGCCCAGGTATTTAAAACTAGTGACAGGTGTTAGGGTGGTTTTAGCGTTGGTTCTAATCAGGAGCTCAGTCACTGGAAGCTTTACAAATTTAGTCTTGGTCCCAAATACCATTGTTACAGTCTTGTCAGTGTTTAAAAACAGTTTGTTTTGGGAAATCCAGTTTTCGAGTCTCAAAAAGTCAGACTGAAGTATGTGTTGAAGGTCAGAGAGGCTATGGCTGTGTGCATACAGGATTGTGTCATCTGCATACATGTGTATTGAGGCTTCCTTACAAGCTGTGGGAAGATCATTAATGAACACTGAGAAGAGTAGGGGCCCCAGAACAGAGCCTTGCGGGACACCACAGGTGATATCCAGGGGGTTGGAGTTAGAGCCTGAGGTGGACACATGTTGGGATCTTCCTGATAGGTAGGACTGAAACCAGTTTAAAGCATGTTTCCCTATTCCAGAGCTCTGGAGTTTGTTAAGCAGGATAGCATGATCAACTGTGTCAAAAGCCTTTGCAAAATCTAGGAATACTGCACCAGTGAGTTGTCCCCGTTCCATTCCACACTGGATTTCATTGCAAACTTTTAGCAGGGTAGTTACGGTGGAGTGTTTGGGACGAAACCCAGACTGGAATTGGCTAGGGAAATTTGTCTTGGTGTAGAACTCGCTTAATTGGGAGTGGACACATTTTTCCATAACTTTGGATAGAATTGGGAGAAGTGAGATTGGCCTGTAGTTTGAGACAGTGTTTTTGTCCCCACTTTTGAAGATTGGGACAACTCTGGCAGTTTTCCAGGTCTTAGGGATATGGCCTGCAGACAGGATAGAGTTGACTATCGACGCAATTGGTTTGGCAATGGCTGGGGCACCAAGTCGTAGGAACCTAGATTGTAGTAAGTCGGGTCCACATTGGCTGCTTAGTTTTAGTTTGAGGAGCGCTTGTGTAATCTCCTCTTCAGATACTGGGCTAAATTGAAAATTGTGGGCAGTGTTGGGAGGGGGTGGGACTATAGGGGTACTCCCAGGATGAGATTCAGGTTTGGGGTTTGTGCTGCGTTTCGCTAATAGGTTAGTGGCACACCCCACAAAGTAATCATTGAATGCATTTGCAATGTCAGTGGGGTTTGTCAGAGTAATATCCCCCTTAGTGATATTACTTGGTTGTTGATGGTTAGGAGGCTGGAATATATTGTTGATAACCTTCCAGAAATTAGCTGGGTTTGATGTATTCTGGAGGAGATTGTCAGAGTAATATTGTGCTTTTGCATGCCTTGTTTGCCTTGTGCACACGTTCCGCAGGCATCTGTAGTGATTGAGATCCTTGGTAGTGCCAGTTACTTTGTAGCTTTTCCACAAGGCATCCCTGAACTGGTAGAGTGCTATAAGGTCAGGTGTAACCCATGGAAGGTGGGCCCCCCGTACCCTTATTTTGCGTAGTGGAGCATGGGTATCGCAGAGTTTTAAGAACTCGGATTGGAAATAGTCGAGCGCAGAATCAGGGTCGGGAATTAAATCGATTCTGTGCCATGGGCAGTTGGTAAGGTCATCCAGAAACTGTTGTGGGTTAAAGTTTTTAAATGTTCTAGTTAGGAGAACTTTGGGGCTTGAATGGGGCGGTTTAATTTTCCTTACACAGTACACTATTGCATGGTCACTGAAAATGTCAGGAAGGATGCCAGAGGATTGGATTCTGCTGGGGTTTGAGGAGAGAATCCAGTCTAGCAAGGAATGGTTATGCGACTTCAGGTTTATTCGTGTGGGTTGGGAAATGAGTTGCGATAGGTTAAGTGACTTGAGTTGTATCTGGATTTTGTGGTTTTTAGGGTCAAGCCAATTGAAGTTGAAATCCCCAAGAACTAGCAGCTCACTCTTCTCATTCAGAGAGGAAATGGAGGCAAGAAATTGGGTGATATCAGTCAAGGATTGTGGAAGGGCTTTAGGGGGGCGGTAGATGCCAGCAAGCAAGATGGGCTTAGAAAAGGGGAGGCAGATTTTGCCAACTAGAGTTTCAAAAGAGGGTGGACTTGGTGGGCAATGTAGCAGTGTAAATTGTAAGGTGTCTGCAATATAAAATAACACCCCTCCTCCTCTCTTTGACCTATCTCTCCTAAAAATGGAGTATCCCTGAATGGCGATATTTGCATCAGGGGTTTTAGAGGATAGCCATGTTTCTGTAAGAACGATGGCTTTGGGTTTATGCATAAGGCACCATGCCCTTAGTTCGTCTAGTTTGGGCAGCAGGCTCCGGATGTTTATATGGGCGACAGATAGCCCTTTTTGGAATTTAAAGGTGGAATTCTCAGGGGCATGGGACAGAGCTGAAATGGGAGGACCTGGGTTAGTTTCAATATCACCTGCTAGAGAGAGTAATAGTATGAGAAGAAATTTGGGTAGTTGTTTACAAGTTGTAAATTTGTGGTGTTTTCCATTAGAGTGAGCACTTACAAGAAGTACAATAAAATCAAGCATATGTGATAATAATCACCACCATCCGGTCTAGCTGCAAGCTCTTGGGGCAGTCCCAGGCTCCGTTGGTGAAGGAGCAGCGTCTCAGCAAATTCCAGGACTGATGTAGGTCATCCGGTCAAATTGCAGACTTTGGGGGCATTCCCAGGCTCCGTTGGCGAATGTGCAGCGTACCAGCAGTTTCCCAGGGCTGGTGTGTTGTTTCACCACTTGCTTGTCCGGGGGCTTAACATATAGACAGTTGATAGATGTATTTGAAGTTGCATATTCTGTGCCGTGGATTAATCAGTATACTGAAAGCAACTGAAGATGGTACAGTACATGCTACTGTACCATCTTCAGTTGCTTTCAGTATACTGATTAATCCACGGCACAGAATATGCAACTTCAAATACATCTATCAACTGTCTATATGTTAAGCCCCCGGACAAGCAAGTGGTGAAACAACACACCAGCCCTGGGAAACTGCTGGTA
This sequence comes from Ascaphus truei, assembly GCF_040206685.1. NCBI lineage: Eukaryota > Metazoa > Chordata > Amphibia > Anura > Ascaphidae > Ascaphus > Ascaphus truei. Next base: position 47,767,321 of record NC_134496.1, read on the forward strand.
CGCTGCACATTCGCCAACGGAGCCTGGGAATGCCCCCAAAGTCTGCAATTTGACCGGATGACCTACATCAGTCCTGGAATTTGCTGAGACGCTGCTCCTTCACCAACGGAGCCTGGGACTGCCCCAAGAGCTTGCAGCTAGACCGGATGGTGGTGATTATTATCACATATGCTTGATTTTATTGTACTTCTTGTAAGTGCGTTTTTTACCCCTCCCTCCCCCCTCCCCTTCATTAAATATACCTTTATACGCTATGGGCGTGCGCTCTCTCCTCTTCTTTCCTTTTTAGATATCCTGTGGACGTGGTAGGTCCACACTGAGAGCTGCCGGAGACCCTATATACCAGTACCCATATTCACCATCGGAACTATTTGAGGACTGGTTACCCTTTCAATTGCTTTTTTCCATGTGTATATGTTGTATGTTTGCAATAGGCCTATCTTATGTTTATAGGTCTATATACCTTTATAATATTGCTTAGACTATTTAGGTAGTACATCAGGTATTTCTACATAGACATACACAGTTTATATGTTCCTTTAAGGCGCAGCTTTTTTTTCCTTTTCCTTATATATATATATATATATATATATATATATATATATATATATATATATAAGTGAACTTCAGTTTCACTGTATTTATTAGGTCTTTATTGACTAATTTGCCTTAATTGAGGCTGTCCATCTGCGTCCATTATCAACATCCACTTTCTTCACTTCTTACACATTGTCACACAGGTTCTTACTAACACAACCCAGTCAATGCCGGTCACAAGCCCGGATGAAAAATGGGGAGTGCTGGTTCCCGTGGCGACAGAGCTGGAAAATTAGCCAAGAACTCAATGGCAGGACAACAATTACGAAGCGCGGAAACACTAGAGGTCGTATTGAACATCCTGCCGCTGGCCTCTACAACGCATCGCTCCCTACCTTGTAGAAGATGAAGCGATGTCGTTTACGGAGAATACCTACCTACCTACCTTACTAACACATGTTACAGAGTGGTGAAAATGCCCCAAATGTTTCAGATTCTGAAGGCTAGCTCTACTAATGGTCAATATTGCCGCGTTAAAAATGAGTGATACCATAAAATGAGATTTTATCACCATATTCACTAACAATTGTTTATTCATAAATGGGAATGCGATATTCATTCTTATTTGCTTGCCTGAAAATGGTGTTTACTCATAGTTAAATAACGCTTGTGATTAAAAAAAAAACACAGCATCGGAGTGAATGGGAGCGGTCTGAAGTGCTCCGTCAACTCCACTTTGTTTATTTCCCAAGAAAATCGAAATGAAAAATATTTTTAGGCACCACGATTGTTGCGGGAAACACCGGAGATGCCGCTGAAGAAGGATAAAATGATCCAGCCCCCGGAGTTATCCCGCTTTTTCTCTAAGAGCAGCCTGCTGGTACCAGACCCCAACAATGGTGGTGGATCGCGGGCGCACATGCACGGGCAGGAGCAGGCATTGGAACATGTAAGAAATGTATCGGACTCAGATCAGGAGCAGGAAAGTGCAGAAAACACCCAAATAATCCCAAAAGCTCTTAGACAGTTATTTAAAGAGATGCAAGGGGTCTTTCAAATTGCACTGGACAAAGCTGTGGCAGAACTTAAGGTTGACCTGACTGCCCTTTCTCTGAGAATCACCCAGCTGGAAAATAAGCTTGAAGAATCCCTACAGAGCTAGGGCACAATGGAAGATGAGATGTTTAAACTTAACAATGAGATCAGGACCTTAAAATACAATGTAGGCGATCTGAAAAATAGCGAAAACTGCAAAATGTTAGGATTACGAATATCCCAGAGGCAATTGACCCAAACGAACTGCAACCTTATCTTACAAAAATTTTTACACAAATAGTCCCATCCCTACAAGTAAAAGATCTACACATGGACAGAGCACACCGTGCCTTAAGTCCGAGATTTTCAGACCCACAAAAAAGCAGAGATGTCGTGGTTAAACAACACTACTACTCGACAAAGTAAAAAATAATAAAGGGTTGCAGGAATCAAGAATATCTGGATTTTGAAGATTCTAAATTACAGATATTTCAAGATCTTTCCAGGTCTACTATCTCAAAGAGAAGAAATCTGCGCCCAATCACAACAACTCTCAGAGAGAACGATATTCGCTACAGATGGGCATTCCCATTCCGACTAGCCACTAACAAAGATGGGGAACGAGTTTCACTGAGATATCCAGAGGAGGTGGAGTCCTTCCTGGAGGCTCTGGGCCTGCACCCTCAGCTGAGACCAAAGTCACAGAGACACCCGCGATCTGAGAGGGGGACCCACCCTCCGAGAAAATTAAGATGCCCTGGAGGAGCCCGATACGGTGCTCCAGACTTAGGGAACAAAGGGAATCGTCCTTCTAGACCTGGATCGGATCAAGCATATAATTGGCTAACCGCAAGGGACCAAATCTTACAGTGTAAGCTGCTAGAAACGAATATTTTAAGTCGGTTGAGTGAATATTTAGAATAAGATATTGGGTTAGGTAAGTTAGTTTGGATATATCCGTTTATTACTCATTCCACTTTTCTTTTTTGATAGGAGCCGAATGTTAGAAGTTAAGAGTTTGAGGAGAGAGTAAAAAGGAGTCTGAACAAACGGAGTTTCTGATGCCCCTTGAACCCAGAGGCTGGTGCCCCAACCCCCCATTTGGGATTTTTTTGCCTTCGATTTTGGTCCAGACAAGGTCTAATAGTGACCATGTGTTAGGATGGACAATAGGCCCACCCCTTTCCCCCCATAACCCTTTTGTTTTTTGTTTTATTTTCTCAAACCTTTACTACATCCTAGTTTTTCATCCCCAGCTACACCACGGATCAACAGGTTTCTCTGCTCCCTTAAAGAGATTTATAAAAAGGCATCGGGACCAGGTAAACACTCCAACACACCCACACAACAACATAAACAAGATCACAAGTAGTAAGATAGATTTTACATCTAAACCATGACTAATCACCTACCTATACAAATAGTTTAATTAAATGTTAAGGGACTAAAGTTGGATATAAAAAGGAGACTGGCCTTGAGAGAATTTAAGAAGATGCAGGCAGATATTTTGTTTCTTTAGGAAACTCATTTTAATAGTCAGGATCCCCTAACACCTTTCGGGGTACCTACCGTTAGCATATTATTCATCATTTACCAAAAAAAAAGGAACCCCAACCCTCTCTAATAGCGCGTCTAAGATCAGATGCAATGTAAGGAACCCCAACCCTCTCTAATAGCGCATCTGAGAACAGATGCATTGTAAGGAACCCCAACCCTCTCTAATAGCGCGTCTGAGAACAGATGAATTGTAAGGAACCCCAACCCTCTCTAATAGTGTGTCTGAAATCAGATGCATTGTAAATAATTTTGTATTTGGTACAATTTTTAAATTACCTGAAAATTGCAGGGAACCCTTTAGGGGTGTCTGGGGAACCGAAGGGTCCTAGGAACCCCTGTTGAAAAACACTGCTCTAAAGTGACACTGTCCATTTTACTTCAGTGATGCGCCTACCGGTAACGGTGTATTCAGGGCTGTGTAGACGCAGACACACAGGCCGAGGCTTAAAATTAGCAACTCTTCAGAGCAGCCTTTATTGCAGCACAATTTTTTTTTTACAAAAAGCAAAAACTACAAATAAACTAATCCCGCTGGTGCTACTTCACATGACCCTGCCTAAATACCCTGTCTGGGCCTTACTCACACCGGTGGCTTCCAGGCCTCTCCAGATCTACAATCAGTCCAGCAGAGTTTCCTCGTGGAGTCTCCTTCCAGGCTGGAGCAGACTGTGCTTTTCTCTCTGCCTTTTTATGCCAGTGTCTAATCAGCCCTCACAGCAGTCTTCCTGTGCTGTGCTTTAAGCAGCCTGGCACCATACCCATTAACCCCTCACTGCCACAAATGTGCCCCCTTGATGATGGTGCTTTGTCGTCACACATCATACCACGGCCATCTGGGGACAGGAAGTCGGCAAGGCATTTATCTCGCTGGCTCTGTGGTTGTATTTTAGGGGGAAGGGCTGCAGTGCCATCTAGTTACTCAGGCATTTCATGGTTAGCAGCCATACAACGTGGTTCATCTTCAGTATAAATTCCCACCCTAAGAGATATTATTTTTGTGCAGGCCCACTTTAAAGCCGGGCACTGTCTCAATGGTCGAATAGCAGGTTTCCAGTGGATATATTGTTTGGCTCTTACCATATACAGGACTGGGTGCTCTTTCCCATTCATCTCCTGGCTCAGAACTGCACCCAGCTCCACCTCTGATGCATCAAGCTGTAGTCTGAATGCTGTAGTGCAGCGGTGCGCAAACTTTTGACCCTGCGCACCCCCTGCCTTCTCACCTCCTGGCTCGCGCCCCCGTCCTGCAAGGCTGTGGTGTCAAATTAAGCCGCGGGTCAACGCGACGTCACGTGACAGGCGGTGTCATTTGATGCCGTTACCATGGCGACGTGTCACATAAGATCAGGTAGGAGAAGCTGCAGATGCCTCGTGCGGTCCGCCTGGCACTTAATTTAAGTGCTTTGGGGGAGAGCATGGGACCTCTGTAGCCACCGCGCCCCCCCCCCTGGAAATTCTCCCACCCCCTAGTGGTCCACCCCTCACTTTGCGCACCCCTGTCCTAGTGGAATCTGGACCCCTTAACACACAGGCCCTACAGAGCACATCCCTTAGTCTCACAAACAATTTCTGACAGGCCGCTCTCCATTGAACCATATTTGGTACAGAAGCCTTAGTGAGGTCAGCATCCTCTGTGTGTCCTTGTAACCCTCTGCCAATCAGCCTTTGGATTGTTGCAGGAGCACCTTCTCGCCCAAATGGCATCCTGAAATAGCACTTGAGGTGCCACTATTTTTCCCTTGAGTCTTGCAGTATTGGAATTTGCCAGTTTCTCTTCCATAAATCCATCATAGAGATAAATGCAGCTCTACCCAAGCATTCTACCAAGTCATCAATATGAGACAAGCTGCTGGGAATCGATACAAAATTGTGTTGTGCCATTGTTTTTTAGGACAAGATTTATTGGGCTCCTCCATTAACTGCTGGATTTTTCTCCTTTTGTTCTTGGTTTACCCTGGCTTTTAGGTGTTCCCGAATTATATGCTTTAGTCAGACCTGTACACCAGGGTCTGTTACAATTTTATGGTCAATCAGTTGTGTCTTTCGAGGAATCTCTGTAAAGACATCCCAAAATTATACAACTAGCTTCTTCAACTGGTGCAATTATTCATTAAAAAGGCTTTTATTCATCGATACCTGGAATTAGTTACACACTAATCCACCTTCGGGGCCAAATTCAGATTCAACCGGATATACAAGCAAACTCAGATTTAATTGGATGTATAGGAACACTTCTCGTTCAATCCATGGTTTGATGAAGTTCATGTGAAATAACTGTGACTGTCTCCACCTATTCGGGGTATGGACCTCATAATATACACGTCCTACAGTAGGCAAGATTTTGTATGATCCCTGCAATTTTCCCAAAACTCTTTCATCAGATTAGAAGTGACATTTGTACCCTGATTGGTTAAGATTTCGAGTGGTAACCCCACCCTGGCAAATATCTTTCCCAGTTCAGTAGCAACTGCAGAAGCAGTAATAATCCATAGTGGAGTTGCTTTTGGGTACTTTATGGTGTAATATACTACCAGCAGAGTGTATAACCTGGTGTACTCTTTTCCAATGGACCCACTAAATCCATACCCATCTATGAAAATGTTTTTTTTTTTTTAAATATATGCAATGGGATCAGTGGTGCCTTTTGGTTACCTTTTGATGCAGCTAGCTGGCATTCTGGGCAAGACGAACAGAATCATTTCATATCCTCATGAACTCCCATTCATATAAACCTGGGAAGGATTTGATCAGTGTCTTGTCCTGGGCCAAATGTCCAACCATCAGAATGTCATGTACTAAATCAAGTACTATATGCCCATGAGGTTTGGGGACCAACAACCGGACAACATCCCCTCCTGTGCTTTTGTGTTTATCATCACAATATAGCATATCATCATGGAGCTCAAACCGAGGATGCTGCCGCTGTGGAGCATCTCATACTTCCCTCTTTACTACTGGTAACTGCTCCGGGTCATATTGGGATGTCTCATCCGCTTCCTGGGGGATACCAAAATTGAGCATCTTGGCTACTGTGACCTGATCAGGCCCTGTGAGGTCAAGTATTATGCATGACATCATGATCGGAACCATGGTCCATGTATTCAAAGACAGTGTCATTGTTTTCAAAGTCAGTGCTGGTAGCTACTAAGCAGCTGCTTCCATGTGCTGGTATAATGTTAATATTAGGTTCCAAAGCATACACAGTATAAATATAAACATATGTGAAACAATACAATGAGAGAACCTACTGTAATCAGTAGTAGATATTTGAGGAATGATTTCATCCTTAAAAATGCACCCTGTGGGAAAATAGCAATTTACATTTCATAAACACTAGGCATTTGACACAAAAACTGCATGCTGGGTAATAACACTTATGGGGTACTTCCTGTCAGAATTGGCAGAATGCCAACATGTCAACTCTCACTGATTATCTGTGTATGTCACTGATTTTTAGGTTCTGTCGACTTCAGTTGCTTTTCTGATCAAAATCAGTAATTTTCAATGAAAATACCTTTTTTTTGAGAAATGAGCATTTGGTGATCTACAGTATGTGCCGGTATCCCCGCTACCCATTCCCGATTTACAATATTATTTTGATGTGTCTCTCCCCCTTTTCCCTATCTCTCAGTTCTGTATGCCAATCATGCCAATCAGTAAAAACTGGTTGAAAATAGGCTGTACTACTTTAATAGAAAATGTACATTAAAAATAAAAATAAATACCCCTTATGTACATAATGGTATCATTTTCCCATATGAGAGTGGAGATATAACATATTTGTAAATGTGTTGCTGAATAGCTGATGGCATTTTTCCAGAGGTAATTTCTCGGTAAATAAACACGTTTGTTTTTTGTAACAGGCACACTCTAAAAAATCAGGAGTATCCAGGATTACACCTTTAAAGCATTTAATTGTATATCTTTATTTATATAGTGCCAAAAGTGTACTCGGCGCTTCACAAAGAATACAGTACAGGGAATTATAATAATACAATAAGTGCAGCCAAATTAGAGAATAGGAAAGGAAATCCTTGCCCCGAAGAGCTTACAATCTAAGGTTTGATGGGGAACTTACAGAGACAGCAGGTGAGGGAATAAGTGCTGTAGATGGCAGTGCTTGGTCAGAATGGGTGGCAGGAGTGACTGAGTGTGGGACAGTAACCATGAGTGCAGGCTGTTGGGATGCTTGATTTGTGGGGCAAGTTTTAAGGTTAGTCAGTATTAAAATGAGAGGATTAACACACTTTACAGGGGAGGATGTTTTTTTGTTGTTGTTGCTCCTTAACGAATGTACAAATCTAATCAAAGTAGTATAAACAGGGACAGTGTCGGGTAATGCTCTGTGGCAAACTGTGTATGAGGATTCCAAGAGCAGGGCTTCTTATAGAATAGAATGTCGCAGGGAAATAGTAATTGAGTGTTACAAAGAAGCTAATAAGGAATGGGCATGGTTTTGAGAGATAAAACCAAACATTTCTAAAGATGTGTCAATTTTCATACATTAAGTCATTCATTTTGTGCATAGGTATTGCCAAAATTGCAATGAAAAAAATGAATCTATTATGTATATTGAATGCTTGTGGGAAATACTGTGTGGGTCCTTAGGCTAGGGGTGCTCATCACCAGTCCTCAAGCACCCCACCCCCCCCCCCTTCCCCCAACAGGCCAGGTTTTCAGGATATCCCAGCTTCAGCACAGGTGGCTCAATCAAAGGATCAGTCAAAGACTGTTCTCTCTGTGCTGAAGCAGGGACTGCTTTAGCCACCTGTGCTGAAGCACGGACTGATTGAGCCACCTGTGCTGAAACAGGGATATCCTGAAAACCTGACCTGCTGTGGGGGGGGGGGGGGAGGTGGCTTGAGGACTGGAGTTGAGCACCCCTGCCCTAGGCATTATATTGCTGTAAAGTAGATAGCGGTGTGATGGAGAACATTTGGAGAGTTCTGCTTTGAGGCAGGAGAAGCTTCTTAGCAAATTATGTTTTCTTTCTATTACAAGCTGGAAGAAAATGACAGCTCTGACAGACATATGGGTTGTTTACATTCCTAGGGCTTTTTATTTTTTTAAGTGCCTCTAAAATGTATCTAGATGGATTATGTCACATAGCCACTCATTAATTATGACCTAATTCATTCAAATATTGTTTGGATTTTGTGTAATTGAATTTTATGAAGATATCTCATAAAAAGATTAACTCCTTCAGGGCAGAGACCTGCAACACAGTTATGTCGTCTGTCAGATGCCCCTCCAGAACTTGGCTGGTATATTTACTTCGGTTACCCTTGATATAACATTGTATGATTTAATATACTGTACCATGTTTTAGCTTGTGCACTCGCCAAGAAGTATTGACAGTGTTAGAGATCAGTTTGAGAGGTCTTTTGCAGTGGTATTGTTGTGTATGAATGCAAGATAGAGCATCAGATATGAGAGAGGAATCATATGTAGTTAGCTAACGCGCTGGATATCTCCCATATTAATTATGCTACAGAGCTCTGTGAAAGACGTGACTACTTCTGCCTCTTGTCTCATTCAGATTTACAGAATAAAGATAAGATGTATTATAGTCTAAATCAGGGGTGGCCAACTCCAGTCCTCAAGGGCCACCAACAGGCCAGGGTTTGAGGATATCCCTGCTTCAGCACAAGTGGGTCAGTCTTTGACTGAGCCACTGATTAAGCCCCCTGTGCTGAAGCAGGGATGTCCTTAAAACATGACCTGGTAGTGGCCCTTGAGGTCTGGAGTTGGGCACCCCTGAGATTGATAGAGCTCTTCTCCTTAAACCGTAATAATAGGAGATAGAAGTGAAAAGGCGAAAGTTGGTGGAGGAAGCACCACACTATGACCCAACACAGGTCTATTGGGAAATGCCAACCCCAACCCCAATACTTTATTATCACAAATAGTCACATTATTACAATATTAGGTTGGAGGAAAGGAGATTTCACCAGCAACAAAGGAAAGGGTTCTTTACAGTAAGGGCAGTTATTACAATAGATATCTTCAAAAAAAAGGTTGGACATCTTTTTAGAAGGGAAAGGTACAGGGATATACCAAACAAATAAACATGGGAAGGATGTTGATCCAGGAAGTAATCTGATTGCCAATTCTTGGAGTGAGGAAGGAATTTATTTTTCCCCTTATGAGATATCATTGGATGATATGACCCTGGGGTTTTTTCTTTGTCTTCCTCTGGATCAATAAGTAAGTATAGATATAGGATAAAGTATCTGTTGTCTAAATTTAGCATAGGTTGAACTTGTACTGTATGTATGTATGTATGTATGTATATGTATGTCTTGATGGACGTATGTCTTTTTTCAACCTCATCTACTATGTAACTATGTAACAATATGACATCCTGTCAAGATATTCCCTTCAGATACTATACAAAGCTTTGGAGATCTGCCCTCAGATTTGAAGCGCCTTGAAGGCAAATGGCTTTTCGCCTTTCTGGACAATTCACGGCCTGAGGCTGGAATTTATCTCACCTACATTGCTCAACAATATGTCAATTTTTACTTGACTTGTCGACTAAAATGTGCTAAACACCAAGTGCATTTCTGGTCCCACTTAACAATTCAATATGTGACATACTGTTATGCATACGTTGTAATAGTATATTTAAGAACTGGTAACGTACTTCATTTATTTGTCTAGCTACTATGGCCCAGATACACTAAGCATAGTTACAACACGGCAAACAACACAACGTTACTTAAATAGGAATGGACAGTACAGTATGTTCCCTGTATCATCAAACTAAATATACGCCAAAAAATAGCCGTTCTGTATCTCATTAGCATAACTAATTGTAGCATAATGTGTTATTTCCCAATATGTTTGTCTTGGCGTTACTCTGATCCAGACCCTAAAATTGGTGTTTAACTCAAGTTGAGAAAGAGAGAGGAGATAGGAATAATGCTGTAAATCAGGCCTGCACAACATGCGGCCCACCTGGACTCCCTGTGCGGCCCGCGATGCCCTCCTCCCTCTCCCCCCCCGCCCCCCCCACCCGCTCTGCAGACACAGGAGGGAAGGAGCGCCAGCATTTTTACACGCTCCCAACCCCCTCCTGAGCCCACTCTGCCAAGCGCTAGCATTGTGATGCCCCCCCCCCTTCAACCCCCTCTGCCTATCAGGGAAGGAGCGGCAGCAGTTTGATGCGATCCCCTGCAGGCAGAGAGGAGAGAAGGGGCAGAGCTGAGGCCGGTCTGACTGCAGAGGGTGGGGGCAGGGTCTGATTGCAGAGTGTGGGGCGGGGTCTGACTGCAGGGGGTGGGGGCGGGGTCTGACTGCAGAGGGTGAGGGCGGGGTCTGACTGCAGAGGGTGGGGGCGGGGTCTGACTGCAGAGGGTGGGGGCGGTGTCTGACTGTAGAGGGTGGGGGCGGGGTCTGACTGCAGAGGGTGGGGGCGGGGTCTGACTGCAGAGGGTGGGGGCGGGGTCTGACTGCAGAGGGTGGGGGCGGGGTTAGTGACAGCGGAGCCTCAGCAGTGAGAGCAGGAAGTGAGGTGCCTGCTGCCAGGGCCCAAGATGGCCTGCCCCCCCCCTCCCTCCAACCAGCCATGCTCCACAGTGAAAGGTAGGACACCCCTCCCCCCTCTGCAGCTGCTCCTCAGAACTAGTGTCAGTGTGTCAGTGTGTCAGTGTGTCAGTGTGTCAGTGGCAGTGTGTCGCTGTGTCAGTGTGGCTGTGGCAGTGTGGCAGTGTGGCAGTGGCAGTGTGGCAGTGGCAGTGTGTCCGTGTGGCAGTGTGTCCGTGTGGCAGTGGCAGTGTGACAGTGGCAGTGTGGCAGTGTGGCAGTGTGTCAGTGGCAGTGTGTCAGTGTGGCAGTGGCAGTGTGGCAGTGGCTGTGTGTCAGTGGCAGTGTGTCAGTGGCAGTGTGTCAGTGTCAGTGGCAGTGTGGCAGTATGGCAGTGTCAGTATGGCAGTGTGGCAGTCTCAGTGTGGCAGAGGCAGTGTGGCAGTGCGGCAGTACCTGTGCAGGTCAGTGTCTGTGCCTGTGGAGGTCAGTGTCTGTGCCTGTGCAGGTCAGTGTCTGTGCCTGTGCAGGTCAGTGTCTGTGCAGGTCAGTGTCTGTGCAGGTCAGTTTCTGTGCCTGTGCAGGTCAGTGCCTGTGCAGGTCAGTGTCTGTGCCTGTGTAGGTCAGTGTCTGTGCCTGTGCAGGTCAGTGTCTGTGCCTGTGCAGGTCAGTGTCTGTGCAGGTCAGTGTCTGTGCCTGTGCAGGTCAGTGTCTGTGCCTGTGCAGGTCAGTGCCTGTGCAGGTCAGTGTCTATGCCTGTGCAGGTCAGTGTCTGTGCAGGTCAGTGTCTGTGCTTGTGCAGGTCAGTGTCTGTGCCTGTGCAGGTCAGTGCCTATGCAGGTCAGTGCCTGTGCCTGTGCAGGTCAGTGTCTGTGCCTGTGCAGGTCAGTGCCTGTGCAGGTCAGTGCCTGTGCAGGTCAGTGTCTGTGCAGGTCAGTGTCTGTGCAGGTCAGTGTCTGTGCAGGTCAGTGTATGTGCCTGTGCAGGTCAGTGTCTGTGCTTGTGCAGGTCAGTGTCTGTGCCTGTGCAGGTCAGTGCCTATGCAGGTCAGTGCCTGTGCCTGTGCAGGTCAGTGTCTGTGCCTGTGCAGGTCAGTGCCTGTGCAGGTCAGTGCCTGTGCAGGTCAGTGTCTGTGCAGGTCAGTGTCTGTGCAGGTCAGTGTCTGTGCAGGTCAGTGTATGTGCCTGTGCAGGTCAGTGTCTGTGCCTGTGCAGGTCAGTGTCTGTGCCTGTGCAGGTCAGTGTTAGTGGGTTGGGGTTGGGTGGGGTGGGGGTGGTATGATGATGATCTGTGAGAGAGGGGGGAGAGAAGATATGATGAGGATGGTGATGAGGGGTGCTGGGGGAAATATGATGATGATGATGATGATGATGATGATGATGATGATGATGATGATGATGATGATGATGATGATTTTACCCTTGCGGCCCAAATCAGTTTTATTTGGAGCAATTCGGCCCTTCTCACTTTACAAGTGGTGCAGGCCTGCTGTAAATAAAGCTACATTAGATAACTCGTGCTTTACTATGGCATTACAACAATCCAGACCCAGCAAAACCTCAAAGAACCTTACAAAAAGTAATCCATGCGGAAAACTTTGTATGCAAATGTTTTAACCTAGGTTTGAAGCAGGGGTTCTCTGGAGCTGTACCCCATTAATTTCTGCTCAGGGAACCCTTTGCTTCCTTTGAAACTAACCTCCGTAAGGGTTGCCAGTAGGCACTCCGGATCGCTAGCAGAGATGATGTAATAGGCGCTTTTTAAAGCTCCAGCACTCTGCGGGCCAATAGGAAGCTGTGATGTCACCTGGTGCGACTTCCCATTGGCCCACGTGACTCGGGAGCATTAGAAAGCAGAGAGATACCAGCACTCCCTTCGGAACTATGTATCTCTTTAAGCAGGGGGTCCCCGGAGCTGAAATTAATGGGGTTCAGCTACGGAGATCCCTGCTTCAACCCTATGTTAAAGAAATTGCAAAAATCATCGCCCGCTTGGATTGCTCCTTTAAGTTACTGCGTTAACGCATTTTGTGGATATGCGATGTTAGGTTAACGCTATTTAAATCTCATTGTCACTAACATCCATTAAATGAATGCTGTGCTATTTCAATGAGTAAGATTGGGTAAATGGTACATTATACGTTAGAGCAGGGGTGGGCAACTCCAGTCCTCAAGGGCCACCAACAAGTCAGGTTTTCAGGATATCCCTGCTTCAGCACAGGTGCCTCCATCAAAGACTGAGCCATTGATTGAGCCATGTGTGCTGAAGCAGGGATATCCTGAAAACCTGACCTGTTGGTAGCCCCTGAGGATTGGAGTTGGCCGCCCCTGGTGTAATGAATAAGCAATACTATTAGCATGATGTTAATTTAGGTTAATATTACATTAACGCCTAACGGCACTTAGAGTATCTAGGCCAATTTGAAAGAGCAACATGTGTTGCAGCCAGTGAAGGGTTACCGCCTTTAATAAATAGGCCATGCCTACGTTTGACGAGCAAAAAATGCTTTTAGACTGAAAAAATGGAGAACTAAGTAGCAATTTCCTTTGTTTTCCTTGTAAATCGTTTAACAGTAGTGGACTACATATGCCATTTAGCAACACGCAGAAACAATATCGTGGTTCAAAAGGACAATACTGTTAAGGCAGAAACTTTGTAACAACACAGCAGCCAATTATCAGCAAAAGAAGAGCAATCTGGCAAAGAACGCAAGAAGTGACCCATTACCGGCCAATAATGGATCAATAAACAAGGTACTATCTTAAGCTTTACTATGCTTTGAGAATTCTTAGAGGAAACCGTCAAAAATATAATTTTATTTTATTGAAGTTAATAATTTTGCTCTGATAGATATTATTTTATTGCACCTGGCACAAAAATGTACGTATGTCTTTTTTTTTCAATTTCATTTTCTGAATGGATTTTAAAGGGAATTTTGCATTTTTTTTTCCATTTCATTCTTTACAACATTTTTGTAAATTGGCAGAATAAATGGCAAGAAATGAATCTTGCAGATTAATATGAAAATAGAGCAGTGCATAAAAATACACTTTTCTGTACGTTGATACATAGACACTATAGTGAGCATTTCCTACATGTGGGGATATGAATCAAGTGTCTGAAACTGGAGCATTGCTCCAAAACCTGCACAAATTGCATATTTTTTACTTTTCAGGGCTGGTTATAGTAGGAGTGAGGGGAGGGGATGAGTAAGCGCAGCATTTTTATAAAATATATCAAAAGTTTTGCCTATTATTGGTACAGGTTTCTTCCATGAATGAGAATTTAACTATATAATTTGTCATATTGGATGTAGAACTTTTAGTCTTCTGTTATATTTATTGGTCACAATCTCAGCAATACTCCTTGTTGACACAAATATAACAGGGATGGTGGGTTTGGGTTCCGGGTTTGCAGGGGCTGTGCGTGTTTACATATTTGTATGGCATCATAAAATACTGTTCTGCTGAAAGAAATGGAATTATCTTGAATGTATGGATCTTGGAGAAAAGCTCAAAGTATTTGTTTTCAATTATGTCAAGTAGGCAAACTAGGGAGGGTTGCACTCTCAAACATGAAGGACTGGCACAGTCGTGCTAGAAGCCACAAGTGTGGTGAATAACTGAAATAGAAGCTCGCTGGAGTTCCTGCATTTTTTCTATTCAAGTAGACAAACTAAACAGTCAATTTCAAATCTGTATTTAATAGTGTCCCCTGTGTAAAGTGACCTTTAAGTTTCTTTGAAACTGTCCATCTTAAATATTTTTGTTTGGACAAACCGATTCAAAGGCTTTATTTTGTAAGCTGGCTGAAAGTCTCCTGAGGACCTCGAGGCTGTGAATAATGTGCTGTACTAGTTATTTAAGAAATGTGAATACATTTCTAGGATTCTCAATGACAGGTCCCTTTCAATTTCTACTGGCTCTATAATATTTTTCTTAGCTTTCTTTCTAATGCATATTGTGTTGGATAGAAGTGTCTTTGAAAATGATGTGTAACCTCGTTGACTTATTAAAGCTGCAGTTCAGTCTTTTTTTTAATTTATTTTTTTAATTTATTTTTTTACTTCAATAGTTTCATGTGTGCAATCTCTAATTACCTAAAGAACTGTATAGCTGCAGGTCAATTCGTTCTCCATGTATTTATAGGTCGAAATTTGGTGACATAATTAGTGAAGGGATCTGTTTATATTCTGCTTGTCTGTCAGTGGAAGCTCATGAATATTCATGAGCAATCCTGCACTGACATGTGCTAGAGGGAGGGCAGGGCTGACAAAGGGGTGTGCCAGGGCTTGTGACAGGACATGAAGGGGCAGTGCCTTAGCAAATGGCTGTTAAAATAGAATACAAGAAAATTGGTCTCTCAAAGTTGTTTTTTTAAAAACAGAAAATGCTAAAAGTATTTTTTCTTACTACAGAACTGATTTATTAAAAAAACACACATGCAGGATATTGACTGAACTGCAGCTTTAAATATGTTTCATAGAATTTAGGCTTCTCAAAAAAAAATCTTGCAGAGATCTGGTAGACACTAAGCAATCTTACCTATCAGGCATTGTTTAATGCTGTGGTGCTGAACTCCAGCTCTTAAGACCCCCCAACAGGTCAGGTTTTAAGGATATCTCAGCTTAAACACAGGTGGCTCAATCAGTGACTCAGTCTTTGACTGAAGCTGGGATATCCTTAAAACCTGACCTGTCGGAGGGTCTTGAGGACTGGAGGGGAGCACCCCTGGTTTAATGAATACATTTGTAAGACTAATATGGATCCCTTGGTTTATTCTTTAGAGGATATTTCGCTTCTATGAACTGGCACAGAAGATCTTCCATGTTAATTAAACTGAGGTGTAAATGCAGCAGGAACAGGTTGTAGTAGCTAGGTATAAAAGATACAATGTACACGGTGTTAAAGGTTTCCAAGAATATGTATATGATTTACCAGGAAACAAACAGAACTGAAAATAGGAGAGAAGGTACAATGTAGTTAAATACAGGGGCAGAAATAGAGGTAATTACTGCAGTAATGACAGCTGTATGTATTCCATGTGTACTGGTTAATGAGAACTGTCTGTATTCCATGTGTACTGGTTAATGAGAAATGTCTGTATTCCATGTGTACAGGTTAATGAGAGCTGTATGTATTCCATGTGTACTGGTTAATGAGAGCTGTGTATATTCCATGTGTAATGTGAGAAGGGATGGGGGAGCACAGCGTAAGGAATGGTGGAGTGTGATTGTATTATCTCCCTATGATGTTCAGTGGCGTTCTGACACCCTTTGAGTGTCCTCAGAGGGAGGTTTGTACTCCTTAGAGAAGGGTTAAGACTTAGGTGGGTGAAGCAAGTCTATGGATGCAAAATAAATGCAAAATGAATCAATAAAAGGAAAACTTACACGGCCTTGTGTAAGTTGTATCCCATCGAGGTTTCTTTTGCAGTCTTATCTTTCTTCTAGATGATCCTTCTTCTTTCTTTATGCTCTTCTCTTTCTGTCTCTTCTTCTTGCTGTGATCTTGATGTTTGTCGTTGGACGAATCTTCACATTGGTTCTCCTCTCATATGGGTGTAAACATAGGTGAGAAGGTAGTTAGACACATATACATACAAAGTCGATATCAATTTGAAGGGGGGCAATGGGACAGTGTCATCTGGTGTATAGGTATAAGATAGTTATTATTCACTCACACGGCCTAATGTGAGTGGTGACTTATAACGGTATCTTGCAAGCACCTGTACAGATCGCAGGTCTTCAGGTCAAAGGTCCTTTGTGGGACAAAGACAGAGGGATAGTATGGGGAAGGTGTATCAATACATCAAAATACTCACACGGGCCAGTGTGAGTACACACTGATAATGGTATCTTGGAAACTCCAAAAAGTGATGAAAGACCCCTAGGGGCTAGGTCCAGATAGCAAAGGACTAATAGGACACTAAAAACAGGGGTGATTAAATTTTATTGAAACAGACTAGCATACACTAATGAACAAGTACATATATAATCAGATAAAAAATTAAAACCGAGGAGCATCTACTGCTTCTGGGGGGGTTAAAAAGGGTGGCAGCCAGGGGAAACAAGTGGTGGTTAGTGGATGAAAGTCTCTGTACTCCGCGTCCGGATCGAGAGATTCCACAGCACCTCCGGTTCCTCTCAGATTGCTGCAGGCTGTGGTTCAAAGAAGAAGAGCTACGCGTTTCGCCCTGAACAGGGCTTCCTCAGGCTCGTGTAAAGTAGAGAGGTTGGGTTTTAGTCTCCTTAAATAGACCCCGCCTGTCTAATGTGGATGTCAATTAAATCTTCTTGCTGCTGCGTAGCGCGGTGCCGCCATCTTTAGGGATGCGTGCGCATCCAGCGTGTGGCGCTCGGTATGACGTCTTTCTGTTGTGCCCTCGTTGCCGGTTGCGTGAAGTGGGGGCAAAGTCTTGCGCCTGCGCGTTAGTAATGCACAGATAGTCCTTGGTGTTGTACATACCATAGTCCGTTCGTGAGTGCAGAATGGTGATGGATGGTGTACACATCAATTGCTTTTCCTGCAATATGTGGACGGGTGGTTAAATACACCCATCATGAAGATTAAAAGGGATTAGAGAGGTGTACTCAGTGGACAATTTTACTTTTAATTAACAATACTGCAATCAGATCCTGTGTGGACTGTTTACATGGTGTTAAATGCAGTTAAACACTTAGTTAGTTATTCACAATAAAATACTTTGGATGAGCTAGATGGCACTTAATTGTTCTAGTTGCAATTCATTTTTAAAATACATTTAAAAAATACATTTAAAAAATAAGCGAGTAAAAATGGAGTACATAGAGGGAAAACTTCAATAGCATGTATCTATTGCTAGCACTAGTATCATGGTTCGTTTTGAATCCCGAACAGTTTGGTATTAATAATAAAAGATATACATATAGAGTGTATGATATATACATCAAATGCAGTGTGTTATCCTTCAGAACAAAAAAACACTTCATTTAAGAACACTTCATTTAAGAATGGTACTGTGGTGTCACCCCGCCCAGTATACATTCCCAAATCAGATTATTCCACATTGTGGGTAAATCAAACTGTACTTTGTTTGTGTGCACAGTTATCATAAAAAACTTAACCTCAAAAAACTTACATAAAAAACTTAGAAAAAACTTAGAAAAAACTAAGAAAACTTAGAATGCCTAATGAGGTGTGGACTGGACATGCGGAGGTGAAAAAGACTTAGTGCTACGGTTACATAAAAGCTCCCAGGTCTATGTCAATGTTCAAGCCTCTGGGGGTTAGCGTTTTTAATTTGTAGATCCAAAATGTTTCCCGTTGGCACAATTTACGCAGCCTGTCACCTCCTCTCCAATGTGCGTCCACTTTCTCAATCCCTTTATAGGTTAGGACCCCGGGGTTGCCTCCATGTACTAGACTAAAATGTTTGGAGACACTGTGTGTCATAAGCTGTTTACGGATATTGCCCATGTGTTCCAGCACGCGGACCCTCAGAGGTCTTGTGGTGCGGCCTACGTACTGTAAACCACATGGGCATGACAAAAGGTACACAATGTACTCTGTGCAGCATGTCAAATGTTGTTTAATCTTAAAAACCTCTTTTGTAATATTAGATGTAAATTCTGTTTTCTCCCCTTTAGTGACCTGTCTGCATGCCTTACAGCCAAAACACCCAAAAAAGCCGTTTGGCGAAGGCAGCCAACTTGGGGTCTTTGTTGTATCTGTTTTTTAAAAATTTTTTATCTGATTATATATGTACTTGTTCATTAGTGTATGCTAGTCTGTTTCAATAAAATTTAATCACCCCTGTTTTTAGTGTCCTATTAGTCCTTTGCTATCTGGACCTAGCCCCTAGGGGTCTTTCATCACTTTTTGGAGTTTCCAAGATACCATTATCAGTGTGTACTCACACTGGCCCGTGTGAGTATTTTGATGTATTGATACACCTTCCCCATACTATCCCTCTGTCTTTGTCCCACAAGGGACCTTTGACCTGAAGACCTGCGATCTGTACAGGTGCTTGCAAGATACCGTTATAAGTCACCACTCACATTAGGCCGTGTGAGTGAATAATAACTATCTTATACCTATACACCAGATGACACTGTCCCATTGCCCCCCTTCAAATTGATATCGACTTTGTATGTATATGTGTCTAACTACCTTCTCACCTATGTTTACACCCATATGAGAGGAGAACCAATGTGAAGATTCGTCCAACGACAAACATCAAGATCACAGCAAGAAGAAGAGACAGAAAGAGAAGAGCATAAAGAAAGAAGAAGGATCATCTAGAAGAAAGATAAGACTGCAAAAGAAACCTCGATGGGATACAACTTACACAAGGCCGTGTAAGTTTTCCTTTTATTGATTCATTTTGCATTTATTTTGCATCCATAGACTTGCTTCACCCACCTAAGTCTTAACCCTTCTCTAAGGAGTACAAACCTCCCTCTGAGGACACTCAAAGGGTGTCAGAACGCCACTGAACATCATAGGGAGATAATACAATCACACTCCACCATTCCTTACGCTGTGCTCCCCCATCCCTTCTCACATTCCATATATCAAGGGTTCTGGATAGACCCTAGTGGGGTAGTTCGAGTCACAGTAGGACATCACTATTAACACATACCATACTATTTAAGATATTCATATCATATACCAACCACGGTCAGAGTTAGCGCCCGGGGAATACACCACAACAATATATTCCATGTGTACTGGTTAATGAGAGCTGTATGTATTCCATGTGTACAGATTAATGAGAACTGTCTTTATTCCATGTGTACAGGTTAATGAGAGCTGTATGTATTCCATGTGTACAGATTAATGAGAACTGTCTGTATTCCATGTGTACTGGTTAATGAGAGCTGTACAGTATGTATTCATTGTGTACTGGTTAATGAGAGCTGCATGTATTCCATGTGTACTAGTTAATGAGAGCTGTATGTATTCCATGTGTACAGGTTAATGATAGCTGTATGTATTCCATGTGTACTAGTTAATGAGAGCTGCATGTATTCCATTTGTACAGGTTAATGATAGCTGTATGTATTCCATGTGTACTAGTTAATGAGAGCTGTATGTATTCCATGTGTACAGGTTAATGATAGCTGTATGTATTAAGGTTAGATCCAACCAACAGATTTAAGAAAGAGATAGACGTGATAATCGCTATGGGATTATGTCATCGCTAAATTAACGAAGAAACCGTTTCTAATATGAGTATCTATCCACGAGTAATCCCGGAAATTCAGGGGTGGCCAACTTCAGTCCACAAGGGCGACCAACAGGTCAGGTTTTCATGATATCCCTGCTTCAACACAGGTGGCTCCATCAGTGGCTCAGTTACTAAGCCATCTATGTGACTGCAGCTGGCCACCCCTGCAGTAATCTATACATTATCTACAGACCACAAAATTCTATTCCACCCACCAGGTGACCATTATACAATCTATAGGTTCAATAGGGCAGCCACTGTCTCATTTTGTGGATCTTTTTAACAGGAACATGTCTCCGGGTTACACTCTTTGATTAAGGATACACCATATTTTTTGCATAAAATTGAACTATTGGAAGATCTACTATAGGTAACGATCACTTAATTGTCACTCTCTATGCTATCTCGATATATATTAATATCTCTCATGATTTAGGTCGACAGGCAATAGGCAATACCCTAATGAGATGTTATAAACTTGATGCACCTGTGGAATACCTGTTGCAATTATTAAACATAGTACTCTATAATATAAAAAATGTCTCAACATTCAGGGAATAACTATGCTCCCTCTTATACAAATCTTTTTATGGGGTATTATGAGATTGATTTCAACTATAACCACCCTTTATGCTAGTGGAGGTATATTGATGATGTTTTTCTAATTTATAAGGATTCTGAGGATATTTTTACTGAGTTTATCAATTATCTTAATCTACCCACTAAAATTAGGTTATCTGAAAATTGGCATAAGGAAAAAATCGATTATTTAGATGTACAAGTGGATAAACAGAATGTAATGATTTATACAAATATATTTGTTAACCGTACTGATTGCAAAACATACTTGTATAGGACAAGTTTTCCTTCTCTGGCATGCCAAAGGGGTTTACCTTTTTCGCAATGTTGTTGTATTCATGGTTAGAGGCTACAGAAAAGATCTATTACGCAAGCTAAGAAGAAAACTGATAGATTAATCTATGTCGAACAGTATCATTTGTCCAGTAAAATTGTCAGGAAGCCAATACATAAAGACTGGAATATTATAACTACCGAATTTATTTTGGCAAATATTGCACAACAGATCCCTATGATAGCATACATATGGCCTAGGAAATTCGAGGAATATGTTAATCAATGAAGATGATATATCAAAATATTCCCGTAACATTTCTATACTATCACCTGGATGCTACAAATGTCAAAACGGCTCTGTATGTATCTACACTGGCGACACACTTTATTTGAGCTCGGCTAGTCCCACGAATTCGGGTATACCCGGGTGTATTGAGGTTTGTGACTGTTTTCTGCCCGAGTATATTGGGTTATTTTCCAGGCAGGGATTGAAGCATTTTATTCCCACTGGCTGCAATACTGCACAGTATATATATATATACTGCATTACAATTCATGAATTTATGCCATCTGGTAGACACGCGAAGCATTGCAGCCTATTAAATCCTAATCATTATCATTTAACAGATCAGCCGCCCGTCAGCCAGGCATGAACCCAGGCTGGGAAGGCAAACGCAACGGGGCTTGTCAGAGGTGAGGAGCGGCGCATTCCAGGTATCTGCCAGGTACAAACTGGGCATTTGCTCGAATAAAGTGTGTCGGTGCAGTATTTGAATGTGGGGAAGACTCTACCATCCTCACAAAGGGAATAGAATTAACATCAGGGATCATCACATATACCGCAAAAAACGTGATTTACAGACTGGCTGCCCTAAGCATCACGGACGACCAAGCAAACGTTTGCGGTGCTGGGGACAGTGTCTGCGATAGGGTTGCTGTGGAGAGACCATGCTTCTGAGACCATGCCCTGCAACATTAAACCTTCGGTATTATGACCACTATGGTCGTGTCACCGCACGTGGTAGCAACACCGAAGATGTAGTCTAGCTACATCTGTATGTTAGCCAAACAACACGAATGCGGAAAACACATGCAATAGAACGTAGATCTACCATTAAATTAGGCAAATCACAAACTCATTTGGTCCGACATTGTAAGGCAATGTGGCATACTTTTACTCAGATATGTAGTTATAAAATGTTTTACCAGGTTGAGAGTTACCTCGCATTTCCAATTCTATCTATCCATGAAATTTGGGTACAGAGGTTGAAAGGGCTGGTGAGTTTCAGATTGAAATAGAAAAGCTTTAAAATCACCAAACATCAGCGAACGGCAGCAAACTGGATTTAGTTATGACTCATGGATTGGCATTATAGATGCGTGAATATTCGCAGACACTCGCAGACACTGCAACTGCGACATTTCTTTACAGGCGTGAATAGTCATAGCTCACACTCCGATATGCACATTTACCTCTTTTTTGTCATCTTTAAAACATGTTTGGCATGGACCTCCCTTCTCCCACCCCCATTCGTAGATGCGAATGTCTGCACATTCGTAGGTGAATATAATGCTGATACATTTGCTTCCAATGAATGTATAAACATTTGCTGCAGGATGTTAAGACATTTGTGAAAAGGATGGGTGAAATGAAAACAATGGCAGATTTAGGTACATTCGCACACAATTTTTAAATCCAAGGGCAAAGAGTCACCCAAAAATCGAATTTTGTTGAGAACACTGCGAAGAATTAGAGGGACGAATCTTCACACATTTGCCCATCTCTAATTGACATTTAGCATTGCAGAGATTCATTGTCACTGGCTCACAGTCCTAAATAACGAAACAAATGTTAAAAGTGACCCACCAAAAAAGGTTGCCAAATGCATCAGGTTGATCAAAATAATTTTTTCTCTGGATATCTTTGCTGTGCTTCGATTCTTTAAACCACTATCCGATCTAAATAAGCACTATTTTGTGCTGTAATTTTCTGGGGCACTTGGAAAGCCTTCTCAAAACACCTATTTGGCAAACAGGGAAGGCATATTTATTCAATATTATATAAGCTTTACCAACCCTGATCTAAAATAAATACAGGTTTTATTCCTACTGTTGAAATTATGCTAATGGGTCACAGATTTATGTTTGTTGTAATGATATCATGTCATTGATTACAGCTTTTGTGACCTAGAAGCAGCACATAACTGGATGAGTTATATTTTGTATTTCTTGATTACCACAATTTAAATGTATTACCAAAGGCACACATCTTTATCAATGTCCAGTTACACATAATAATGATAGTGAAATTGAATCTTTTCTTGTTTGTTTATAATCTTGTTGCCTACTTGAACATTGTTGGATTTTTGTGCTACTAAAACATCATTATTATGACATCTGGAGGTTGTTGCAAACGACATTCTGGGAACCTAATTCTTCTGATGGTTTATTAGAATTCTGAGATTTCTCCTTGCTGACAAGGAGAATTCTCCATGTTCACATCTTTGTGGGGTCCTCTATTCTCACCAGAAACCTATAAACTCCAAATGTGCCATCAAAACAATGTGTCTATATGAGTAGCCTGTAATATATTCAATGAAAATAGGCACAATTTTTATAAGTTAGAAGAAAAATCAATCTAATCCACAATTACACTGAGAATCATGTGTTTCAAAGTGGTCCTCTCATAAGCCTACAATAGGTACAGTATCTACCCCCACCACGGACCCACCCATCTAACCGCCTTTTCTTTTTGGGGTTTTGATAAAGAACGGCCTTTGGGTTTCCAACAAGATCTTTTATCCTTAATTACTTGACTGGAGCTCATTGGCTGTAGAAAATGTAAACACCCCTAATTATTATGGAGCTCAGGCGTAAAACTACAAGTGTGATATTTATTTGGGGCAGACACGGTAAAGGATAAAACAGCAGTGGGATATAGGGGAATCAATAAAACAATTGTGCCGTCTAATGAAACAAATAGGTTTGAGACTGATACACATTTATAGGTAGATATCCCCAATTCATATCTAGTAGCAGGTAATGTACTGAAATTGAAGCTCACATCTACCAAAGACCACTTGCAGAAAGAACCTCCAAGAAAAGGGGGACCATTTCAAAGATGATACAGAGATACTGTAGTATTGAGAAGAGAGTGTAAAATTCATATATACAGTACAGTACTATAGTCCAGGTAGGATCATCAACATCCCCAACTTGTTACTGAATCTCAATCTATAATCTAACAGCACTCGATAGTCATTTTTCTTATCAGGGTCCACATGAAAGAAAAACATTTTACAAGAGCTAATTGCATTGTTAAATTCTTTACAAACTGCATTGTAAGCAAAGCAGCACTGTACCTTGAACATTACAGAAGCACCTACAGTAATTGTACCATCATGGTACATTTGATAAGTATTACAGTGCATGACCAGGGAGGTTCCAGGCGGTTCCCCTCTCCCCCCGCCTTGTACCCACATGCAACGTACAAATAAAGACAGGAAACGGGAGCTGGAGGTAAAATGGCCGCGGCTATTTATTTATACAGAAAACCTAATGGGGTAAATGCACTCCCTGCCAGAGTGTGCTCCTTTGTCAGGAGGGGGAGGGGACGGTCAGCCGGCCCTCGAACCGCTGACCTCGTGTCCCCTACGCGAGCGGGCTCTCGAGGTCATGGATAACTGACCTTGCCCACTCGTACTCCCCCCGGGCTCAAACGGCCCAGCTCCCAGTCTGGCAAGAACAAGCACCTACCCCCCAAGAGCCGCCGCGACAAAGGCAAAACTGGACAATGACCCCTCCTGCTCGGAACCTCGTCCTTTCACTCAGCACATTATCAGCTGTTCGTGCTGTAACGGAACAAAGGACCATTAACACGGCATACAATGCATATGTCCACATTCCTGGGAGTACCCTGCCCTGCTCAACCTTCTGCTGCCGTTCATTACATGATTGCAATCACTAACTAAGGGGATGGGTGGGTGGGAAATCGTCTGGCGGGCAGCCAAAGAGGATGTGCTGCCCGCCAGCCTGGCCTTAAGTAGGCCTTCCGTGAACTCCTCCCCTGTGCTGGGGAGGGAGGTGTGGGGGCGGGCCAGCGAGGGGAAGGCCGGACCCCCCCCGGTCATGAAGCCCCCCCGCCTATGGCTAGGGGGTGCCGCTTGACCAGGGAGGTTCCAGGCGGTTCCCCTCTCCCCCCGCCTTGTACCCACATGCAACGTACAAATAAAGACAGGAAACGGGAGCTGGAGGTAAAATGGCCGCGGCTATTTATTTATACAGAAAACCTAATGGGGTAAATGCACTCCCTGCCAGAGTGTGCTCCTTTGTCAGGAGGGGGAGGGGACGGTCAGCCGGCCCTCGAACCGCTGACCTCGTGTCCCCTACGCGAGCGGGCTCTCGAGGTCATGGATAACTGACCTTGCCCACTCGTACTCCCCCCGGGCTCAAACGGCCCAGCTCCCAGTCTGGCAAGAACAAGCACCTACCCCCCAAGAGCCGCCACCGACGGGCCTATTTAACCCCCCTTAAACTAGGCCCGTACCGCCAACCCTCCAGACCCTCTCGAAGCCTTCCCGGAAACTGAAATAAGTCTATCCCGCCTGGCATGCCTAGCAGCGGGACCCATGCTCCTCTACCAGCCCAGCTTGTCCTTACCATTTACCTGGGGCTGCCAATCGCGCCTGGAGAAGTAATTACTCAACTTGCCATGGTTTTTAAAGATGCCCTGAGAATCGCTTTTTTCGCTGCACTATCCCTCACCCGGTCCCGGACATACCCACCTCCGGAGCCGCAGGCCGCCTTTGCCCAGCGCTATCTGGGATTTCGCCTTTTTAACTGCTGCAGGCTTCTTACCCGCCCTCAGCGACCCCTGGGGAATAGACCCTGGCAGTGGACTGGGCCACGCCTCCTCCCTTGCTCGCTCTGTGTCACACACTGCAAGCCTTGACGCCTTGCCCTATCTCCTCGATGCCGCCCTACACGCAACTCCTTACCATTACCCGATACGCCATATGCCGTACCTTCCACGGCGTGTCCCCATCAACCGCCCGCCGGGGCTGTTCCACCATCTGTGCAGTGCGTGATGCTGCCGGGTGGGTCCGCTACCGTGCCCCTGACCCCGGCCGTGGCTGAAGAATTGAAAGACACCGGGGTCCGGCTGATGGAACTGGAGTGTGATTCGCGGTGCCAGTGACATCTGGCCGTGGCCATTGTGGCCTCTCGTGAGGAAGAGACCTGTGCCGCGACTTGGTTCGCCCTTCACCCGATGCCGTCTCCACGTAGTCGAACCATGCTGGGTTCTCTGCTCTCCGAAACACATTGGCACCAACCGCGGTTGCGGTTGGCCGTCTTGGTCTCCTTGGCCCTGCCGACTCTGCAGGCGAAATCCTGACAGTGACACCGCCCGCGTTAGCAACGGGCGGCCGTGTGGCGTGCCGTGACGCCCTGTTCTGCGTCACGGTGGCTGGAAGTCGCCGCCCCTCCTTCGCGGGCCGACCTGCGCGCCGATCCGCCGTGTCCTGCGTCCCAGCGGTCAAAGTCCTCCCCACCATCGCTGAGGCCCGACCTGGCCGCTGTGACGCCCTGCCTCGCGGTACCGTGACCGAGGGCTGCCGCCCTGCGTGCGGTTGCTGAACTTCGCCTGCCGCCTTGCACTGCAGCACCCTCCGCGCTCCTTTCCTGTGGAGCGCGGCCTCTCTGCCTGCCGCCTGTCTAGCGCGCAATGCTGCCTGGAGACTGTTGCCTGACGCGTTGTGCTGCAGCGCCCTCTGCTTCCCCTTCCCGCGGGGAGCAGCTATACACGCGCGCATCTACGCGCGCCCATACACTCGCACGCATCCACGTGCGCCTGCATCCACGCGCGCCCACACCCTGCGTCCCAGCAGTCGAAGTCTTCCCCACCATTGCTGAGGCCCGACCTGGCCGCTGTGACGCCCTGCCTCACGGTACCGTGACCGAGGGCTGCCGCCTTGCGTGCGGTTGCTGAACTTCGACTGCCGCCTTGCACTGCAGCACCCTCCGCGCTCCCTTCCTGTGGAGCGCGGCTTCTCTGCATGCCGCCGGTCTAGCGCGCAATGGTGCCTGGGGACTGTCGCCTGACGCGTTGTGCTGCAGCGCCCTCTGCTTCCCCTTCCCGCGGGGAGCAGCCTTAGTGCCACGTGCTGGTTTCGCAGAGAACAACGCCTGCAGCCACCGATCCAACCATGCCTCGTCATGGTTTTCCGCCTCGACTTGAAGAAGGCGTAACTGCTCTGCCATTGATGCCCTGCAGCCCGCTTCCCGTATGATTTTCCAAAATTTTCGCGCGACGGGGCACCGGCCCGTCCCTACCCAGCCCTGCTTGCACGGGTCGCGACTATTGCCTGCCCCAGGATTAGCAACCCAGGGCCTCACGCGCTGTGACCGCGTGCCTCCGCCAGCCCCTCTCCCCGCACAGCAAACCGTATGCACCCGCGCGCATTTCCGTGTGCCCATATACACCCGCGCGCATTTCCGTGTGCCCATATACACCCGCGCGCATTCCCGTGTGCCCATATACACCCGCGCGCACCCATATAAACCCGCGCGCACCTGCGTGTGCCCTACTCTGTGAAGTGTGCTTGCTGAGACTATTTAAAGGGCGCGCTAGGCTAGGGCAACTATGCCAACCACCAGAGCCGCCATAAATCCAAGAGGGGAAAACAAAGATCACCGCTGAAATAAGCCATGCAACCAGCATTCGATCGCCGTCCTGCTCCGTGCTCGGAGATCACACCTTTGCAGTTCTGCTCGGGCCTTCGCTAGCAAGAACATTCAAGCGCACACTTAAACCGGCCACCCCCACCACCATACCTGGCCAAGGGACTATAACGTAGGTGCACCAACGCAGGCTGCCCAGTTCCCCCTTAGGAACATAATTGCCTGACGAGGCGAATAAGGTAGGTTTGCCAGTCCTCATCGGTATGGCTTCCACCAATTAGCCACCAAATGGGGGTGGGGGAGTCACCTTTCCCATATCATGGGTAATGTCTTTGATTGATTCAAAGTGTCTTCATGTGTGTACCCAGTCCTGTGAGACACCAGCACCTCACACCATCTGTGCTGTTTACCTTGCTCTCAAGGCAGCACCACACCTCAGTCAACTGAAGCCGCTTAACCAGCACCTTAACGCAATAGCAGAATCTACCATCAAAACCCCATCCACTATTAGACGGCTTGAATATCAAAACGGTCACCTTAACCGAACTCCTGAAGAACTATTCGAGGAAATGCCATGCAAATTGCTGCTAAACAAATTTTAAAGAGTATGCCACCCGGCTGGACAGAGGTAGACAAGATCAGCTCAAAACAATAAACGTTCCTCTACCCTGCATTCAAACCAGTTCGCTACCAACACGTGGCACGACTATAATCGTACCTGTCCCCCTTGCCCCTACAGCGCCATGCAGCTCCCTTATTCGTTATTATAACCACGGTAACACGCCTCTACGTATGTCCATACGCGCCCCCCCAAGTGTACCCATACGCACGCCTCTCAGTGTGCCCATGCACGACTCTCCGTGCGCGCTCATCGCCGTGTGCCCATATACACACGCGCGGGTCTCCGTGTGCCCATGTACACACGCGCGCCTCTCCGTGTGCCCATGTACACTCGCGCGCCTCTCCGTGTGCCCATGTACACACGCGCGCATCTCCGTGTGACCTTATACACGCGCGCATTTCCGTGTGCCCATATACACACGCGCGCGCATCTCCGTGTGACCTTATACACGCGCGGGTCTCCGTGTGCCCATATACACACGCGCGCATCTCCGTGTGCCCATGTACACTCGCGCGCATCTCCGTGTGCCCATGTACACTCGCGCGCATCTCCGTGTGCCCATGTACACTCGCGCGCATCTCCGTGTGCCCATGTACACTCGCGCGCATCTCCGTGTGCCCATGTACACTCGCGCGCATCTCCGTGTGCCCATGTACACACGCGCGCATCTCCGTGTGCCCATGTACACACGCGCGCATCTCAGTGTGACCTTATACACGCATGCTTCTCCGTGTGACCTTATACACACGCGCGCATCTCCGTGTGACCTTATACACACGCGCGCATCTCCGTGTGACCTTATACACACGCGCGCATCTCCGTGTGACCTTATACACACGCGCGCATCTCCATGTGACCTTACACCCGCGCCTCTCCGTGACCTTATACACACGCGCGTATCCCCGTGACTTTACACGCACACACGCGCATCCCCGCGTGCCCACATACACACGCGCATCTCCGTGTGCCCATATAAACACGCGCACATACACCTGCGTGCGCATCTCCGTGTGCCCATATACACACACGCGCGCATCTCCGTGTGCCCATATACACACGCGCACATCTACGTGTGTCCCTATACACACGCGCACATCTACGTGTGGCCCTATACACATGCGCGCCTATACACCCACACCTCCATGTGACCTTAAACCCGCGCGCGCCTCTCCGTGTGACCTTATACACACGCGCGCATCCCCGTGTGACCTTATACGCACACACGCGCATCTCCGAGTGCCCATATACACCCACGTGCGCCCATATACACCCACGTGCGCATCTCCGTGTGCCCATATACACACGAGCACATACACCCGCGTGCGCATCTCCCTGTGCCCATATACACACGCGTGCATCTCCGTGTGCCCATATACACACGCGCACATCTACGTGTGCCCATACACCCACGCGCGCATCTACGTGCCCATACACGCGCGCGCGCCCATATGCCCCCATCTCCGTGTGCCCATACGCCCTCGCACACATCCACATGTGCCCATACACACCCGCATGTGCCCATACACACCCGCACACATCTACGTGTGCCCATCCACGTCCACGTGTGCCCACCCACGTCCACGTGTGCCCATCCACGTCCACGTGTGCCCATACACGTCCACGTGAACACGTCCACGCGTGCCCATACATGCACACGTGTGCCCATACCCACACACACACGTCTACGCGTGCCCCCCCGTACCCATCTATGTGTGCCTCTACACCAGCTTACACATCTACGTGCATTTATTTAGTTATAAAATATCTTACCAGGAAGTAATACCTTGAGAGTTACCTCTCGTTTTCAAGTATGTCCTACACACGTATACACCCAACTGTGACTACATACATTCATCCCCATGTGCCTACCCATATGTCCATCTACCCGTGCCCACGCACCTATCCACCCACACATGCGCCTCCGCACGCACGCATCCACATGCGCCCACCCACATGAATTAATTGGGGAATCCAGATAAAAGTAACCATGCATAAATGCTTAACATTGTGATTCCCATTCACAAGTAATTATGTAATATTCACTAGGAGTATATTTATATAGCTTATAATGTCCCAAGATAAAGAGCTCTATTGACACCATATAACTCCCGATGCAGCATATTCTGAGTATGAGACCATAAGAGGGGGGGAGGCACCCTGCAACATGCCGCGGGGGCAGGCTCCCCCGCCAACCCGAGTCCGCTCCCCCATATGGGAAGCTTTTGCCAGCCTATCTGCCCCGTCCCCCCGCGCGGGCGGGCAACTGCCGCCGGGAGCAGAGTCAGGCACCCACTTGCTCATGCCCCGAGCGCATCAGCGTATGTCCCCCGCACCTAAACTTGAACTGCGGGAGCAGACCGAAGCGCCAACCTTGGCCGCCCTCCACCCTCGCACTTACCGGGCCGGGGCCGCAACCACTAAGAGCGGCTGCCCTAGCATATACATATATCCACCTACGTATACATGCCTATATACACATACATATATCCATGCTTAACCGCACAAACACCTATGTCTGTCTGCGCATCCTAACAAACTGTATATACATATACATATACATATACATATACATATATATATACATATATATCCACCTACGCATACACCTATTTATACATACGTATATACCTATCTACATACAAACCCACATACCTGACATATATACACACCCCTACCACACACATATATACACACCCATATACCCATACAACGTTATTTATTTATTATAGATTTTTCCCGGCCGGCCCCCCCCTGTACAGCCCACCTCACGCATACATTTTAACGACCCCACATGTGTGGGGGGGGGGGGGGCGCGGGAGCAGCCGCCTCTCCAGCCGCATGGCTGACCGGTCCACCCCAACCCCACTGCCCCGAGACCACTAACGAAAGGGGGGGGGGGTAGGAGGGGCCTCTGCCCGCGCTACACTCCCCATCAGGAGACGGAAGGCCCGCACCACGTGGGACTGCGCCCCAGCCCCCGAGCGGGCCGCGAGCAGCCGCATGGGGCACAAACGGCGAATTTCCGCGCGGGCTGCATGCCTCGGCCGGACCTCCCCGCCGGGGTGCCCTTGCCGATGGCAGCCACCGCGGGGCTATGCGGATGGAGGAGGCACCCGCCCGCACAACGCTGCGGGAGCAGGTAGCCCCCACCCCCAGGGAAAGAAGCGGGGAAAACCCCGTCAGGCCCCTTCTGCCCGTCAGACCCCCTGTCCCGAGACCACCACTCCCCGCCTGCAGCTGCCGCGGCACAGGCCTAAATCCGACCCCCCCAGCTCCATGTTGCGCGCCGCAGATGGAGGATGGGGACGGGCCGCTACACTAAGGGGTCCCTCTCCTCCCTGCATCCCGCCTCCCCCCTCACCGCCGATTCAAAAATCGCGGCTATACAGGAGGGGGGAGTGCCCAGGATTGACCCCCCCTTTTCGGGGCCTTACCTTAATTTAACCTGCAGGGAGGAGAGGGACGTCCAAATCGTCTGGCGGGCAGCCAAAGAGGATGTGCTGCCCGCCAGCCTGGCCTTAAGTAGGCCTTCCGTGAACTCCTCCCCTGTGCTGGGGAGGGAGGTGTGGGGGCGGGCCAGCGAGGGGAAGGCCGGACCCCCCCGGTCATGAAGCCCCCCCGCCTATGGCTAGGGGGTGCCGCTTTCTTATTTCACCTTGAAATACGAGATAGGACAATTGTAGTGCTAAACGTTGTGTCTGTTGTAGCAGCGTCCCTAGCTACAATACTGTATGTGCTTTAATATACTGAATGTACAAGAGAATGAGATATCACACAGAATGCCAAGAGAAATCGTGGAATACAAGCTACATACTTGCAGTTGCCCTGTAAAGAAAACGTGGTCTGAAAGAAATCAGAAGACAAATGGGGAAAGGACAGCAGCTGCTCCATTTCATAAACACTAACACCAAGAGAGCGGCAATAATTAAAAAACATGCAATGTTTCCTGCAAAGATCAGAAAAAGTTGTATAATAATATATCAACACAGCATGCTGTAACTCCTACTGATTAAAGTATAAAGGTTGGGGTTTTGGGGGTTTTTTTTAAGCAAAAAAACATATATTCTCCTCACCGGATTACAATTTAGAAGGTTGTCAGGATATAAATATGTCTCCATAGTTCATTTTAATTACAATTTTCTATTGTGTACCAACTCAATGCATTACTCATGTTGTGTTAAGCAGGAGTCGGCACCAAGCAAAAGTAAACTTTATATTTAGCTTCACCGTTGTTCTGCTGTTATGGCCATTTACTGTACAAACCAATGTAATACAAGTAACGCCAGCAATGAGAGGGTTAACAGTATATACACTGGCTCACTATACAGTAGGTGTCTGTAAAAATCCTATGTACAATGCTGCTTACCGCTTACTATATTGTAATTGTGAGGCGCTTTGAGTTCCATTGGGAGAAAAGTGCTACATGAAATAAAGCTGTTAATAATAATAATATTAATAATAACATTATTATTATTATTATTATTATTATTATTATTATTATTATTATTATTCTATATTGAAGAATCTGCACTTACTGAGAAAGGAAAATTATTCCTAAACAAAGAAGGCAAAACATCTAAGAAAACCTAATAATGGTAAAAGTACTTTATAAAGCTAGTAATTTTGTAAATTATTACCTTTGTCACCTCAACATCAACTGCATAATGTTGCCAAATTATGAATATGGACGTTATTGCGACATGTTTGTTGACTAAATTGTTTTGGAATGAATATGCAGAACACATTTAATGTCATTTATTAGAGGGGGTAGGCAATGTAACAGTAGTGACAGTAATTGGCTTTTATGCCACAATATTTGCTCCCTTTGTATTTCTCCACCACATCGAATTAATCAAGAAATAATTAGAAGGGATTCTCCTGCAGCTATATATTTCAGCTGGCAAGTAGATTACTGAAATGAAAAAAATATATTTTTACCATTATTTAATTCACCAGCAATATGTTTAAAAATAGTTCATAAATGTTCCTGGGGGATGTTTGAGACATGTCAGTGTATTTAGCGACATTTTTATGTTGGTTTTCACAGCCAGATTTAACCATTAAACAGCGAAGAGAAAATGCAGAATTAAAAATATCTTTTCTCTACTGAGTGATCCCTTTTAATCAGAACTAGGTCAATCTTCCCCGTGCCTGTTCCAGTACCCAAAACCACACTTAAACTGTAAATATTGAAAG
Organism: Ascaphus truei; assembly: GCF_040206685.1. NCBI lineage: Eukaryota > Metazoa > Chordata > Amphibia > Anura > Ascaphidae > Ascaphus > Ascaphus truei. The sequence goes on from NC_134496.1 coordinate 47,800,541, forward strand.
GGAATATTGATGAAAATCTGACTGCAAAGCTGAGATCCAAAAACAACAAACATCATATCAAAGGCAAAACCAATCATTGTTTTCAATGTGAAAAAAATTCTTTGGGAAACTAAGAAAAACTACCCCTTTCATTCTAGGTGTTGCCATGCAGACAAAAAAAAGAATGTGTATCACTCTGGATTCTGCTCTAAAATTGATTATGATAGATTGCAAAGGTGGCCAAACTCAATCCTCAATAGCCACCCACAGGACAGATTTGAAGGATATCTCTGCACACAGGTGACTCCATCATTTTGATTGGGTTACTTGTACTGAAGCAGGATTCGCCTGAAAACCTGACCTGTTGATGGCCCTTGAGGACTGAGTTTGGACACGCTGTAATAGAGGCATTTTGAACATGTGCCTCTCAAATATGGGCGGGCAGGGAATATTGCGGGGCTCAGTGCAGACATGCGGTGAGGGGCCTCTTATTTTCTCCTTTGCCATCTCTTCCTGCTGAGTCCTTCATCATGGCGCTGAGATGTCAAATGGCGTCACATTGCCATGCCAACACAACGCCATGTAATGTCACGGCGCCATGACGAGGGACCCAGCAGGAAAAGATGGAGAAGGAGAAGGTAAGAGACAATTGTATTGTATGTCTTTATTTATATAGCGCCATTAATGTACATAGCGCTTCACTGTAGTAATACATGTGGTAATCAAATAAATAACAGATAATATAAATAACAGATCATGGGAATACGTGTTTTAGACATAAAAGTAAAATTAAGGAAGATGAGGCCCGTGCCCCGAGGAGCTTACAGTCTAATTGGTAGGTAGGGAGAACGTACAGAGACAGTAGGAGGGAGTTCTGGTAAGTGCGTCTGCAGGGGGCCAAGCTTTATGTATCATGTGTTCAGAATATCCACAGTGCTATTCATATGCTTTTTTAAGCAAGTGTGTCTTAAGGTGGGTCTTAAAGGTCGATAGAGAGGGTGCTAGTCGGGTACTGAGGGGAAGGGCATTCCAGAGAAAGAGTCGGGATGGTGCATAACGAAAAATTAGGGCTGAGATGTAAGGAGGAGCAAAAGAGTGTAAAGCTTTAAAAGTGAGGAGAAGAATGGAGTGTGAGATGCGGGATTTGATCGGAAACCAGGAGAGGGATTTCATGAGGGGAGATGCTGAGACAGATCTAGGAAAGTGTAGAGTGATTCTGGCAGCAGCATTTAGGGTAGATTGTAGGGGAGACAGGTGAGAGGCAGGAAGGCCAGACAGCAGGAGGTTACAGTAATCAAGACGGGAGAGAATGAGGGCCTGAGTCAGAGTTTTAGCAGTCGAGCAACAGAGGAAAGGCGTATCTTTGTTATATTGCGGAGGAAAAAGCAACAAGTTTTAGAAATGTTTTGAATGTGAGGGGCGAATGTGAGAGAGGAGTCGAGTGTGACCCGTAGGCAGCGTGCTTGGGCTACTGGGTGAATGATCGTAGTTCCAACAGTAATGTGGAAGGAGGTAGTAGGGCCAGGTTTGGGAGGAAGTATGAGGACCTCTGTTTTAGCCATGTTGAGTTTAAGGCGGTGGAGGGCCATCCAGGATGATATAGCAGAGAGACATTCAGAAACTTTGGTTTGTACAGCAGGTGTAAGGTGGGGTGTTGAAAAGTATATTTGTGTGTCGTCAGCATAGAGGTGATATTTAAACCCAAAAGATGTTATTAGGTCACCTAGAGAGAGTGTGTACAGAGAAAAGACAAGAGGTCCCAGGACAGAGCCCTGGGGTACCCCCACAGAGAGATCAATAGAGGAGGAGGTATTAGCAGAAGAGACACTGAAAGTATGATGGGAGAGGTAGGATGAGATCCAGGATAGAGCTTTGTTCCGAATACCAAGAGTATGGAGAATATGAAGGAGAAGAGGGTGGTCCACGGTGTCAAATGCTGCAGAGAGGTCGAGTACTATGAGCAGAGGGTAATGACCTCTGTCTTTGGCAGATTACAGAGCCCCCGCGCACTCACCTGGCAATCAGTTTAATTGTTGGGGGATGAGCGCTGGGCCTCTATAACCGCGGGGCTCGGTGCAGTGGCACCGACGGCACCGCCCTCACACCAGCACCGACAATGTTATGGTAGTAAGCAGAAATGTCAGGACTTTTCTCTGAAGTTTTGCAACCACGCAAATGTCACTGTTGTTCTGTAAAAACGACAACATTCACAAAAATGTTTTACCAAGTATTAAAAGTCAAGGTTAAGGTCACATGTACCGTTATATATTTCATAAATACTTTAACAGAGCAAATAAAAATTATCACTTGTGAGCACATTCACATGTCTCAGACAGGTCTGCAACCCTGCCTTTCCCCATCATCTCTTAGCATACAGTGCTTCCACTGCAGCAAGGGATTCTGGGAAAGGACATGCAAATTATTTTAACATGGACAACTCCTTTAATGATGCCCTATGATGATCCCTTATGCCCGTGTTACGGCATTTCAACATAGCCAGTAAACCTACTCACAGAGAGCTTTTTCTTTTCTGAGCACAATTGTGCCTGTGCTCAAATCACCGTAGTGATATGGGTGCTGCTACTTGTGACCGTCATTCAGAAGTCAGACAAGTCCTGTTAATATCCTCAAATCTCCTCAGCCACTAGGCCAAGATGGTCTTCGAGGTATTTGACACCATCATCCAATCCAGAATCCAGATGTCCTCCTCTTCCTCTCTTTGGCCAAAATGCCTGCCAGAAAATCCAAAACTTTTTGGTTTTCGACCGAAGTCTACTAACCCAGGTCATCTACGCTTGGGGAGAGAGGGTAACTAACTGTGTACAGAACAGGTGCAACAAAACCGTGCAACAGACCCAAACATCCAAAACAAAAACACAGTAAGTGCTGTGCCGTGCGCTGTGACAGTGCATAAGGGCTTCAAGAGTGTGCGCAAGCACCCCGACCAGAATTGGCTCAGTGGGTTAAAGAATTCACGTGCAACCCCTAGCCAAAAGGTCCGGGGTGCCACAATGAGAGAGGAAAATCATAGTCCATTTATAAAATGTGCCCATTCTGGGAACGGTTCGATACGCCACTCGTGTGGTGGCTCCAGGTCTCTCCTTTCTCAGCTCTCCATGGTATGGCATCCTACTAAATCCCCTGGGTTTGCCAGCTAGGGGTGCATGGGCCACAAAGAAAACTCGGGACCTCAATCCCACTTCTCAGCCAGGTCACAGGACTAAGTGTGTGCCTCTACCCACTCTACCTCTGCCACAGGCAGAACAGGTACTAAACTTCATCTTAGCCAGAAGTCTTCAACTGAGCCACCTGTAGCAGGGATAGCTTGAAAAGCTGACCTGTGTGTGGCCCTTTAGGACTGGAGTCGGCTACCTCTGTATTAGGAGCTTAGTGATTAAGTGAGGGAGAAGGAGTGGCTCAGTGAGTGAAGGCACTCACTGGCGCTGAGTTTGAAACAGGGGAACCTAGTTCAATTCCCGATATCAGCTCCTTGTAACCCTGGGCAAGTCGCTTGCCTCAGGCATGAAAAAATAGATTGTAAGCTCCACGGGGCAGGGACCTGTGTCTGCAAAATGTCTCTGTAAAGCGCTATGTAAAACTAGCAGCGCTATACAAGAACATGTTATTAGTATTATTATTATAGTGAGTACACATCACAATACATGGTTACATACACTATGAACAGCTGATACATATTGCATGGTTATGCGCTCTGCACTGGGGGTTTTATTTGCTTCAGTTCTGACAGCTTCTAGTAAATGTCAATTCCACTTAACCTTGTTGTTCTGGCAGGTCTGCAGAAGGTCGCACTGGCTCTGATGGATTCTCACACTGGGCAATAGCATAAAAAAATACAGATGCCTTAAGTTAAAGGGTTCAAAAGAAAAAAACTCACAAAGGCAGTATATCACTGGTAGAGATAAACTGAAGCTGTAATCTGGTAAGGGAAAGCATCAAATACAAATACCCCACTGCAATGTGCACTCAGCTCTGGTCAATTTGCAATGGCTCAGTCCCTATGTCCCAGTACCTGAAAAATATATAAGAAATTAACTAGAGAGTGTCATTAATATGGAATAATGCGAAGAAAATGTTTATTTATGGCTGCTCACTAAATCCTATACCATTGTGTTTTATAATTCCAGCACGTAATCTACTACCATCCATTGTAATATAAAGGGACTATTCAATTTCTTTAAGTGTAATGTTAAAAAAAAAATGTGTATTTGTAATTGAATGTTGAAAATAAAAATATAACTTGTGATCACATTCACATCTCAGATAGGTCTACAACCCAGCCTTTCTCCATTATCTTCTAGCATCCACTGCTTCCACTGCAGCTAGGGATTCTGGGAAATGGTATGCAAATTAGCACATAGTATTATCTTTTGCTTGTCTTCAACTGAGCCACTGATTGAGCCACCTGTGCTGTAGCAGGGTAATCCTGATCACCTGACCCGTTGGTGGAACTTGAGGACTAGTGTCGCCCACCCCTGCACTATGCAGACCTCACACAAGGAGAAGAAACTGGGTTTCTGGCAAGACATTTTCAATATCCTAAAATGAAGGAGACCTTTTTCAGAAGGAAGACAAATTAAAGTGTTCCTCTGTGAATGTAGATGCAGAAAAATGCTCCTACTGTATATTAAGAACCTTTTATATGCTTCATCATTCCCTCCAAGTCTAACATGTAATGATGTATGAAATATTCCCAGAAAGGTACTCCCTGCCATCCATTTCTCATTAGTGTAAAGCTTAGCTGAGACATTAATGTCAAGGGCAGTCTACTGAGGCTCCTGACATACCTGCAAGGTCCTGTACGAAGATTGTCTACAGAATATAAAATGTGTAATCGAAATGTACATTAATCAGGAGTATTATTCCATGGTTCTTCCACTATATTTACCAATTCCGTTATTTGTTCTATTTGAGATAAACGGGAAGCAAATAAAGAGGCTACTGTCCTGTAACAGGGGAGTTATCCCTGTTCAGGTAATGTGCCTCTAATCCAGCAGTGTGGTGGTTAACTGCTGGTAGTCAATTAACAAATACCACCTGCCTGATTAGATTGCTTAGAAAAGCCTGTCTTTTGAGACAGGAGGTGAAACTCCTTAGCTCACACCTGAGCTGAACTTGGAGAAAAAGCACAGATTGTCCCTTACTCTCACAACTTGTGAGACTGACATGGGGACAGACATCTTGAGTCTACAGTACCAGAAGAGGCTGCTTGCAAGACACAGAGGAAACTTCTAAACCTGAATGCTGACAAATCCTGAAGAAAAGGTAGCAACCAGGAACAGAGAAGATTTTCCCTCCAAACCACAAGGAACAGATAAGACTTTCATTTATAAGACTTTTTTTATATCTGTTCATTTCATGCTATATGTTTGGGGCTGGGAGACATGCTTATCTAAAGGGAGTGGTGGATTGCATAGTATTTCACTAGAAATACTCCCAAGTGAATAGAAGCTTTGTTTACCCCTTGTTTGGATGGTTTCCTGATGTTAAGGAAACAGGCACAATAAAAGCCTCATTTAATTTCACTATAACCAGACTCCCTTGCATACCTCTGTGAGCATCCGCCTACATATGGTGTCCGAAGTGGGACGAGAGGGGGTTCTTGAAGTTAAGGTACCCGGAGTTTGGCTGTGAAATTTTTTTTATGCTTTTTGCCTACAAACAGTCTGAGCAACATAAAATATAAAAAAAAAACTCATGCAGCAGAGACTAGAGTTAAAGTGATATACACCCATGCAGGAAATTTACATTGCACTGAAACTTACAAAACCACAGATGGATTCTTTTCCCCAATCCCAAGAGGAGAGAGAGAGAGAGACTGCTGAAGTAGGTAAACCTTATTTGCCTATCACAATAAAGTGTAATATGGTCATTGAAATAGGGGGTTTGCCTTCCAGCCATAGTCAGGGTTCAAGAAGTGAGTTAGCCCTTAAAGGGATATGCGTTTGTTGTTTTCAAATGTTTAGCTGAAGCAGTGAATATAGATTGAGACCCACCAGCGGTACTGATTCTGCAAGTAAAGTCTGCCACACCGCATACAGTAGGACTACCAGTTGTGAATGGTGTATATGCAGAAAAATGTGAAAATTGATGCAAGACTGTGCTGAAGCAGGGGAATTTTCAGTAAACAAGTGCTGAGGGTAAAATTGCCTACTATAAAAAAGGAATTGCTGAACTGTGTAAAAGGTATCCCAAAGTGTGAAGAGTGAATGTCATAATACACAAAGTTGAGACTGAACTCAAGCAGAAAATCGCATTATTTGGCTGAAGCAGAGAAATTGTACCTAGCAAGTAAATGGTGTAAAGCAAACAGAAGTTTTTACCTAGCAACTACACATCCAGCATACCTAATGAGAGATTATACCTAGCAAGTAAATGGTGTAAAGCAAATAGATGTTTTTACCTAGCAACTGCACATCCTGTATACCCGATGAGAGAAAATGCGTGCACAGTACTGGTGATATTGTAAAACTTATCCAAGAAAGAAAAAGTTTACAGAGATGCCTGTGAGAGCTACGATCTCTACAAGCAAAATATGCCCACCTGTAGGACTACCAAAATTGGGGGTTCTAGCAAATACAGTGGCAACAGCTGCAATAGTGCCTCCTGAGGTCAGGAAGAACACTACACCTGAGAGCCCAAAAATGGAGGACAAGATGCTGCGTTCCTGTAATGAACCCTACCCCATTGAAGAGTGGCCCTTCCAGTCCAATAAGGAGGAAGACATCTCTTACAGGGAACCCGAACCGAGTCACATCCACAAAACACCCCAAGAATGGTGGGGGTGCCTGAACTCTGCACGAACAGAAAAGACCACCCTCTATGATGACGAATATGGTCGACAAGAGAGAGCGGGAGCAGCAGATCACCCAATATTTCTGTCAGCTAAAGCAACTGCAAGAAAAGCCTGGCGTATATAATGAAGCTTCAAATAAAGAAGGAGACCCCAGTATTCCGGATCGGACGGAGTCATCCAAAACAAAAAAGCGGAAAAAGAAAAGCGGTTCTTCACTTACCGTGGAAGGAACAGACACGTCCGCAGATCCTGTGGAGGAAAAGGGGGACCGAGTTGCCCTGCAGCCCAGAGAAAATGGAGAATTCGTCCCGCGGTTAACCAAATATCCAGAGGGCCCCTAGGCAGAAGTCGTGTACCCCAAAGAAGTGTCTGTCCGGTGCCAACAGTGAGGAACCCTCAACCAACCATCCCAGGGAAGTGGAGCCGGAACCAGTGAGTGACGATCTCTTGACCAGCCCTGAAGATGCCCTGAAAAATGCCAGGCATGACTGGGATATGCTCCGTGAACAATTGAAACAAAAGGAAGATGGTTACACAGAGCTACAGAAAAATAACGTGAGGCTACAAAAAGATGTGCTCACAATTTACTCTTTAGCCAGGACAGAATTGGACGATCTCAAGACTGAGCTAGATACTGCAAATGCTACTATTTCCGCCATGGATGAAAAGCAGAGCCAAGCGGAAGTATGAGGAGGCACTGAAGCAGATGACAGTCTTCCAGCAAGAGGTTCACACTCTTCGCATAGAGCTGAATGCCTCACAACAGGAGGTCAACAATGTCCGGACATAGGTGGACGTATCTCAGAAAGAGGTTCAGACACTCCGCAGAGCATTGGATGCCTCACATCATGAGACCAACAGCTGCTGCACAGACATGGAAGTTTCCAGAAAGGAACTACACAGTCTCACTGAGGAGCTGGACATTTCTAAAGAAACGATTGTCAATCTTAATACAGATCTCCAAGTCTCCCAGAAGGAGCTTCAGACCCTCAACCTAGAGAAGGAAGTCTCACGCGGGGAGACTGTCATTCTCAAAGCAGATGTGCGTAAATGGAAGGAGGACTGCAAGGAGGCCCTGAATAGTACAGAGACTGAAAAAGGAGAAAATTTAAGATTACAAAGAAAAAACTTAAAACTCAAAGAAGAAAATTTTAATTTGACAAACGACGAAAAGGAAAAAAATGAAAAGCTGCACGAGCTTAAAGAAATAGACTTTTGTTGGAAAGTGAGAAGTTTGAAGCAGAGCACCGACTGCAGAACCAACTGCAAGGTCTGCGTACGCACCTCGAGAAGGCCGAGGAGAAGCAGCGAACTCTGCAAGAAGACAATCTGCAGGCTGTTAAAGAAATTCAAGTGCTGCAGGAACGTCTGATTACCCAGTATGTCCCCTCAAAGCAGCATGAGAAACTGAAGGCTACCCTGAGCGTCAACAAAGCAACGCTAAAGGCCAAGCTTAGAACCCAGGTGACGCGGCACAAAAGGGAGCACAAGAAGGTACAGAAACTGAAACAAGTAACTGTGGCCCAAGCAAAGAAGTTCATAGTGCTTCACAATGCAATAAAAATGTGGAAGCAAGCTCAGAGAAAGCAAAGCATGCAGATAAATTCCCTGAGAAGAGACTTGCAAGACGCACTCAAAAAACAGGGATCTCTCGCGGATGAGATGAAAGTTTTACAAGGACAAGTATTGACACTGACTAAGCGTCAGTATCCCACAGCCACAAAAACCCATGAAGACAAGGGTACAGTGAGAGCTGGGAATACCGCTCGTCTGAAAGACAAGGTTGCAAAATGTGAACCACCTAAACAAGCACTAGCAAAACCTTCAGCCACCCAACAGGCAATAAAAGAAGGTACACGTGCTGAATCAAAACCAGAAGAATCCTTAGCTGATGAAGCTGAAAAGATGGGACATTCTCTGGAAGTGGGGGTGGAATTACAACTTAATCCCAAAGAGGCTGAACTAGCAACCCCATTGAGTGGAAAAAGGGCAGAGAGACAGCTTCAAGAGCAGAAAACACAAAGGGCTGTTTTTAAACGCTCTGCAAATTCTGCCATACAGTCTGCCTACAATAAGACGAGCACCCGACGCGAGGGAAATCTCATGACCGCGCACATAGCAAAAAGACTATACTTAGAAAAAGTCCTCCTCGAGCGACTGAGGAGTGCTGATCTCAACCACCTTCAGGAGGAGAAGCGAATAAACTGGAGAAAGGGCTCCAATCCCAGCAGGACTGAGGGTTCTCTTCCTCCATCCACTCTCATTCAAGTCACAGAGATATCTAGAATGAGAGTGGAAGGATGGGCTTTGGCCGTGGCAAGCCCGAGCTTCCCACAAACAGGGGAGGTATGTAACAGGGGAGTTATCCCTGTTCAGGTAATGTGCCTCTAATCCAGCAGTGTGGTGGTTAACTGCTGGTAGTCAATTAACAAATACCACCTGCCTGATTAGATTGCTTAGAAAAGCCTGTCTTTTGAGACAGGAGGTGAAACTCCTTAGCTCACACCTGAGCTGAACTTGGAGAAAAAGCACAGATTGTCCCTTACTCTCACAACTTGTGAGACTGACATGGGGACAGACATCTTGAGTCTACAGTACCAGAAGAGGCTGCTTGCAAGACACAGAGGAAACTTCTAAACCTGAATGCTGAGAAATCCTAAAGAAAAGGTAGCAACCAGGAACAGAGAAGATTTTCCCTCCAAACCACAAGGAACAGATAAGACTTTCATTTATAAGACTTTTTTTTTATATCTGTTCATTTCATGCTATATGTTTGGGGCTGGGAGACATGCTTATCTAAAGGGAGTGGTGGATTGCATAGTATTTCACTAGAAATACTCCCAAGTGAATAGAAGCTTTGTTTACCCCTTGTTTGAATGGTTTCCTGATGTTAAGGAAACAGGCGCAATAAAAGCCTTATTTAATTTCACTATAACCAGACTCCCTTGCATACCTCTGTGAGCGTCCGCCTACATGTCCTTTAGCACAATCCTTTGTTACATGCAGATCCCCCTGGTGAAATGCAATGAAAAATATCCATTATTTGGTTAGCAAGAAGAAAGTGTGCTGCTTGCAACAAATAAATTATCAATATGATTGATCAATGCATCATACGCCAGGCAATTGATGAGAATTTTCAGGAAACCATTGATAACATTCCAAATGTCAGCACATTTTGACATGTAATCATAATAACTTATTGCATTAATATGAAACTTTTCTCATCTCTTACTAAGTACATTAATCCACACATAATATTCTGGAGCACAATGTAGATAATGTCTCACATTATATTAAATACACAGTAGCTATCAAACTTTATGTCACTTCAGTTGTTGGATTTGATTGTCCAGACAGTATGTCAGGGGGCTCAACTCCAGTCCTTCCGCCTCCCCACCACCCCTCCAACTGGTCAGGTTTTAAGGATATCGCAGCTTCAGCACAGTTGGGGGAAGTCTTGAGAACTGAAGTTCAGCACCCCTGGGTTACCCTATAATCTTTTTTTTTGTGACTTGTTGGTATCTTATTCACTCTCACCACTGGACTTTGTACTGTATGAATTTCCACATTGGGGTATATTTTATTATTGATCCCTGATTTGGTATGGCCAACACTTGATCCTTAGTCCTCATGTTTTGTACTAAACACTTCCTTCCTGTGGCACTGCCCACGTTTCCTATGCCTAGCCCCATCTCACAAATATCTCCAATCTCTTCCACAGGGAAATGGAAGAAACCTTCTCCTATCTCAGGTCTAGGAGATGTGTGAGTAATCCTAGGAGCTTCTATTAAATCTATTTGGAGATTAATTCTCTACACTGGTAAATGAAACATTGATTTGTAATGACTTTATTTAATCTATTTGGAGATGAATTCTTTTTTCTTGGTGTTTAGTCATTGATTTTCAGAAGCACTAAGCTGATCCCTGCAGAACCTCAAGCTATAATCACATGTACCATGTGCCAAAGAGTCATTTTGCTTTTCCCTTTTGGCCACATCACTCATTATGTATACACCTTTGTAATAGCTGTGCTGCCTTTGATGGATTCCTGTGTCATGGGTCATATCAAATATACTGTATTCCAAAGCTGTGAATGTGTGCAACATGATTACTTTCTTTTCTTAATAAGTATTTCGACACAATGTCGTACACTTTGATTCACAGTAACAGCACAATATTTAATGGAGATAAAAGCAATATAGGTTATTCATAAAACTAATCACAGATCATACAGTATTAATAGTGTTACTATTCCAGCTTGTGATAAGGTACTTGGCTTTAGCTTCATTGTAGGAGGCATCATAGTGCAACAAAAGAAAATGCTAAAAAGAGGCACAAACTACGCCAATAGTGTAATCCCATTTAATATCAATCAAACCAGGGTTCGTTGGATTTACAAATTGTACAATATCACAATCCTCATTCATCTATCTATCTAAAATGCTGATGCCCAAATCATATCACTCTCTAGCCTAAATGTATTCCTGCTTTTTTCCTCATTAAATATCACTACTGGCTTTCCATTAATTTTCATAGTAATGATAGCATTCTTCGTCTTTCAAGGCTCTGTACGCATCTGCTCTTATCATGTCATATTTATATTTCAGCTCTTATCTCTTTCAGGGCTGTCCTCTCTCTGTGCCATTTGTCTCTACTACCTGTAACCTTATTTTACCCTCCCCCATTCTGGACCTATATTTCTGTTGGACCTTCTCTTGGAGAAATACCAACTGTTCTCTTTAGAGAGAGTTTTAATGCATCTGGTAATATTTGAGACCCTTTGCTGCCATCGGTACTTTACAATACTTTCAATAACCCCTCTTACAGCATTAGATTTGATATTGATTCTGATTTGTTCACATCGCCAGCTTTGAACTCAGAGGTTTTTCTTCTTTGGGATTACTTCCAATAGTAACTTTAGCTGACTATTTCTTCGGTAGCAATCTTTAGTGCTGAGTCAATACTGGGGCACATAAAACTGCACGGAAAGAATAAAATGTCATTTATTTTTTGGGTTGCCGTTGTGTTCACTTTAAAAGCTGTATTGATTTGTATCAAATATAACTCTTTTTAAAAGACAGGCTTATTATGACTTTCACCGATCACTCAATATTCTGGTAATATTTCCAATAAAGTATTCGTCTGAAAAAATGGGTTTTACCATGCACCATGTATAATAAAATTGATAGAACCATTAACATTGCAAATGGCTCTATTCTACTAATATATTTAAATGAAGTAGAAAAAAATGCATATGAGTAGCTATATAAAAAAATGCATAATCCAAATATAACATACTGCTTGTGTAACAGAAAATTAATTTATGTTAAGAGTGGCTCAGAATGTTAAACACCTATGTTGGAGACAAATGATGTGTTCTCTATTCTCCAAGGGAGCATTTTACATCTGTTGTCAAGTTGTTGCTGAGATACCATGTCATCATGTTTCTCATTCTGTGATTTATAAAAAGAGAACATTTCTAAGAGCTTCGCACCAGGTCCTTGCCTTGCAGTTTGTTTGATTTGCACATATTGTTTATAGCCCATTATGAGAATCATTTAGCAATACAACGCTGCAAGTTCAAAGGTCATCACTACAAAAAAAAAAAAGTTATGGTCCCAGTTAAAGCACTTATTACTTTACTCTGAGTTCGCAACGTGATAACATCACTGTTACCGCTTTTGGGAAGCATATAATGCACACAGAGTTGGGGGTTTCATCAACAGTGGTTGAGTACCCAATTCATTTAAATGTTAACGCAGCAGAATATATTTCAAGATGCTAAATGGCAAAAAGCTAGATTATAGTCTGTGGTAACGTGGTGATTTAAAATAGGATTCGTGTAAATCTGACTATGGTACCTGGAGTTTTCTGCTTTCTGCTGTTACGATCACGCCCGGACAGTAACTCGCTGCTCCTGCTGCCACGTGCACACTCTGCAATCCTCCACCGAACCTGATAGCACGCAGGTCCACGCAGATCTGATCAAAGTGCCACTTGGGGTGAATCATTGACTACAGAGTGGCACTTTGTTGGAGACATCCAGAGTGGAGGACTACTTCATTCAGCCCAGTGTATGCTGTGACGGCCGCGGAGCAGATGCTGTTGCTGTGAATATAACTGTCTGTCCATATGACCCAGGGTGGTCTGAATGCTCACCACAAAGGCACTTATGTAAGTGGAATACTTTGTGCTTTTAATACTAAAAGCAGTATTATACTATTTTGCTTTTACCTTTTTTGTATATGGATTTCCCTTCCTTTTCTATGGATCTGGAGTACCTATCTGGAAACTAAAGTTGGTAACTTCTAATAACCACAAAGCCATACTATCACGTTGTACATGTGAGTGCAAATTTTATAGAGCTATCAACATTGATTTAATTTGTTGGGGTTGACAATATTGCACTATTTTGTGTCTCTATTTCCTTTCCATGTCCTGATGTGATTTGCGCACCTGTTTCTTCTTCTATAGCCCTGTAGGGCTTACAATCTATGATTTTGGTGCCTTGGTGCACAGGGAGATAAAATGATTTACCCACAGTCACAAGGTGTTGACACCATGAATTGAACCAGGTTCCCCTGCTTGAAACTCAGTATAACTGTTTACAGTCAGTGTCATTACACACTGCACCATTACTTCTCCTAATACTGGATGTTTTCCTGTGTCGGAGCAGTTGCACGGGGTACAGCTCTTGTGGTTCCCAGCACAGTGAGAGGCTCAGGAGGATGGGAACCAACAGCGTTAACCGTTTTGGGCCATCTGCAGGGAGAAAATATTCACCTTGCAGATGAGCTACATAGAAGTTTGGAGCCGCGACTCCATCTCTCCATCTCTCCGTCTGCAGCCGTGTCTCCATCTCTCGTTTGGAGCCATGTCCCCACAGAGCTTAAGGTAAGAGATGCAGGCTGTATTGTAATTCCTTCAAGCTACAGTAGATGACATAGATGACCTTTTATATGGGGCTCTACAGCATGAGGGGTAAGCTATATGGCAATATTTGTTCAGCTATATCATCAAGGGGACTGGACAGTGCTATGTGTCCTGTCCAGCCCCCTTGATGATGTGGCTGACCAAATATGACCATATAGTCTACTCCTCATGCTGTAGAGCCCCATGAAAGGGTATCTACATCATCCAAGGGGAAGTAAGTACAATACAGTCCTGCATCCCTTACCTTCAGCACTGCAGGGACACAGCTCCAGACAGAAAGATGGAGACACGGCTCCAGACAGAGAGATGGAGACACGGCTACAGGTGGAGAGATGGTGACATAGCTCATAGCTAGCACTAACCAGCTTCTATAACTGTTGGTTTAATATACTCACGCTTAGTACTGGCACTAATAAAAGACGTGCTCAGTCTTCGATGCCTTTATTTACATGGAAATGTGCTTCACAGCTGCAGGTAGATACAAATGTCTTTAAAGTCCAAACTAAAGTAAAAAGAAATATCTCCTTAAATGTTTCTTACTATTTAAATGAAATACAATGTACAATTACATGGGAATATCTGTGAATATATATATTTGTCTGTCCTTGTTGATATCCTTCACTATTAGTTCTACTAAGCAGCATCTGCTACAGTACCTTAACGCTCTTTGCAGTGAATTTGCTGAACACCAAAACCTGTTTGTTTTGTAAGAAAAAAAACTTATCTATATTTGTCATGTTTTCATAAAACATTAAAAGGGAAAATATTCTGACATTTTGATTATTATTTTTTTTAATACATTATACTGTGTCCTACATACAACAGTATTAACATTCACCAATGGATTGACATTCGTTTTAAGTCTATAGATGTCTTATGTATTGATTATGAATAGATTTTTGCATTAATGTTAGACCTAATAGGCTGACAAAGTTTGCCAGAATTGTGAACTGTTGGGAGCATTTCATAAACTCCAAGAGATTGATTAGCTTGTTTTGTCATTCCTGATTGCTGTTTGGAGTAATGTAGACTGTAGATTGTAGAAAAAAAAGCACATTTTGGTTGAATACTTTAAGATGATAAGATAAATACAAGATGCTAAGATAAATTAAAGAAATAACGACCACGCCCCTCATTTTAAAAAAATGTGCATCACATTGCTGCAGCATATCGAAGATACAGAATACACTGATACATGTGTATCCTCATTTAAAATTATGAAAATGAACTGTTGTTTAAGTCAATCATTGCAAAGCCAGCAAACATATCCTAAAATATGAAACAGTCTTTCAAATAGTAATGTAGTTGTGTTACATGGCTGAATGCAATTTCAACTGTTACAGTGTTACTAAGTGGGCAGCACCCACAAATTGTCACCAGGTGATGTTCTTGAAGTTGCTTGACTGGTATTCCTGTTGCAGACTGCTGCACTGCCCTGAAATAGAATTACTTTCCAGAGCATATTGAATTAGAAAAAGAAACATTTGAACTGCTGACTTGCTTAATGAGGAAGTGAGGAATCTGGCATGTTATCCAATTATTCCCATTAATCTATCGACAACAATTAGCATCTCAATTTGGTGGAGGAATTGCTTTAATTTTTATGTTAGATGCATTTAGCAATCATCATCAATGTGGGCTCTGTTCTGATAAACATTGCATCTCATTTTTTTGGCAGCCTGTAACCTTTTCAGTGCCGGAAGAGTCTGTGCTAAATTACAGCAGGGGCCACCAACAGGTCAAGTATTAGGGATACCCCTGCTTCAGCACAGGTGGCTCAATTAGTGGCTGAGTTGACTGAGCCACCTGTGCTGAAGCAGGTATATCACTAAAACCTGATCTGTTGGTGACCCTTGGGGATTGGAGTTGGCCACCCCGGAGTGACACTGAAAATGTAAAATCATGCCTGTCTCAGATTTTCTTTAGATACATTTTTTTCAAGTGGTTGAATATTTATTGCAGAAAGACTTTTATACATCTGACTTTCTGACTTACACAATTAAATGAAACATTATGACCCTGATCCACAACAGAGTGCTAAGTCTAGCATGCCTTCAAATGAAGGGGAGTAAAGGCATGCTAAAGATTTGCCCCCTTTAAGACTCAATGATGGAAGCACTGAGTATGAGTCTTGCGTATGGTATCATTTGTCTCAGCCTTGACAATTGTACGTTCAGTTGGGCCAAATGTACCTTTATGCCCAAATTGGCTAGAGATAGGCAAATTTGGGGGGCGAATTTGGATCTGCAGCAGATCGGCCGGTTCGTTTGGTCCGTGGATTTCAGCGAGTCAATCTAAAATAGGGAAATTCGCATTCTGTGGATTTTATTATAAATATTACCAACACACCCCCGCGGATTCTGCAACCCGTAAACGGATTTGTAGAATCCAATCCGTGCATTCGGCAATCCGTTGGCGAATTCTTACAAATCCGCGGATTAGATTCTACAAATCCGTCCACGGGTTGTATCTAATGGGGGATTTTGATGAATCCACAAGGATTAAAACCGACCAAATGAGTTACAGATTTTGCTTGTACAGTAACAGTGAGAATCCAGGACACAGATTTGGGCGAATTCACCCATCTCTAAAGTTGGCTGAGTGTTAGAGTAACCAAGACAAGAGTGCAAAGCACAAACAAAACACGTCAACTCCATTTATAGCTGCCTAAATGGGGAACTCAACACTACAAGGTCATTTGTCCCAAAATGATTCTTCATTATTATCATTTCTAAGATGAAAATAGTTTCTCATCAAAGCCAAAGGAAAATAAGCATACATTTGCTTTCTTTGCTGTTTGGGTACCATTCATGTTAGGGCTTACTCAGCACTGTACTTGTGCTGTATTCTCACATTGGCTATCAAAAATGCTTTGTTTTTTGTTTTCAATAATTACCAGGAGGCACGACAATGTCATTTGTTTCATTCACTTTTGTAATGCAAACACATCGTAGCAAGACTTTACTTCGAAAAAGTTTGAAGAGGACCCTTAACATGCATTTGCAGCGTTCAAAAGGAAAGAAAGCAGATGTTGCTAGCTGTATATAACAAAAGCCAGGCCAGAATAATAACACCACCCACTAACTAATGTTACAGGCAATTGAGTTTATACAATAACAGCATAGAGGTTGCACCTGAATGATTTGTTCACAAAAGATACAGGCAGTTGCTTTTCTCCAAGGAAACAGGAGGCTTATATGCAGAATAAAGCACTGTTGTAAACTACTGTGGTAGCAGATACTAACCAAAAAAAACTGAAACAAAGAATGATGGATTGTCAAATTTTTCAAGGCCTTTCACTTACAAAAACTACAACACCTGTCTGCTGCATGTAATGCCTTAAAGAATGGTGGATACCACAGAGAAAAATGAACCACTTCAGTGTAAAAAAGCATGGAACCTTACAGATAAATTCAATATATTCGGGAAATGTCAAGAACCGCCACTGGTGCGTATATTAAATTGTTCTCTTGTAATGATGAAACACTTTTGCTTTTGGCAGGAGGCTCTATACTATTTGGTCCATGTGGGTTACCTCTTGCCACCCAATTTAGTAATGGGGGGATACTTTTTTAGTGAACGCTCAAATCTTTCATTGGAGGTCAGTCTGGCAGGAAAAAAAAGTTCAAATAGTTTGTTTTGGGTTATCCAGCTTTGGATACGGTATGAAGAAGTTTAATGCTGTACTGCATTTAGAATACAAAATAAAATAGTATTGTCTCATAAATTTCAATATGGATATATGCAGTCTTCCAGATAGGAAATCTATCTTCATTAACAGCAAGTATAGCAGCCGGGGCCAAGTATTAAGACCTGAGGAAGTTCACAAGTTTTGAATTGGCACAATACAGGGCCGAACTGGGAAATGAGATCTGATGTACAAGGAGCGCACATAGGTTGCATATACATTCGGATGTCATGGTACACAGCACCATAGGCTTATGTCGGGGGTTCTCAAATCCAGCCCTCAAGACCCCCCAACAGGTCAGGTTTTCAGGATATCTTTGCTTCCTGCACAGGTGGGTTCCACTGAGCCTTTGATTAAGCCACCTGTGCTGAAGCAGGAATATCCTTAAAAACTGATCTGTTTGGCACAGAGGCACGACGCAATTGAGCTAGAGTAATAATGATCCCCTTTGAATAACTGATATAACTTGTAGCATACAAGAGAACTACACTTACACCTTGACAAATAATGTTACCACCCCCACCCACCCTCATTTCCCCTTTTGTATTGTTGTGTCTTTTATGTTCTGTCCAATATTATTTAGACTCAGAGTTACTACTGTATGGGACGTTAAGGAGGACCCTAAGAATTTAGATATTTGTTATATACTGTATGGATATGTGGACCCGGAATGTTTATGTCGTGGTTTTTGCTGATCCTTAATGTCTCTATCTTATCTTCTGTATCCCAAATAAAAATTGCCAATAAAAAATATGTTGAAAAAATAAACTGACCTGTTGGGGGGTTCTTGAGGACTGGAGTTGAAAACCCCTGATTTATGTGAAACCTCTCCCCCCCCCCCCCCCCCCAAAAAAATGCAACTCTACTCTGCTTCACATGTACTTTACCTCTTTCCAGATTCTTAAGGGAGCTGTAATTGTATGGGGTAATGGCTAAGAAAAGGGAGAATTGTTTTAAATTGACTTCTTGAGAATAAACACATTTTCCCATGACTTGATTCAGGGTTGTTTGTAGACACAACGTTTAGCATAGCATATACATTACAAATTGATGTATAATTGTTTTCTGCACAGCTTGTGTTCAATGCTAAACTGGACAAATTGGAATGTTTTGAGAAAACACTGTTAGAGATGGCCAGGGCTGTCTCAAATTGCAATCTTCTTAAATGCACACAAACTGTGAGTATTTGCAGGTAAGTAGCAGTGTGGCTAATATCATCCCATGGACTTTCTGGTGGTTTCCAGGTCCTGTGCGGTCACATTTTATAGTATAGGTCAATATTTGTCTGGTGGGAGGGAAGGCCTGTATCAGGGGAATTCTTCTATCTGCAATGTTAAATAATTGGCTTGTTGCTATAGCAAAGAGTTTTAGATAGAACAAGATTTCTCAATTGCCTTGCCTGCGATAAATTCAGCCATGAATATTTGTTTCTGTGTTTTATTCCTCTACAATGATTAATTCACTGCAATGCCTTCCAATATTTCTAAATCTACTTTTAAATGGTTTATATCAGGCGTGCTCAACTGCAGTCCTCAAGACCCCACTGTTCAGGTTTTCAGGATACCCTGCTTGAGCACAGGTAACTCAATCTGTCTTCAACTGAGCCACCAAAGCAGGGATACCCTGAAAACCTGACCAGTTGGGGGTTTGGGGGGCTGGAGTTGAGCACCCCTACTTTACATGAAATGTTGCCATATTTTACTATGGTTTGCTTTATTTTCTGTTGTTCAATCTCACTATACCTCTTATTGTTCTTGTGGTAAATATATTTATATATATATCAAATGAAAATATTACTGTATGCTCATTTGCATGTCTTAGGCAGGTCTGCATCCCTGCCTCTCACCATTATAACCCAGCACACAGCGCTTCTACTGCAGCAAGGGATTCTGGGAAATGACATGCAAATGAGCACACAGTGCCACCTTTTGCTTCAAAACCATATAACATGGTCCCCTATAAGCTTAAGCTTGCTGCATTTCACAGCTTTGACCACAGCCTGGGTTAAGATACATAGCCAGTAAACCCACCCACAGACAGCTGTTTCGACCTTAATGGGTCTCCTCAGTGTGGGGTTGGTAATACTGGCTTTGCAAAATGAAGCAGGGATAGGTTTCACCACACTTAGTTAAGTTATGGTGGGTAAAAAAAGTGACAAAAACCCTCCACAGTAAAGCATATAGCAAATGGAAATATTACTGTATGCTCCTTTGCATGTATTAGACAGGTCTGCAACCCCGCCTTTCACCATTATCACCCAGCACACACATTATATATATATATATATATATATATATATATATATATATATATATATATATATATATCAGACTTTAGTACAAATAGTATCGTTTTCATTTATGTATGCATTTTGAAAAAGTATTTTTTATTCGACCCAGTTTCATTTCCTTAGAGCTGGCTAGTATCTCCCCGGAGAGGTTGTAAAACATCTCGAGGATAGTTTTCACACTAAAAAATGTGAGCTATATAAAAACTGAAGTAAAAGAGATTTATAGTTCAGATTCTCAATTAAGTGTGTGCCCGGTATAAGATAGCAAGTCATCCTCAAAAAGCAAGCACAAAATGCTAAACTATGTGAAAATGTAGTGTTCTCAATATATTCCATTTTCTTTTTTAATATGTGAATTTTGCAAGTCTATAGATTATTAAATGTGACTGCAGGCTCACTGTAGTGTTACCCATACGGTAACATTAACATCAAGTCCATGTTCACAAGTTGTTGTGATGTCACCATGATTTGTTATAGCCACATGTATATTAACTAGAAGTTTTTCCTTTTGGTTACTTGATCTACTCAACGTTTCCTCTTGGTGGATGTGACATTTGCCGATGCTCCTGGTAGAGAAACATACCTGCGCATACATTATTATGTATTCTACACCAGAGAACTTCTGGAGCCCACCTCTTTGTAGTCAACTCTACATAACGCAAACTGGTTTAAAACACTGTCCTGACTGGCTGTACATGTGTGATCTTCGCAATGTTCCCATCCAAGCCACACTGACCATAGTTTGTGGATTCTTGGTAGGTTTTACTTGTGATGAGTTTTATTGCATCAATAAGCAGCATCAAACATACACTACCGACACGTTTAATTCGAGCACGGCTAGCACCGCAAGCCGGGGGATGCCCCGGCGTGCTAGCCGCACTCCCTCACGCGTCATCGGGTGCCAGCGCCCCCTGCACGCGCGTCCAGGGCTCCCCGAGGGAGCCCTGGTGTCCCGCGATGTGGGGGGCGGCGGCAGGGGGTTCCGGGGGACCCGGCGGACCCGGCAGCGGGAGTGAGAGCGCCCCGATCGGAGGGCGCTCTTCCGCTGCTTCGGCGCGCGCCCGGCACCCTCCGGCGCATGCCAGGTTACTGCTGCGGCCGAGAACGGGCAAATGCTCGAATAAACTCGGCCGCAGCAGTAGATTGCTGTGAGCATGAGTGGCCAACTCCAGTCCTCACGGGCCACCAAAAGACCAGGTATTAGGGATATCCCTGCTTCAGCACAGGTGGCTCAATCAGTGGCTTACTCATTCTGACTGAGCCACATGTGCTGAAGCAGGGATAGCCATAAAACTTGTCCTGTTGGTGGCCCTTGAGGACTGGAGTTGGCCACGCCTGCACTAGAGCAGAGAAACCACATACTGTATAAGAGTAAAGCTGTGTTGAGTTCTTTAATGTACCTAACAGGTTACGTTTTCTGGTTCATAAGGGTTACACCAGGGGTGCGCAAACTTTTCAGTCTGTACCCCCCTGCCTGCTCTCCCCCCTCCCACCCTGCTTGCCCCCCCTCCCCCTTACCGTGGCTCCGATGTCCAATGACGCGCGGGGTCATGTGACATCATGTTGCCATGGCAACGCGTCGCACGAAGCCAAGGTAAGAGAAATTACAGAGGCCTCGCGCGGTTACCGGCATTTAAATGCCTTGGGTAAGAGTTCGGGGCCTCTGTAACCACTGCCCCACCCCCCCACCCTCCCCTAGAAAATCTCTTGCCCCCCAGTTTACACACCCGTGGGTTACAATGTAGGGTCTTTCATTAGACTCTCATGCATTGCCTTTTATGGTATGGATTATGCCTCCACCAAGACACAGGGCTGAGATCTCAATGCATAGTTCAGGGGTAGCCAACTCCAGTTGTCTAGAGCTACCAACTGGTCAGATTTTCTGGATATCCTTGCTTCAGCACAGGTGGCTAAGTCTTTGACTGAGCCACTGATTGGGGCATCTGCGCTGAAGCAGGGATATCCTGAAAAAAACCTGCCCTGTTAGCTCTAGAGGACTGGAGTGGGCTACCCCTGGAATAGGGTATGTTATTCAGTCTTTTAAATCTCCCCCCTTCCTACCACTAAAGTTGAATGGACTTGATTCATCATTCTATTTCTATTTTTCTACTCTTCCCACGTAACAGATTTCAGCATATTTCATGCATCTGTTGTGTTTTGATTTTGGGCATCGTCCACATCCCCTCTCTCACTTTGACTTTGCATTTATATGACTTAGTGTGTGGTAGGGATATATTTTGCTGTCACTCATTTGCTGAAGCAGCAATATGGGCAAAACATATGTCCCAGTCCTAAACTTTTGCTTTCACATTGAGACTATGAATTAGGCTGGATGGTATGAACCTGTATATAGGATGGTCCAAGAACAACCACAGAAAAGAAATCCCATAGATTTGCACTCAACTTAAAATTATATCTGAGTAGATAGAAACAAATTTCCAAACCATATAGGATACCAGAAGGTTTAAAAATACAGGCATACCCCGCATTAACATACGCAATGGGACCGGAGCATGTATGTAAAGCGAAAATGTACTTAAAGTGAAGCACTACCTTTTTCCCACTTATCGATGCATGTACTGTACTGCAATCGTCCTATACCTGCATAACTGATGTAAATAAGGCATTTGTAACATGCTCTATAGTCTCCCCGCTTGCGCACAGCTTCGGTACAGGTAGGGAGCCGGTATTGCTGTTCAGGACATGCTGACTGGCGCATGCGTGAGCTGCCGTTTGCCTATTGAGCGAGATGTACTTACTCGCGAGTGTACTTAAAGTGAGTGTACTTAAACCGGGGTATGCCTGTACAAAACAAAAAATCTTTTATTAAATACTAATTAACTCTTCTAATGAAAATACATAAAACATATATTTATACATTTAACTTATATATAAAATCACATAAAAGGTGCTCTAATGAAGGTGACAACGGAGTATGCCAGCGTGCAATATGGTGTGGTAGATAGAGCATATGGGTGCCTAAAATAGGTACACTCTCTGATATGAATAGATGTTATAATCGTACAATAATAAAGCTCCGTTGTCACCTTCATTAGAGCACCTTTTAGGTGATTTTATATATAAGTTAAATTTATAAATATATGTTTTATGTATTTTCATTAGAAGAGTTAATTAGTATTTAATAAAAGATTTTTTGTTTTGTATTTTAAAACCTTCTGGTATCCTATATGGTTTGGAAATTTGTTTCTATCTACTCAGATATAATTTTAAGTTGAGTGCAAATCTATGGGATTTCTTTTCGGTGGTTGTTCTTGGACCATCCTATATATAGAGTGTTTCTATTTCCCGTGCACCACTTAGAATATACAACACTTATGTATGTGGAATATTAAGGTTGAGCAGTGGTTTTCTATCTCCTATGCTGGTATGAACCTGTACAGTGCCAGGGGGTTCATCTGGACCTCGGGCACTTCCGTGCCAGGTGACCGCTTCTGGAGCAATCACCTGATGCAACTGTTGCCCCGATGCCAGTGATTAGAGTGGAAGGAGCTACTGTACATTTGTTTGGATCAGGCTGGAGAAGACAGCCTAACTGGCCCTATAAAATAAACAACAGCCCATGACGCACTCCTTGGGTTCTCAACTCCAGTCTTCAAGCCTCCCTAAACAGGTCAGGGTTTCAGAATGTCCATGCTTCAGCACAGGTGGCTCAATCAGTGGCTCAGTCGAAGACCTGGCCTGTTGAGGGGTCTTGAGGGCTGGAGTTGAGAACCCCTGAGGAACCTTAATTTGCCTTGTTTGCAATTATTAATTTTTAATATGTATTATTTTCTTCAGTAACTCAAACCGTATGAAATGTGTGAATAGATTTTGCCACATTACTGTATTTAATATCAAATATATTTGATGCCTATTATGCAACTCTTCCAGTGTTCCTATTAAGAGGATTTCAAAAGCAAAGTCATGTTACGTGATTCTTTCACAGTGTCTTTTCATATGGAAGTTCAACAAGATTTGTTTATTCTACAAAACTGACCTATTTTTGCTACTTGTATGCGTGTTGAAGTGAAATATAGCTTTCTCCCTAATTATCATCTAACCTAGCCCAAAAAGCATGCTGTTTTAATTGAGCTGCTTTCTTTCTTGCTTGGTTTTGTGCAACACAAATTAGAGCTGCCTCCTACTTGCAAATGGGTACGCTACCCTAAGGTGGAGAGGGATGATGCAGACGGGCATAAATATAGAAGACAGAAAAAAATACAGAGCCTCTGAGTCAGAGTCACCGGGAGACCTTTACAAAGCAAGTTAGAAGGGTTCATTCATCCTTTGTTTAATCTGATGTTCTGAACCAAATCTGTGGTATCTGGAGAGGAAAATAGTGAGTCACGCTACTGCATATTTTGTTATCCACTGATAGATGGAATTTAAAGTTGCAAAGCATGAAAAATCCTATATATATTTTTTTTAAATAAATCCATTCTGTATTATAAGATAATACAGTTTTTTTTTTTTAAACTCCTAATGCCATTTTTGTATTTACTGATCATACTTTGATTGCTACAGCAACCTTTTAGAAAGTAATTTCCACTTCCTCTTTTGAAACAGGCTCACACACACACACACACACACATTTTTGAGCTCTGCACTTTGGCAACAACAACGTATCACAAACAGATCTGTTGCTGTGTTTCAAACAGCAGACTGTCTATTACTCTGAAAGCTGTAATAATAATGTGTTACACTTAGTAATATATTGTTACGTATCAGCTGCCGCATTTCTCAGACTGGAGCACAAAGTTAGAAGGCGGCCATTTCTCCATAACAGGCGCACCAAACGATTGCCAGCTGAGGTAAGAATGTAGAATTATACAGTCACATGTTTTTCCTATACAAATAAGAGGGGGGGGAAGGAGGGGGGGTGTATTATGGCCGATTTAAAAGGAGTTAAGAAGTGCAAAATAAAAATATAATTTCAGAATATTTGCAGACATACAGTACGTGTGTGTCTGTGTGTAACCTATTTAAACCTGCTGTGGAAGCTATATTCTACATTCTACCTGTATCACTTTCCTTAGCAACCACACAAAACTGGGCACACATTCTCACCAACACCTACGCATGTTTATTTGTTCCATTGTTTTAGACAAAATCTAAAGTATGGTGGTATAGAGGAATAATTCATCACAGAAACCGGTTTGCCATCTTCATAAACAAGCAAACAGCAGGATTCTGTGAGCATCTTGTTTATTTTTTCTCACATTCACATTAATTCCACGTTCATGGAAAAGTGGGGGGGTTTTTTTGTCATCATCTTGCTCCCCAAAAAACAGGCCTAAAATATAGTGTGATGATGCAGAAACACTCTCTGCGTGTAATTTTCTGCAGCTCTTCTTATAGAAAATGAACAAGCATTCCCCATACAAGTAATGCAGGGGTGTGGGCAACTCCAGTCCTCAAGGGCCACCAACAGGTCAGGTTTTCAGGATATCCATGCTTCAGCACAGGTGGCTAAATCAGTCCCCGCTTCAGCACAGGTGGCTCAGAGACTGCTGAGCCTCTGATAGAGCCACCTGTGCTGAAGCTGGGATATCCTGAAAACCTGACCTGTTGGTGGCCCTTGACAACTGGAATTACCTGGAAATCCCGGGAAACGGATTCTGACTGTTCCGCCCGTCCCTAGTGACGAAGAGCGAGACATTTTAATTGAAGGAAACCACTCCAAATGAATGGCTTCTCTGTACCGGAAGATCAGCACTCCAGAAAATCAGCACATTTGGGGGTGCATGCTAGGGGGGCAATTATGCTCTGGGCAATACTGTCCATGCCATTGATACATTAACAAAAAAGGGCGTGCAGAGCGAAACTTCTTTGTCTTTTGTCACTGTTTTGTCGCAGAAATTGTATTTGTGATGGTGATGTTTTTAATTAAAAATCAAAACACACTCAGTGATAAAACGCAAAGAAGTTTGACTTAGAATGCGTGTGTGTCTGTGTGTGTGTGTGTGTCTGTGTGTGTGTGTGTGTGTGTGTGTGTGTGTGTGTGTCTGTGTGTATGTATGTGTGCTTGCCAGAACCACACAATCATCCATGACCTCATTTACACTCATTAAACATATCACCTTTTGTTCAGTTATAGTCAGGTGATACTTCAAATGTAACCCCCTTTCATGCCATTGGGTTTGTGTGTCACCTTGCTCCTGAGCATGCGCGCCAGCCCCGGCAGCTGCTACGCATGAGACAGCCACAATGACGCCCGCCGACGGCCTCGTTTGCCCACAATCACGTCACTTCCGTTACTCTACTTCCGTCACCATGAAGGTGAGAGCAAAGAAGTTTCACTTCAAAAAGCGATGGCCGGACAGTAAAGTTAGGGGGGGGGGAGAAAACATGTGCAGACCATGCAGACCAGGCAAGGAAGACTGGAGGGGTCCCACATGTCCCCTTGCACCTCACCCATCTGGGGGAGATGGTCAGTTCTATTATCGCATGCTCCTTGTTAGTGGGACCACCTGGCCTGGTGGAAACCATGTAATTGGAGAGACCTTGTAATTGACAATACAGTACATATATAATACACTAGATATCCAGCTTGTGTATACATGTCACTTTAGACACAACCTAGAACATCAGAATAAACATTACTGTCTTATTTGAAGTGCACTCACACATAAAGGGGAGGAGTACTTAGCTACATGTATGTGACATGCTTACCTGTACAGTACATGTGTGCCTTTATAAGATTACCAAACAGTATAGGCCATGCCTTCCATGTTACAGTAAGGAATCAATCATTATAAAGTGATCCTTTGCCCATTTGAGAACCATAAAACTGCTAACTAATCATAAGAAAAGTATTTTAAGCTTAAAAAGTCTCACAAATCTGAGTTCATGTCAAACCTGATTAATCATCTGAGGAAAGGGATCTAAACACCCACTGTACCCATCACTTATCTCCTATGGTTCAACCTCTGCAACCTGCTTATAGTCTTAAGCTTCACTGAAGAATCTTGCTGCTCTTTCTTCTGCCAACGATCAACCCCACTGCTTTAGATATTTACCTGGGTCCTTCAAATCTTCTTCCTGTATAAATGCATTCCAGACTTTTGATGTTAGCCATTTGCAATCATGTTAGAAATAGTCACTTTGAAATAATTTAACGTAACTTACTGCTCCAGACAGAATTGAAAATGAGAGATAACTAAATTTTATTAATAAATGTAATCGCACCACAAATGTATGATAAACTATCTGTATTGATATATCGGCTTCAAAAAAAAAAGGTGAGAGATGTTCCAAAATGCCTTTTTGGCCTTGGAAATCTATACTAATATGCTGACATTAGTGCTCACATTGTGTATGAATGTATGTGATGATATGATGTATTTCTTTTTCAGGACCATCATACAGACACTGTTCGGCTATGGTAAGACAGCCTGTGCCAGCCAAGCCTGTTGTTGGGGAGGAGGAGCCCACTGTGACCCTCTATCGGATAGAGGTCACAGAGGAGGTCACAGACGGTGCTCCAGCCACACCAGCTACACCTGCTGCTGCCCCACTAGTGTCAGGGTTCAAAGTAGTGTCTGAAATACCAGTTCAATAGCGATGCTTGTTGGTAGCTGGAACCATGAGTCCGGCTCTGTGGTGTGCGATGTAGGAAGAGAGCTCAGGAAGGAGTAGGGAGACGTGGTAGTCGGACGATCCAAGGTCAGGGTGGTTGGCAAACAGAAAAGTAGTCGATCAAGCCAAAGCTCAGAGCAGGGAGCAAGCAGCAGGGTAATAGGTAAAAAACAGAACAGGTAGCGCTGACTAGATAAAGGGCAAAAACACAATGTGAGACCTTAAATGGGGATATTGTCCACATAAAAGGGGCTGCCTAAAATACAACAACTGACCCCCTGGTCAGAATAGTAACAGAGAAAAAAAGGGTGTGTATTTGAGAGGCGCCTGAAGGTAAAAGGATATATATCAAACCAGTTGGAAGGCTCCAGGGATAGGCTCCAGACGAAAAGGTTGTGCTTAAAAAGAGACAAAAACACAATACATAGCGTAATACTGTAAGGTAAGGAGACAAACAACATGTAATACAAACAACATATATGACTAATAGCTATCAGCTGAGAGATCAAGAGGTGAGAGAATAATTAAAAAACATTTAATAAAACATATCTTAAAACAATGGACATATGAAAAATAAAAAAAGTAAATTATTGAAGGACAATGGAGATGTCAGATCGACACACTGCTGCGAACAGGTGAACTGCCCACTCACCGGACAGAAGATGTAAGCAGGCGGTGGATAAATTAGAGAGTATCCCCTCTCTGCTGCTCAAACAGCCACTGCACCCGATCAGGTCCGTAGGTGGAGAGTTGCACACGCCCGCCGGCGTGTGTGCGTGTAGCCTCTCTCGACACTCAGTGAGAGACGTGCATATAGGATCAGTAAGGCCACAGCAGATTCGCTTGATGTTTAGCAATAAGCGTCGGCTCGTATCAGCTGATTCGCCACCGGATCCACTCGAGAAAGTAGGAATAAACCTGATGCCGCAGTAGAAGTCTTAAAGGCCACCCTACGCGTTTCAAAAGCGTGCTGCTTTCTTCCTCAGGGTAATAGGTAAAGCTGGAATCAATACCAAGAGCCAGCAGCAAGTCTGGGAGTGGGGAACCTGCTTCCTGCAAGCTTGCTATGAAGCACTGGAGGACTGGACCAGTGCCTTTTTATAGGCTGCAGGAAGTCGTAATGTAGTCAGTATAGCCTGTATAGAATGCTGTCCTTGTATGCCGGTCCTTACTACCAGATGCATGCCCTGCAGCCTCACCAGCTGCTGCCCATCCTGCTGCTGTCCAGCCTGCACCCCCTACAGCACTGGAGACCATGACTGTCTTTCAAGACATGATGATGGTATACCAACGTGAGCATCTGGAAATGCAGCAGGAATGGTTCTAAGACATTTTAGCTCATCTTTCCTGTATTGAGGCCAGGACAGGCATTAATGCAGAAAGGCGGGATCAGGCAGCGCACCCAATGGGCGATTAATGCTCTTTAGCCCAGATGACCGCATCTTTAAATGTGCTCACCTGGGCAAAGCAGCAGGGGCTTGACACTTTCCGTGCCCCCACAATGCAAAGTAGCCCAGGTGAATCCCTGGAATTTTTGCCCACATCAGGAATATCCCACATTGTCAAGGCTCCACCTACTCCTTCTCCACCATCAGAGGAGATGGCCACACCCTCTACACCTGTACTGCAAACTATGCACCGTGGTAGAGCCCGCACCTGTGACTCAAGCACGGGAGGTCTTGCCCCACTGTTCTTGTTTATATATAGTTTGATTTGTTGTTTATAAATAATGTTACATTGGTTTGTTTTAATTTTACACACAGTGCCACAACTGTGTGTAAAAAAAAATGGCATTTTTCCTACATCGGTCTCTTTAAAAATCGTGTTCTCATATGTACATCCATTATTGTACACTCCTACTTTATACACATTATGTACAATTGTGGGCCACATAAACATAGATTACATTCCCTTTGATCATTTGAAAGCTTAGTATATTTAAGTCCATGAAAAACACACACACACACACACACACACATATATATATATATATTCTATGTTAGTATAACCCATGTAATGAAAGAGTTCAATCTTACACTCTGTTCATTCATACGGGTAATACCTGCCCTTTTCCCTTATAGACTATTTGTATACATAACTCAATGCTCATCAGGGAAGCTTTTGGAATGTGCTAAATATCGTTATATTATCATCATGCGCTAACGGTAATGGGCGTCTGAGGATCTCCGTTGTTAGCTCATTACATTACATTACATTAAACTGCTCGATACTATAAGATTTGCGTTTGAGTAAGCGTTAAGTCCGGTAAAATTCATTTTTACGAAAAATGCCAGGACATTGTAGCGTTAAGCACTTTTGGGATTACAAAGAAAAACCTGGCGCCAAAAGTTCATTGGATAATCCTGTACTCCTCAGGGGATCAGCACACTTGCTTGACAGGCCATATAGGGGAAAAAACACAAACAGACACAGATCATAGTGCAACACTGTAGGGTTAAAACAGGTCTACACTAATACACACACTGCACATATAACATAGAGACTCCTAGTGACTATAAAAACTATTTATTAAATAAAAAGAACTATGCCATAAAATGGTTTGGACAAATGAGAACACCGCTGGTCATCCAGATATGAAAAATCAGAGCCCTACTTACAAGCAGCAAGGCAAATACAGGCAATGCAACAAAGAGTCTTCCGGCTGCTGCTGATGTCTTTGCAGAGATGTGATTCCTGCTGCACCGTGACTCTCGTGCTGACTCTCCCTCCAGGGGTTAACAGGAACAGTGGCAGTGTTGGAGGCCTGCTTGTGGGGCTCACAGCTCTCCTCCACGTGAGGCTGCTCTCCTCACTTCCTCCTCCGGTTACACAGGCTGTCTCAGCGTGCCTGCACGCGAGTGTGCACGTGCCCTGATTCGGCAGTCTGTGGTAGCAGACGTGAAGGTTTTGATAGCTGTGAAGCGTGGCCCCAGAGCAGGTTGAGGATTAGAGGATTAGGTGTTGCAAATGCAAAGCCTTTGCATTTGCAACACCTAATCCTCTAATCCTCAACCTGCTCTGGGGCCACGCTTCACAGCTATCAAAACCTTCACGTCTGCTACCACAGACTGCCGAATCAGGGCACGTGCACACTCGCGTGCAGGCACGCTGAGACAGCCTGTGTAACCGGAGGAGGAAGTGAGGAGAGCAGCCTCACGTGGAGGAGAGCTGTGAGCCCCACAAGCAGGCCTCCAACACTGCCACTGTTCCTGTTAACCCCTGGAGGGAGAGTCAGCACGAGAGTCACGGTGCAGCAGGAATCACATCTCTGCAAAGACATCAGCAGCAGCCGGAAGACTCTTTGTTGCATTGCCTGTATTTGCCTTGCTGCTTGTAAGTAGGGCTCTGATTTTTCATATCTGGATGACCAGCGGTGTTCTCATTTGTCCAAACCATTTTATGGCATAGTTCTTTTTATTTAATAAATAGTTTTTATAGTCACTAGGAGTCTCTATGTTATATGTGCAGTGTGTGTATTAGTGTAGACCTGTTTTAACCCTACAGTGTTGCACTATGATCTGTGTCTGTTTGTGTTTTTTCCCCTATATGGCCTGTCAAGCAAGTGTGCTGATCCCCTGAGGAGTACAGGATTATCCAATGAACTTTTGGCGCCAGGTTTTTCTTTGTTTTCACTTTCACTTTCTCTGTCAGTACTGACAGTATTACTAGGCAGCCTTTATATATATATATTTTGCAATTGTCACACTGGTGTTTTAGTCTTTAGCGCTTGTGCACATTTTTTCTTTTTCACACTTTTGGGATTACGATACATTAAATTCAGATAACGCAACATTAAAAAAACTAGAGACCTTCTGAGGTCTACCCCTTAGGCCTATAATTATTTTGCGGTGCTACTGCATAAGATGATGTCCAGCACGGGCTATAAAGGTGTCTTTTAGAGCCCGGAAGGTGTCTTATAGAATAGCACAGCTTAGTAAACATGAGCTTTAATGTTGAAATACATAATGAGCAGAATGGTTCTATGCTAAAAACAGTAACAATGTCTAGCAGAAATATGTGTTTAAATGTATATGTATTGTGATTCAGGACCCTGGACAGAGCAATGGATTTGAGTCACCAAGGCCCTGCTCAGAACATCAGACACAGTAAAATATAGCTTTTCTTTCCCAGAAGGGAGTACAGATTCTTGATCTCAGTTTTCCTGACTATCCTTTGCCTCTGTGACACATTGCACCACAACGACTGCTCATTATAACTACAACATGTACCTCTCAACAACAAATCCCTAAGATAATTTATTGTGCATCCAAATAATTAAATCTAATTTCTCCCACTTTCTTCTTCTCTGCCCTTTAAAGAAGGAGGTGAGAAAAACAGATCAGTCTGACTGCACTGCAACCCAGAATAAAAATAAAACTTAACCTTTACTAGTAGAGAAACAGTATGAAGAAACAAACGTAGTGGTGGCACATTATAAAAGCAAAGTGTCCCTGTAGACTTGTAAGCACCGTGGTATGACACCAAAGACGGGGTACCTGAAATTCCCCCTGGCTGGCAACCCAGAACTAATAGACGGTAGTGATGAGTGTAGGCTAGGACAGTGGTGCTCAACTCCAGTCCTCAAGACCCCCAGCAGGTCAGGTTTTAAGGCTATCCCAGCTTCAGCACAGATGGCTCAATCAGTGGCTCAGTCGAAGACATCACAGGTGGCTCAGTCTTTGACTGAACCACTGATTGAGCCACCTGTGCTGAAACTGGGATATCATTCAAACCTAACTTGTTGGGGGTCTTGAGGATTGGAGTTGAGCACCCCGGGCAGGAAGATGGGACTTTAAGGAATGTACCATGATGTCCGTAAAGATTTGTCATTATCTATAATGAAAACAGGAGCACCAGTAGAATGTCAGCACTATTTCAGATGCTTAACTAAGCACCTATCTTAACTAAGTATGTATATATATATATATATATATATATATATTTAGTTTATATATATATATATATATATATATATATATATATATATATATATATATATATATATATATGATTTTATATATTTTAAGTATAGTGTATATTAGTTAAGCTATGGTGGGTAAAAAAAAAGTGACAAAAACCATCCACAGCGAAGCATATAGCAAATGGAAATATTACTGTATGCTCATTTGCATGTCTTAGACAGCTCTGCAACCCCGCCTTTCACCATTATCACCCTGCACACAGCACGTCCACTGCAGCAAGGGATTCTGGGAAATGACATGCAAATGAGCACACAATGCCACCTTTTGCTTCAAAACCATATAGACATATATATATATATATATATATATATATATATATATATATATATATACCCACACTCTTAAAATGCTCCTTAAATACTAAAAGTGTTGAATTCTATTTCATCATTACCCTTGGAAAGATGGCATTAAGGAAAAAGATCTTTCAGGAGAATGGAATTGGGGACCTACAAAAAGCTTGTAGAAAATCATATATAAGATATTCTACAGCCGCCTCAACAAGAGATGAGGTATGATGACCTTTTTAACAATATGTGGCACATTTTGGTCTATTTTATAAACCATTAATACTTGAATAAAACATACTCTTACTTTATTTGGGTAATTCATAAATTGAAGACAAAGATGAAATCCCATCAATATGAGTGATACCTGTCACTCTTTAGTCCTAAAAAATATTGTTGCTAAGTAACAGCATAATTCCCATTTTGTGAGCACTTGTCTAAAGTTACCTGTTCCCTTTTACTGCTACAATAGGGAGAAGTAGTAAGAGCATATATTGTAATGAGGATTTTATCAGAATACATTATTTTTTTAATGCATAAGAGGACTAAGAGCTTCTCACCCACTATGCTACACAAACTTTGGCTTTCAAATACTTTTAAAATTAATCTTCTAAGGGCAATTATGAGCCAAACACAAGGATCACTCGATGTTACACACAATGTACTCTCCCGTGGAACAGCGTGTAACATGTGCTAATCGGAATGTTTAATTCAGAAAGCTGCATTGAGTGTGCACATGAATAACGGGAAATGTTTCTGCTCTTTTCCATCAATCCTTTTTATATGTAAGCAGCAATATCACTTAAAGGAATAACATGAACATTCTCTAGAGATATTGTTTGTAAATGAACCTCAGACCATTAAAAAAAATAAAAGACCCCAGATGCCACTATCACTGCCTGGAAATCAAAAAATCTATTCTGTTGGATCAGTTAGACTATTATTATCATCATTTATTTATAACGTGCCAACATATTGCATAGCGCAGTACAAAATTAAAATCAAACATTAAAGATAAAGAACAGACTGCATTGTTTTTAAATATTTATTTTATTTTACTTTTTATTACAGGTTATAAGCAGAGGGTCTCCTGAGCTGAACCCCGTTAATTTCAGAGGTGCTGCTTCCAGAGATACTTACCTCTGTAGGGGGTGCCGGTATCCCTGTGCAGCTTAAATGTTCAGGTCACGCTGGCTAAAAGGAAGCTCTCTATTGGCCCATGTGACATGTAAAGCCGCCATTATGTTAGGCACACAGATCCCTGGCTGCAGCAATAGCGACACAGCTACGGAGCTATCTCTGGAATTACAGGGTGCCCTGAGCTGAAACTAACACAGTTCAATTGCCGAGACTACCTACTTTGAATTCCCACAAGCTCCTTCTTTTTTATGCTACAGTACACCTGAATAGGAGACTTGGGGAGTTGTTCATTAAACGGTGATAGTGCCCATTGGTGCATTGTCACATGGAAACTATATCTATAAAGAGTTAGCCCCAAAATTGCATTTTACATTGACACATGTGCCCCTTACTTCTTTCTCTTTATAGTTGAATACACAGTAGAATATGGTAAGCAACCACAAAGGTTCCACAACCTCCTAACAAGTGGAGCCAGATAACGTGTATAAAATGGAGGTTATACACCATAAGTCAATATCTGATCAAATCCTAGAAACACTTCTTCATCTGAGTAATTCACTTCTCTGAAGGGTCAGCGGATTGATCTGATGGATATAAAGTGTATTCCTTTTTGTACCAAGTGAAGACACCGAACAGATACATAAGTATAATTTTTGTTGGTTTCATCGTTGCCCCTGCACCGGACCCCGCTCTCTTCCCCACAACAATTAAACTGATTGTCGGGGGAGAGCACAGGGCCTCTGTAATTATCTCTTACTTGGTCCGGCGGCATCT
Source organism: Ascaphus truei (assembly GCF_040206685.1). Taxonomy (NCBI): domain Eukaryota; kingdom Metazoa; phylum Chordata; class Amphibia; order Anura; family Ascaphidae; genus Ascaphus; species Ascaphus truei. The sequence goes on from NC_134496.1 coordinate 47,835,003, forward strand.
CCCGGCATCTCCTCTCCTACAGCGTCCCGTCATCACGGTGCTGCGATGTAAAATGGCATCGTGTTGCCATGACATTGCGACGTCACATGGCATCGCGTTTTCATGACGTGACACCACATGGCACAGTGACATCACGGGACGCCGAAACGTCATGACGCTGTGGCATCTGAGGAGAAGATGCTGCGCTGGACCAGGTAAGAGGCCTCACAAAAGCTGCTGCACTGAGTCCCAAAAAGTCAGTCCTGGCCACAGCCATTGGGCTGCCGGACAGTTGGCCACAGCAGATGACCCTGGGAGTCTGGCGGATTCTTGGCCATTTTGAGTAATGCCGATAACTGCAACCTATGATCTTAACCTCTAATCCTAACCTTAACCCAAAATTCCTAATGCTAACACCTAATCTTAACCTTAGTTCCAAACCCTAAATTCTGATCTTAACCCCTAAGCATAATACTACTAACCTTAATCCCTAACCCAAAAAAGCCTAACCCCTAACCATAATATTCCTAATGCTAACCCTAACATGTAACCCTAAAAAGACTAAACCCTGCGGAAAAATGGCCAGTGGCGAAATGGTCACTGTGAATTACCCCACAGTGGCTAAATGGCCAAGCGAAATGTCCCATTCTTTCATTTTTTAACACCTCCCTATGCTGCTACGTTACAAAACTACTTAGTTTTCCTTGACGATAAATAGCACAAGGATCGTATTCTAAATTTAAATGAACCTCAAATAAATACATTTCTTTTGGCTTTATATAGAGAGATCTCTGCAGCCCATAACATAGCATTTATAAGATGCTCCATCAATAGCAAAAATTACTTTTTAATGTAAAAATGATTTGCTCGCAGAAGTAAAACATAGAATTTCCTGTTGATGTTTTCCAAATATTCGCAAAAGATTTGCATTTAAACTCATTACAAAGGCATACAGTACTTCCTGTTTTCTCTGCTATAAGCACAGGCATTATTTAAAAATAAATCTGTGCTATGAAAAATTTGCAAAGGAAGTGCAAATTCTAAATAGCTGTTTCATTACTTGCTTAAAGTTTTAAAAGTGCCATATATATACGCATGCAGAGTTTAAAGCCTCAATTAAACAGTTATGGCAATGCATCGTGTTCCTATAATATGTTTATTGCAATTGTTTAAAAGCAAGAAAAAACAGGACACTTGAAATATAAATATACAATGTATATTAGATACAGCTATTCTTCAATGGGGCTTCTTATTTTTTATATCCACTCTCTTTACTCACTAAAAAGTCAAATAGCTTATTATAAATGTCATTCTTTGAAAGTACAACACTGCAAGTGGCCTCCTTTAACTGAACGTCGTAAAAAAAACTCCTTTCTTAATAAATATTAATTTGACAGGCCACCATTTAAGTATTTGATTCTGCCACTCTTCCATAATTTAGAGATACTTGACCTGACAATCCAATGATAATCCAACATATATTTAAAATATTAAAGAGGGTTAATGGTCACCATGTTAGGAGACTATGGTTGAGTAGCAAGTTTTGACATTATGTCCTTGTTTGTTGGTCATCCTTCTACATCCAAGTAGGAAAATGGTTTACTTATGTGTGTTTTATATTTTTTAGGAATTGTGAGATTTTTTGGGGTTACCTTATTCATATCACAGGTAAATAGCCAAGGTCAAGTGTCAAGTGGACATGCATATTAATGCCCTTATTCTGTGCAATGCCAGAGAGCCTATCCGGCTTCATTGCATGAAATTCTCCGCGGAAGGTTCCCGTGTATTGAGGCCAGATTGGCACGCTCATGCTATATAGAATAAGGGACTACGTTTGTATAATCTCCTATTTCATTTGGTGTGTATTGTGCAATCCAAAACTGGTAATTATCAAAGTGGAATAAATTCCACAACAAACCAATATTAACATTATAGAATAATGTTCAACCATGACAAAAAGGAAACAGGAAAAAAAACAGACGACAATGTAAAGATGATTTATTAACAGACTAATAAAATTAGGTTTCAACTTTCTGGTCAACTCCTCTATTACACCACTGTACTCTCAGTACTGCAATACAGAGATCATATGACTATGCTGCAGTAGTTGATTATCTTGGGATCGACTCAATTAGCAAATTAGAAGCAAAATGATAAATATGAGATCTTCTCTTAATCAAAAACATACACCATTTAATATCACTTTAACAAGCAAATTATGTACTCTGATATTTAATCCATCAATGTTCAATATATAATACAGAAATAATAATCTCTCTAAATATATGAGAACAGAATCTGAAACATTGACACTGTGGTTTTGGATGGAATCCAGTCCTGTTTAGAGTTATATGGTCCAATTTTGCATTTGAAGACATTATCAGCGGAAACAATCCAGTACAAATAATTAGGGAGATATTTGTTATTCAACCATTACAGTTCGTTAGGACAGAGGTGGCCAACTACAGTTTTCAAGGGCAACCAACAGGTCAGAATGACTGAGCCACCTGTGCTGAAGCATGGATATCCTTAAAACCTGGCCTGTTGATGGCCCTCAAGGACTGGAGTTGGTCACTCCTGTGTCCAGAGGATGGCTTTAATTCAAAATGGAAGTGTCTGTAAACACTGCAAATAATGTGTGCTTTGAAACAATATTTGCTATTTTTGGGAAAAACTATAGAAAAGAAATGCAGCCTTGTGCATAAAGATGGCTTTAATTATCTAGGGCACTTGTATGTATGTATATATGTATGTATGTATGTATGTATGTATGTATGTCTTTATTTATATAGCTCCATTAATGTACATAGCGCTTCACAGCAGTAATACACGTGACAATCATATAAATAACAAATAATACACATAGCAGATCATGGGAATAAGGGCTTCAGACATAAAAGTAACATTTTGGAAGAGGAGTCTCTTCTCCGAAGAGCTTACAATCTAATAGTAAGTGAACATGGACAGTTGGTAAAGAAGAAGTGTAGGGCTCAAGGCTGGAAAATATCTTATCCCAGCCAAACAAAGTACTTCATGTACTGTACTGTAGCTTTTGTCCGGAAATTAATAACTATCAGAACCTTGGTTAGTTCCCAAGTTACGTTTGACAACTTGCTCATCAATCAGCCTTTATAGTGTTGTCCCATTTAGAAAGCTGCACTAGAATTGAAATTATTTAAAGGGTTTCTTATGGGGTCATATCTAAAGATTGGCGATTTTGTTTACATTTTTTAATTTATTTCATTTTTGTTGGATTTGGACGTATCTCGGATCAGCCGGTTTCCTTTGGTTTCCGCGGGTCAGTCTCACACGGCAAATCCGCAGCTTTCGGATTTTTTATTTTGTTTTAGAGCAATCCGAAATCTGTGGCTGGATTCTTAAAAATCCATCCAGATGTCATCCAATGGTGAATTTGGGAATATCCAGACAGATTTTTGTAGTTCTCAATCTGCAGACGGATTTTGGTATTGGGGACGGATTTGGTTTAAAAAAGAAATCTGGAAAATTCTGTGAAACTGATTTGGACTGGTTCACCCATCTCTAAATCATATCTAGCTCAGGGAAAAGCAACAGAAATGCCAAAGTTGCACTGAGGTTTTTAGAAAACCCCAATTTTAATGGCCCTTGCAAAAAAAAACCTGATCATATAAATAATTGTCAGGGAATGTTACCAAGACGTTGTTTTTTGTTTCACTATATGCAGTATGTGAATATCTTTAATGAGAAATAATTACCTACATTGCAGATTGATCCATTCTGCTGTAATCGATTGCCTAATATTCTAGTGGGGCTATCGAAATGACCGCCTTCTGACTGTGCGGCAGTCTGTGAACTGCTACGGCTGCAATGTAACATTTTAATACTTAGTGTAACATATTATTGTTACATCTTTCAGAGCAATTGATACCATCTGCTGTTTGAAACACAGCAACTGATCTGTTTCTGATACTTTGTTGCCAAAGGGCAGAGCTCAAAAGGGGGCGTGTGTCAGATCCTTTTTTTAAAGAGAAATTGGATGGAACTTTCTAACTGCTATAGCAACTAAAGGATGATTAGTACATTTAACCAAATCCTTAAAAATAGCATTAGGAGTTGAGAAAACAACGGATTTATAACAATAAAGAAAACGTATAGGATCTTGCACGTTTTTCTGCTTTAAGTCTGCAGTCATTTAGCTTACTGTGTGAATTGGACCTTTTCTTTGGTTATTCCTTAAAGCTTGTTCTCTACTCGCTAACTCCATCTGGTCAGCAGGGATTTTTTGGTGGAATCCCTTAGGAGAATGTGTGTATTATCATTTCTTGAACACAACCTTACATTTTCTCTGCAATCAAGCTTGGCCTGACTCACAACTTGGACATGTAGTAACTGACACGAGGAATAGGTCAAGCTTTTGATGGCGTTTGATATACATAACCTGGAGACGTTTTCCTTCACTTTTTATTTCATTTTGCTATGCTTGTTTCAGAAAAGGTACTTTTATACCACTCTACAAATAGCCACACACAAATATTTACCACAATTCCTTACTACAGTATATGTCAACAAATAAAAATACCACTTGTGAGCACATTCACGTGTCCCCATTATCTCCTAGTACAGGGGTGCGCAAACTTTTTTCTCTGCTCCCCCAGTGCTCGCACCCCCCCCCCCCCCCCCCTTACGTTGTGTAAAGCGTCAAATAATGCAGCGGGGTCAAATGACATCACGTGACCCCGCGGTGGCACTTGACGCTGCGTTGCCATGGCGACGCTTCACCTGAAGCCGTCTGAGCCAAGGTAAGTGAGTTACAGAGGCTTCGTGCGGTCCCGGCATTTAATTTAAAAGCCTTGGTGAAGAGCGCTGGGCCTCTGTAACCGCCGCATCCCCCCCCTGTAAAATCTCGCACCCCCAGCCCCCCCCCCCAGTTTGCGCACCCCGGTCCTAGCATATAACGCTTCCACTGCAGCCAGGGATTCTGGGAAATGATATGCAAATGAGCACACAGTGTCACCATTTGCTTCTTATCCATTTTAACATGGACCCCTATAAGCTTATGCCTGCCGAATTACACAGCTTTTCAGCACAGCCTGACTGGTTATATATGTCAAAAGGAATTATATTTTAATGTAAGGCCGATTTCTCTCTAATTCACATAATACGACACCATGTCTTATGATGATCTCCTTGTGAGGCTAAAAGCTGCAACTTTACTAAACCTCTTGGATTCCAGAGGTACCTCCAGCCCTTTGTGTATTCAACAGATTATTACAATGTTTGAATGTTGGGGTTTAAATGTATTGTTGTTTTGACAAGGTACACACCTGCTTTTCCATACCTTTTCAATGTCCTGCATATCACATTTATCCACTAGAGGTATTGCAAAAGTAAAGATTAATATTGTGTTAGTATAAAATAGTTTCAATAAATTGGAAAATAGACAAAATTAGGTTCATCATATAAAGGCCAAATACACTATGTAAGCAATTGAGAGACTGGCATTGAAAGGTCTCAATCTTAATTGCATCCTGTTTTGATATTTCAAACAACTTTTTACTCTGGTAAAGATGATGGAATGGTAAATCATCATCTGAAAGCACATTCCATTATACTTGATTAAAATGTTCAATGCCCTAATATTTTGATTGACATATCCATATGTGTGTTGTTATAATTCACTTTAGGGAGTTATTCATTTAGATTTTCAATGTATTGATTAGGCAACATTGTTAACAGGAATCTGAGGATTCATCCTTAAAATGTTCTTTACGGTGTTTTTTTGTTTATATAACTAGTATGGGTAGCAATAAATAGGTAATGCTGATTTATAAATACCCTACAGAAATAATGGTTATGGAATGATACAAAAATGATAAACAACAATAAGGCCAATACAGTGAGAAATAACCCCGAATGAAGTGGTGGCATCTCGGGAAATGTTCTTCACATCGCAGCCTGCATCTCCTAATTACCAGCGGTACAAACCCTCGCACCAGCTATTATCTCTCACTGCCTCAGTCAGGGCTGCATGCTCTGCCGGGGAGAGATTTATATGCTGGTATTTACAGTTACTATGATAAAGTTGGGAATGATGCTTATTTCAACATAAAAAAAAAACCGAGTGTTCTAACACACTACCGTTCTTAGAATGTAATGTTTCAAAAAGTCCCTGAGCTTCTATAGAGAGACTGAGCCCGGGGTTGATACGGTATTGCGAGTTTCTGTTGTTAAGCTTAGTTAGTGTTGCCTTACTAACTTATTTCAAATAGAGAAGTGTCTGCTATAAAATAATCACTGAAAAATAAGAAAGAGGAGCAAGAGTCTGACTCTTGATAAACGGCAGTTTTCAGGCCAAAACATCGAGTCTTGGGTGTCAGCCTAATATTTTTCTATGATCTGTGGTAAGGATACTTTTTGTATATTGTATGTTGATGTTGTATGTATTTGATTTTTCTATATACACGTTGTACGTTTACTTTTTTGATTACTTGAGTCTTTGACTACGATCTGCAATGTTGTATTCGGGTCAATATACCCTTTGAACATTTATTTGGTGTCTTGTTATTTATGTGACTTTTCATTGCTTATCTTTCATGGTTTTCAGTGTTTTGGGGTGGGATTTAGAGATACCAGCTTGAGCAATTGTCAATTTTGTGCAATGAGTTCTTATTTTTTGTTACATTTGTCCCTTTGCATTACCAGTTGTGAACTCTGTGATGTTACATCTTATGGTTTAAATTGCAATAAAAGAATCCCCATTTTTCTCTGCTAGTGCTTAACCTACACAACCCCAACTCAGACACACATACTGTATTACCGTGGCTAACTGAAAACTGCTGCATGGACCATTTGAGGGGCGACTTTGCCAAAAGCTATTTAGATAATAAATCTTTGTCTTATTCAAATTAGTAGAGTGTTATTTTCTGGGTTTTAGCACGATAGAGACAAAGAGTATTGCTGGCATTATATTAATTGTAATCACAATAGTGTCAGGTTAAAAAACAATGCTTGAAGTAGGTGCTTACACGGAGCCCTGACTAGTGCCAAAGAAATAGTTATCAATAATAAGTGGAGATTAGATATAATATTAGATATAAGATTAGATATAATAAGATATAATAAGATAAACTCTTGTTTATATATATATATATATATATATAACTATATATATGCTGTGACCATGCAGCAAGCTTAAGCCTATAGGGAACCATGTTAAAAATGGTTATTGAGGCAAAAAGTGACACTGTGTGCTCATTTGCATGTCATTTCCCAGAATCCCTTGCTGCAGTGGAAGTGCTGTATGCTGGGTGATAATGGGGAAAGGCGGGGTTGCAGACCTGCCTAAGACATGCAGATGAGCATACAGCTATATTTGCATATTTGCTTTCCTGTGGAGGGTTTTTGTCACTTTTTTTACTCACCATAACTTAACTCAGTATTATGGTTTAGCCTATCCCATAGCCTCTCTTGCATTCCCAGTAAAATCAACCCCACACTGATGAGACCCATCAAGGTCGAAACAGCTGTCTGTGGGTGGTTTTCTGGGTATGCACCTTAACCCTGGCTGTGCTCAAAGCTGTGACCATGCAGCAAGCTTAAGCCTATAGGGAACCATGTTAAAAATGGTTATTGAGGCAAAAAGTGACATTGTGTGCTCATTTGCATGTAATTTCCCAGAATCCCTTGCTGCAGTGGAAGTGCTGTATGCTGGGTGATAATGGGGAAAGGCGGGGTTGCAGACCTGCCTAAGACATGCAGATGAGCATACAGCTATATTTGCATATTTGCTTTCCTGTGGAGGGTTTTTGTCACTTTTTTTACTCACCATAACTTAACTCAGTATTATGGTTTAGCCTATCCCATAGCCTCTCTTGCATTCCCAGTAAAATCAACCCCACACTGATGAGACCCATCAAGGTCGAAACAGCTGTCTGTGGGTGGTTTTCTGGGTATGCACCTTAACCCTGGCTGTGCTCAAAGCTGTGACCATGCAGCAAGCTTAAGCCTATAGGGAACCATGTTAAAAATGGTTATTGAGGCAAAAAGAGACACTGTGTGCTCATTTGCATGTCATTTCCCAGAATCCCTTGCTGCAGTGGAAGTGCTTTATGCTGGGTGATAATGGGGAAAGGCGGGGTTGCAGACCTGCCTAAGACATGCAGATGAGCATACAGCTATATTTGCATATATATATATATATATATATATATATATATATATATATATATATATATATATATATATATATGTATGTGTGTGTGTGTGTGTGTGTGTATGTGTGTGTATATATATGTGTATGTGTTTGTGTGTATATATATATATATATATATATATATATATATATATATATATGTATGTGTGTATATATATATATATATATATATATAAACAAGAGTTTATGTCTTATTATATCTAAGCTATATATAATCTATATATACATATACTGTGTGTATAAATGTGATTTCAGTGAAAGTGAAAAAATATATAAAAAGGTGCAGACGAATAAGGTTTGCAGCTTCAACCCCATAGTGGTTTGCTCCCTCAATCCTCGTGTTGTCTCAGTTGTCCAAGGAGAAGGGGAGTGCAGGTATATGAAAAAAACAACACACCACCAAAGTGCAATATGTCTGATGTTTTAAGGAAACAGCCTTCTTCCCCAATTCCAAAGAAATTTGTAAATTTTTTAGACATTTACACAGTCGCAAATAACTACCTTCTTGTGTGTTTATTGTTTATTTATTAAGTAACATTCTGAGCATCAGTAAATTCAACAAGAGCCTGCCAAAAATCGCAACTTTTGGCACAACATGTATTTTAATTGGCTTATTTCCCAGGAATCTCCGGTGTGTTCACAAGTATCTCCCCGTGGAGTATAAGTAACTGTTGGGAGGTACATAGGTTCAATGGGTACTCTACAAACCAGGACTTTCTGCCTCTCACGCTCATATCCCACAAATATTATGGCCAAACGGACTTTGGAGACCTGTGGAAGAACAGATAAGCCCAGTTTCAATAAAAGAAGCCCTGAGACTGAAATCATATCTGAAAACCAAAATGTGGGGAAAGGATAGGGTAGTCTTTGAATTAACCAAAATCTGCTGCTGGGTTTTCATACAGTATGTGTCCAAAATATTATTTGGCTTTTGTGTGTCGCAATTTGTGTTCTATCATTTTCAGTCTGTGGAAGGTAACCACATTTTTTTTTAAATTAGGTTTTCTTCAATGAGGAATGGACTTGGAAGAGGTTGCGGGTCGTGCGGGAAGAGCTACCACATACCAAACAGCCGCTTCAGAGAGCGTAATATCAAGTAGCGATGGCACGAAAGAAATGACGTCAGAGAAAGCCGGGGAACAGCAGATTGTACAAGAAAAGGACAGCGAAAAACTAGAAGCTGATGAAAGAGCAACGGTTCCTGGATGCTTTGGGGGAAACCGCACGAATGTTTTGCAAGCCTCTGCTCTTAAGCGGAAATCAGACGGCGACAAACAGCTCGCTGTAGGAAAAGGGGCCCGAGTATTTGAATTAAACAATCACATAGTTGGGCTTCTCCAGCCTCGTATCCCCTTGAAAAATATAATGGATTTGGAAATGAAGTTAGTCTATGTTGATGAGCAGGACATCGCATATGAGTTTATCGAGTCCCCGGTGGCTTCCAACGCACAATCAACATGTCGCGCTGCTGAAGAAGTAGGCTCTGTGAGAGCACTTAATTACAGCTTTCTGCCTGAAACTGACAAATGGATTCAAGTAGCATTAAAGGAAGCCAGCACGTGCTATAGGCAGAAGAAATATGCAATAGCAGCGGGACGGTTCAGAACAGCACTGGAGGTACCAGATTTCATTCTCCCATTTAACTCAGATTATACATTGTATTATTAACCCATTTACTGTTTAAAGGAGAAATTCCCTTTAATTTATTTTTTTCAATCCTTTTTTTATTTTTATTTTTTATTACGTTTGAAACAGGGGGCCTCTGCAGCGGAATCCCATTCACTTCAGCTCTGGGGACCCCCTGCTTCCAGAGATATTTACTTCCAAAATGGGTGCCGGTATCTCCTGAGTCACGTGGGCCAATAGGAAACTGTACCGGGTGGCATCCCAGCTTCCTATTGGCCCACAGGGCCCGGCAACTTTGAAAAGCGGCCATTATGTGAACCATTTATGTGAGCGGGGAGCGGTTACCGGCACCTGCTATGGAGGTATGTCCAGAACCAGGGGGTCCCCAGAGATAAAATTAATGGGGTTCAGCCACGGAAACACCCTGCTTCAATACTGTAGCAGGGTCTACAATCCCTGGCATTTTTAATCCCTTTGAATTACAGCTGTAACCAGACTTGCTGTAATCAGAGCCACGGCAAAAAAAACAAGCAAAGGGCTGTGGCTCCGGGGGACCGTAAAAGATGTGGCTGCTTGTGGGGGGTGGGGGGGTTGGTTCTTCCTAATGAGAACCACCACGGAGAGATTTCCTGCTGCCGTATCCATGGTCGGGATGCTGCAGCTTCTCTGGCAGCACGAGCATTAAGTCTCGCTCCATCCGTACATCCCAATGTTTTGTAGGCTTCTCTTAGGATAATAAACTGTGCTGCTTGAGCAAGGAATAGTTTTGGGAGGACTTTTTTTTAAAATATCACTCCGTCTTTTTTGTACTATTTTATTTAAGTATTACTCTACTCTTTAAAATTACTTTAGCATAGTAAAAACAGCCTTATTTTACTAATATCGGTGTTCTCCATTATACTAATCTACAAATACACAGCAAATGTATTGTTTACCTTTGATTTAGTTCAGAGGGGCACAACATTTTTAACCGGTGTCCCCCTGCCTGCCTACCTTCTGGCTCACGCCCCCCTCCTCCTCAGCTCTGGCGTCAAATGACGTCACAGGTCATGTGACCCCCACAGCGTCATTTGATGCCGGTTACCATGGTGACACGTCACCGAAGATCAGATAGGAGAAGCTGCAGAGGCCTCGTGCGGTCCCCCCGGGATTTAATTTAAATGCCTTGGGGGAGAGCGCGGGACCTCTGTAGCCACCACGCCCCCCTTGAAAATTCTCCCGCCCCCCTTGGGGGGCGCACCCCACACTTTGCACACCCCTGATTTATTTCACGCTCTCTGTTTTCACTTTAACATCAGGTACACGTAGAGGAAAAACTGTTAACTAAGTAATAGGATTTGTACTATCTATACTGTGTTTATTCTACTTTCGAATGAATGTGTTAGAGAAATTGTAAGAACATGTTCAGCAGAAGTGCACCAAGAATCAAACCCTTGTTGAATGAGTCTGATTGCTCCATCCATTGTAATGTGGTAACATTCTTATTTTGGCAGTGACACATTATACAGAAAAAGGAGCACTCACATTGGACCATAGCACAATGCGTAAAACCAATACACAATCACATCTTCAAATGTTAGAGAGAGATCCTTATGTAAACCTACATATTTTTTTTAAAACACCTTTTTATTGTTGGAAGTGCCCAGGTCAAAAAATGAAATCTAAAATAAAATAATATTATTAAGATGCCTATCCAGCACCGAAATGGTTAAAAGACCTGACAGAGGCCATTTAAATGCCTTTCTCTTCTTCCTGATACTGTGAAGGTCAATTCTGTGGTGACCCCGGCACTGAAATACAACAGCATGCATCATGGTCCGCCCTTTATTTGTCACATTGAAAGCATTAGCAAGAAAGAAACATATAATGTTAAACTGTGCACAACGTGGCAGCCCTTTCTTATTGTATGTACCTTTCTTATTATTCCTTTCAGTGACAGGCCCTTCATGTAAAGAATGCTTTGGCACGCTCCGCGAGTATTTACATCTCTCCTGTTCTTCACAATTTTATTCGGTATGTTTCAGCAAAAATCAGACATGTGTGATACAATGTGCACACGGAATGAATAGACTTTGGCCCCAATATGATTGCTGCCTGTTTTTATTGGCGGTTTAATATTTTAGCATTTTGGTTAGTGTTTGGTTGACGGTTAGATTGTGGCATCTTTTGTGATCTTCCAGCAGTAGTTTGACATGCCTCTGAATTCCTGTGTTTTAGGCAAAATGCAACACATTTATTTAATTGATTTATTTCATAACAGATTTGGGAAATACCAATATTTGCACATCTCTGTCCAGTCTTCACCTGCAATATAAGAAAGTGCAAGAAAGAGGCGTGCTTGACAAGGGGGGCATTGGACACCCCAAATGTTATCTCTCCGTGTTTCCTGGCACGTTTTGTAAGCACAGAGTAGCATTTCTTATCTTTGATGCAGGTTCAGTGTATGTTGTGAAAATAGTTCTTTAGATCCTTCAAGATTGAGGCAGGTATCTTTGTTCCAATAAACGTTTATTCTTTAGAGACAGAAAGCGTATTACAGGCATACAAATATAGTACATGTTCAGAATGGGAACTAATCAGCATGATGGTATTTCTTAGTTCTGATCTCTCTATGTCCAAGAAAATCCTTTATATAATTTTTTCCTATAACCAGCTATTACAGTTACTCCTCTTTCTCGCGATCAACCAGATTATACATAGCAATTAATATTAATAAACAGTAAGACAACATATTTGCATGTTTAGCTGCTATCTTTTAGACATTCATGGTAGAACAAGGTTTCCCTATAATTTTACCTCCAGACATCCTTGTGAGATGTCTACTCATGCTATCAATATCTGTTCTGACAAACTTCTCTTATTCCAGACTGATTTAACTGTTCTTTGTATCTCTAGGATTAACGATGTTCCTAATCTCGAAAGACGATCTTTATTATCCTACCAATATTCCTATTTCTAAAGATGCCTTTGTCATATTGATTTAACTGTCTAACTCCTTTCACATTCCAAACTCATGAGCTCTTCTGTGTAGAATTTCTACCCAACTTACAAAATCCTAATTATAATTACCAGTATATATATATATATATATATACAGATAAAATAGAAGCTAATTAACAAAATGGATTCCTCAATCACACGAGACCTTTCTACGTGTTGTTGAACAATCGTGGAGAGATTGAGGAGCTCGTGGTGAGGGACCAGCATCTCAATAAAACTCAAGTTTTCTTTAAATGTTAGGTGTGCTTGGGACTTTCCCCTCTAAAATTCTCTTCTTCATTATCATTTTCTGTGGATCACACTGACATCCTTTGGTCACCGAATGCATAGAATGTGAAAATCCACCTTGTTTTAGGATGTCTGGTATCCCACATTACCAAAAACAAGGGATTAGCACTAGACAGTGAAGAACAAGCTCTGAAACTTAGATACATAAATGGCATTTGTTGTACTTTCCACCACCATTGTACTACTGTACATCTCAAATCCCAGATTGATTACCTTAAATACAATGCATAAACCTTCCATTATACTTATACAATGTCATTAAAACACCTTCAACATCCTTTTTGTGTCCATACATTATTCCAATCAAGTCATCCAAAGCCTAGCCCAGCGTTTCACGAAATTGGAAAAAAACTGCCTTAAACTACTTTAAAAACAATATATTCTTATGAATTTATTGCATTTTCCTTGGAGTGCAGGTAGTAATAAGTGAGGGAACATGAACCCATGCTGATAAATTAGAGCATAGCGTGCATGCAGCATGGCTGACCATACCATGTTTAAATCGGATCTGAATGCAACGAGCACAGAAGGTTTTAAAGACATTTAGGAATAAATCCCGGTCACAGTAGGAACCGTGTATTTATTAAAATTGAATATCAGCAGCAGGGGAAAATATTGATTTGGACTCAGAGTAAATGTAATAATGAAATGTTTCTAATACCACCTCTTAGTGAGTATTTCTACTTGTCAGATCAAGAGTTATTAATGAAGTAGATGAGACATCAAAGTCATTTTTTTTAGGTCTATTGATCAATGATCTGACACGATGAAGTCAGATGCATTACAGTAATACTTTAGTCAGAAGGAACCCATTTGTATGTTGTAGAGAGCTGTTCATATACGTACCACACAAAACTAGCCTACATAAATACAATGCTTTCCTTTGCAGGAAGGAAATACAAAAGGAAGTACAAAATATGGACAGTACATAATAAAAATATTCACATTATTTACCAGTTTTATAGTATTGTATCCTTTATGTGCACAGCTACGTGTATCCCAACCATTAAGGGGGAGCAAAGTACAAAAAGGATATGTTTTTCACTCTCTAAAACTGGTTCCCCATGTGCTTGCCCACTCATAATATCAAACCTATGTCTAGTAGCATCACATATTTTTTTTAATTTTGGCTTTTTTTCATCATAGTCCTAAAAACCTCAGTACTGTGACCCCTGCGTCTAAACTTGTTTATTAATGACCTTGAGGTTGGCATAGAGAGCAAAGTCTCCATATTTGCTCATGACACTAAATTGTGTAAGGCAGTAAGATCAGAGCAGGGTGTTATTTCTCTCCAGAAGGACTTGAATAAACTGGAAACTTGGGCAGGTGAAATTTAATACAGATAAATGTAAGGTTATGCATTTGGCAAACACGAACAAACAGGCAGATTATAAATTAAATAAAGAAAAATCAATCCTTGATGGAGATTTAGGAGTGCTTGTAGACAGCAGGCTTAGCAATAGTGCCAAATGTCAGGCAGTAGCTGCAAAGGCACGTATGGATGGAAGTATATTTATTCCACTGTATAAAGCATTGGTAAGTCCAGACCTTGAATATGGAGTACAGTTTTGGGCACCACTTCATAAAAAAACTAGATGTGTAGAGAAGAACCACCAAATTAATAAAGGTGATGGAAAATCTGACTTATGAGGAGAGGCTAGCAAAATTAGATGTGTTTACATTAGAAAAGAGGCGTCTAACAGGGTTATGATATCTACAAATATATTTGGGATCAATACAAGGAACTTTCAAAAGAACTTTTCATCCCAAACAAATGACATGGGGTCATCCCTTAAGGTTGAAGGAAAGGAGATTTCCACATAGATCTTCAGCAACAAAGAAAAACGGTTTCTTCACAGTAAGGGCAGTTAAAATGTGGAATTCATTACCCATGGAGATTATGATGGCAGAAACAATAGATTTGTTCGCAAAAAGTTTGGACATGTTTTTAGAAACGAAAGGTATACAGGGATATACCAAATTACGTAAACATGGGAAGGATTTTTTTTTTTTTTTATAACTTTGGTTTTATTGAGTTTTGTTCCTTTACAGAATACATATACAACTGATATAACTGTAAGCTTATTACCAAATCCTTTTGTTGTATTTTAACATATATCCAAATCATGCATTGTGGAATAGGGGAACTTAGGGAAATGCCGGGGGGGGAGGGTGGGAGGGGGGGTCAGGGGGGGGTGAGGTGCGGAGCTCGCTACCCGTTAGTCAAAAAGTATCTGGGAAACTGCTAGCTTGAGAGATCCCAGTTCCTGATCCTCTCTGGGTGGTCTTGCCTGGTCAGGGGTCTAGGGTACCCCTCACTGGTCTCATCAAGAGTGTTCCTGTACCCGTTAGTCTCTCTTGTCCCCAGCTCAAAGCCTTTATCAAGGGAAAACGCATCTACTACTATCACAGCAGGATGGTATCTCTTTCCACTCCTGGGATGTCCGTCTGGGCCAACCAAGACGTCCAGGTTTTTAGATAATTTTCGCCAGAGTCATTGACCAAACTTGTCAATTTCTCCATCTGGCATACAAACCAAATTCTGTTCCGAATCTTGGCAATTGAAGGAATGTCGGGGAGTTTCCACAATGCTGCGATCTCGCACCGAGTTGCTGTTGCGAAATAGGCAACCAGTTTATTACTTTCTTTAGCCCACCCCGGAGTCGGCCTATTTAACAGGAACCGCCATGGATCCAGGGGAATTTTAAGGACAAAGATCCTCTCTAGCCAATCTCTAATTTTTCGCCAAAGCGGTCTAATCCTCGGGCAGGACCACAGCATGTGTAACAGGTCAGCTGTTGCTCCGCACTGTCTAGGGCACAGTGGAGAGTACCCTGGAACAAATTTAGATAATTTCATGGGAGTGTGATACCAGCGCATAAGAACTTTATATGCGTTTTCCCTTAATGTCATGCAAGAAGAGCTCTTAGCTGAAGCCATAATTATTTTAGCCCAGTCCTCTGCCTCTAGTTCTTCGCCCAAATCTTTCTCCCACTGGTCCATGTACCTCAGTTTGCATTCAACCTTAGCCCCTGAACCGATCACCTCCTTGTACAACAGCGATGTGAGTCCCTTGGTATCCGTCTCAAACAGAGAGAGCTTTTCAAATCTGGTTAGTGGGGGACGGGGGGAAACATTTATATAGAATGCTCGAAGTTGGAGGAATCTAAATATCTCCGAGGGGGGGATGTCTGATTCCTCTCGAATTTGCGCAAAGTGCTTAATATCTTTCCTCCCTTCTAAATCTCGAAGTCTATATATGCCTAATTGCTTCCAAATTGTAAATTCCTTTCTGTACAGGCCCGGAGCAAAGTCTGGGTTGCCCCATAGCGGGGTCATCAGAGATCCTTTCTTTGTCAAATTGCACCGAAATTTATTGGACTCCCAAATAGCTAGTGAGTTAGCCACAGATGCCAGCGGCTGTTTCATCAGCTTCAAGGCTGTTTTGGGTAACCAGATCATGCTTTTCAACTCTATTGGAGAGCAAGCTTCACTTTCCAATGCTACCCATCGTTTTGAATCCGGGTCTGTGTGCCATTGGGAAATTTGGCTTAATTGTGCCGCTTTGTAATAAGATATCAAACAAGGTACCGCTAGGCCCCCCTCCAATGTTGTTTTTTTAAGAATCATGCCCTTTACTCTCGGCTTTTTCCCCTCCCATATGAATTTTGAAATAGCAGACTGAAGTGAGAGTATGTCCGTCAGTCTAAGTGGCACCGGTAGCGTCTGAAACAGATACAAAATGCGTGGGAGGAGATTCATCTTGATGCTATGGATCCGTCCGATCCAGGAGATTTTAAAAGATGCCCATTTTCTGAGCTCTTCCTTTAGATCTCGGATCAGTCTGGGGAAATTTACTTACAGGTACTTCACCCCTTGTTTTGGCCAATTAAAGTTGAAATTGATCTGTATCAATTTTTTAATCTCATTCGGGAGGTTTATATTCAGGGCTTCAGACTTAGATTGGTTAATCTTAAAGCCTGATATGTCGTGGAATTTCCCCAACAAGTTGAATAGGTTCGGTAGGGATGTTAGCGGCCGAGAAATTGTTAACAAGACGTCATCCGTGAAGAGCGCTATCTTGTGTGTCTGAGATCCTACTTCAACTCCTCGGACGTCGGGATTATTTCTTATTTGGGCTGCTAGGGGTTCTATGCACATTGCGAAAAGTAGGGGGGATAATGGGCACCCCTGTCTTGTGCCACTTCTAATTTTGAAAAGTTCCGACGGGAAACCCTGGTGGACTACTTTTGCTGCCGGTCCTTGGTATAGTGACAGGATAGCATTGATCACCCGAGCCCCCAGCCCAAACTCTCCAAGCGTGGCCCTCAGATATGGCCAGTCAATCCTGTCGAAAGCTTTTTCAGCATCCAGACTCAACATCATAACTGGGATCTTACGTGTATTGGCTATATCTATCAGATCAATGATCCGTCGGGTGTTATCTGAAGCTTGACGACCCTTTATGAACCCGACTTGATCTGGATGTATGAGTCTGGGCAGGATGTGACTTAATCTATTGGCCAGCAATTTAGCGTAGATTTTGATATCTATGTTAATAAGCAAAATGGGCCTGTAGCTCGAACAATCTAATGGGTCTTTCCCAGGCTTATATATTACTGAGATAGACGCTTGGAGCATCTGTTCCCGGAACTCCGCTCCTTCCGCTCCCTCAAGCACCGCATTGAACATTCTAAGGGGGTGGGGCCCCAGAATCTAAATGTACTTTTTATAATAAAGATTAGAGAACCTGTCGGGTCCTGGTGCTTTCGAGGGTTTGAGGTTCTGAATAACCTGGGTAAGTTCATCTATAGTGAAGTCTGCACCTAAAGCTTCCCTCTCCGAACCACTCAATCTTGGTAGGTGTGAGCCCTTCAGGAAGTCCTTCATGACTCTTTTGGTCTTACCATTATGTGCCACTTTTTCTCCATTATAGAGATCCTCATAAAAGCTCCTGAATTCCTCCACTATAAGTTTTGGGTTAGCTGTTTTGGCCCCCGATTTTAGCCGAAGCTCCCGAATACTAAAATTTGGCTGTCTATTCCTCAATTTGTTAGCCAGTAAGGTATCTGGTTTGTTTGACTTATCATAGAATAGCCTCTTGGACCAACTCAACATGGTGTCTGCCTGGGAGGTGAAGACTAAGTTAAGCTCGATTCTAGTATCTTGTATTTCTTTAAGTATGGCCGGACCCTGATCACGCTTATGCTTGAGAAGTAGATCTCTTAACTTTATTTGTAGGGATGTGATTTTTTCGTTTCTCTCTCTTTTTTGTTTAGCTGCTAGTTTAATAAGGGTCCCTCTCAGGGTTGCTTTTTGTGCTTCCCACAAGACCAAATGGGACTGCACACTGTCTGGGTTAATTTGGAAGAATTGATCTATTTCCTCGCTAATTATCTGATCCGTCCGTGGAACTTTCAATAAAGCCTCATTCAGTTTCCAATTTGCTTCTGGCCTGTCTAGGAATTTTTGAGTTCACCATAGCTCTATGGGTGCATGATCCGACCATGAAATATCATGGATCCCTGAATGGGGGATCTGCGGAACCAGTCTGCTAGAGACAAGGAAGTAATCGATTCTGCTATAGGAGGTATGGGGATGAGAGAAGAATGTGTAATCCCTTTCTAGCGGGTGCATCTCCCTCCAAATGTCTACAAGATGACACTCCCTGAGTGCCTTCTGTAAGGCATCTATGTATTTTCTCTTGTTAGGCTTGTAGGGTCCCGACCTATCCATTCCCGGGTTGATCGCCACATTGAGATCTCCCACCACGATTATATCTCCTTTAGCAACTGATCTCAAAGTATCGAAAAACTTCCGAATGAAGGAGGGGTCCTGTTCGCAAGGAGCATAAATCGTAGCTAATGTTATAGGCTGAGCTTGGATTGTGCCAACTATAATTAAAAACCTACCATCTTTGTCTCTCTTAACTACCTCCTCTATAAAGGGGATATTGTTATGCATCAGGATCGCCACTCCTCTTTTTTTTTCCGTCCTTGCTGAGGAGAGATAGAACCGTTTGAAGCTCTTATCCCAATATTTAGGGGCACTTTTGCTGCTAAAGTGCGTCTCCTGAAGAAACACTATATCAGCCTGCTTGCGTTTGTAATCTGCTATCGCTATTCGGTGTTTGCCTGGGCTGTTTAAAGCTTTGGTATTATGGGAGACCATGATCAAAGACATTGTGCATCAGGGTGGTGTTTACCGCTGCAATTGCTAATTCTTGTGTAGTCCTCCCGGACCCCTGAGCCCAGTGGCTCCCATACGTCTGCTAGGTTCTGAGCCCGCACCTCACAGAGAGGGGATGGAGGGGGAGGGAAGGAAGGAAAGGAAAGGAGGGGACAAAACAACTGAGTGGCCGATGCTGATTCTGGTCAACAACGGTCCCTTGGCCCTCAGGCTAATCTCGCGCCCTGGAATGCCCAAAAGGGGCTTCCCTATCCCCAACCATCGCCTGTGGCTGGGTGCCCGAGGGACTTGTCTGTGCATGATGGTAAAGCCCATTCCTGCACAGCTCGAGTCACAGGCAGTTGGCCCAGGTGGTCCCGATCCCGGCACATTTTATTACAATCATCAAAACATATTTTAACTTTTAGGTAACTTGTGTACCTATTCAAAACAATATAGGTATAATACTGAAACTAGTAACAGTGAAACTGATTAAACCTTTGTTATCGTCCCCAGCCAGCTGTGTGCCTTCCCCCGAATTATGGAGTGTAAGATTCTGTGTTGCGGCAGAGTTCATTTTGTGCGACCCCTTCTCCCTCGCTGCATTAGACCAACTCAGGGGGGGGGACAGTTCCTCAAAGTCCGTGATACCTCGTTTAACGTTAACCAGTAATCTAATTTGTGTGTAGTCTCTGGCCCCCATTCCTGTCTTCGTTCTGAGGTCTTGCAACCGTATCATACCCAACCCCCTCCCTCCACCCCCTCCCGCCGCATGCTACCGGACTCTTGTGTGCTGTTTCGGAAATTCCGCTTAGGCTGGACCTGCTGTGCTTTTATTTGCTGGTCGCGGAGTAGCTGTGAGTCGTGGTGAGAGCCCTCTTGATGACCACCCCTCATATCAGTGCGGCCCCCCGAACCCTTCTTGACATTCTGGTAGATCTCGGCTGTAGGGATTGGAGGGATTGGAGAGACATGTTAATGATAATGTGCTACCTCAGGATGGGGATATACCTCCTAACAAGTCCTCTCATCGGACTTGTCCTATTATCCCTCCTGACCTCTGGGCTAAGTTGACCCCTCTCTGGTTCGCCTATCCTTAATTAGGTAACCCCCTACTTACTTGTGCTCTGCTTCTGCTTGGGGCCTTCTTGTTTCTTTCCCCCTTTCCCTCCTCCCCACCTTCTCCCTCTCCTCTGCCTAACTCAGCCTTATCTAACTCCCGCCCTTTTCTCTCCCCCCCCCATGCCTTTATTCTGCTCTTACCCCCCTCCTCATTCTCACTCCTCTGTTCTCCTAATTCCCCCTCCTCTCCGGTTCTGCCCCCCCTCGGTCTCCCTTCATCCCCTACTCTCTTCCTCCTCTCTTCCCCTTTAACGACTATCCCCCTCTGGAGGCTTAATCCTGCCTCTGACCGCTTCCTCGCTCAGCTGTGTCAGCTCCCCCCCTCCCCTCCCGCTGGTGATAGCAATTTATGGTAGGCTGCTGTTGGTCTTGCGACTCGTCCTCCATGTTTGTTCCGTCTCCTTCTCCTTCCGGCCTCTGACATCCTGTTCCGCTCTGCGTCTGTCTCCAGATGACGTCACCTCGCTCGGCACCCTGCTCCTCGTCACTCACACGACTCCAGGGGGATCCCGCCGCCATTCTGTCTCCCAGGATCTTCTTTACCGCTATGCCGCTCTCCGCCACCAGGGGTCTCACTCATCACAGATTTCCATAGACTGCGCAAGATGGCCGCTGTTTCATTTCCCGCCACCAGGAGGTCACTGTCTCGTCTATCTTCCCCACATATCAGCAAAATGGCCGCACCATGCTCTTCCCGCCACCAGAGGGAAACAGATCTCTAGGCCACTCCATCCGCAGTGCTGTGAGCCGGGGAAGGCTCCTTTAATTTCTGGCTTGGGGACTTTTAACTACGGGGAAACTCTCAATCCTTGCGCTTACTTCCTGAAGGCTCCACACGCTGCCAGTCAGCCTCCGGTGCAGGAGCTTCCTCGTGGCCCCGCTGTTCAAGGCTCGTGGATGAAGTCGGTAAGCCCAGATTTTTTAAAAACTCTGCGCCCCCCTCCAAGTGCTTTAAGGTGAAAGCCACCCCATTCCTGATCACCATTAGCCCAAAGTGGAAGAGCCAACGGTAGCGGATCCCATTGTCACGGAGGGTACTAGTAATGGCTGAGAGGGCTCTCCGTTTTAATAGGGTTTGTGGGGCCAGATCTTGATAGACTTGCAGACGTACCCCTTCAAATTCCAGGGTCTTGGCAGTTCTTGCTATTTGACATACACTCTCCTTTATTTTAAAATAGTGGAGCCGAATTATTATATCCCTTGGGGGGTCTCCTTGTTGCGGTCTAGACCGCAAGGCCCTATGGCACCTGTCAAACTGCAGTTCTGCTTCACTTTTGTCGGGCAGTATATGTTGGAGCCAGTTTGATGTGAATTCTTCAGGGTCAGACACTGACTCCGGGACCCCTCGAAGGCGGATGTTATTACGCCTGTCTCTGTTTTCAGAGTCCTCCTGTCGGTCTTGCAGGTCAGATATCATTTTGTGCATTTGGACCATAGATTTGTCATTCTTTTGTAGGGAGTTAGAGTGTACATCCATTTTATTTTCTAGTGTGTTAGTCCGTTCCCCTATACTGTCTATATCTTTTCTGAGCTTCCAAAGCTCCTTCTGGAAGAAGGTCTTCATCTCGGAACAGAAAGCCTTCATGTCTGTCCTCGTGACCCAGTCCTGGTCCCCGGTCCCCGCTCTACTTGCCGGTCTGCTCGCAGATCTGTCACTCTCAGAATCTGAGCCCGCCATCGGCCCACTGTCTTCCCCTCCACTTGCGTGGGCTGGATCTCCTTTTTGGAAATAATCTGTCACTACCGATGTTCTTTTCCGTGTGACTGCTTTTTTGGGCATCCTTGGGGGTTCCGATCGCTAGATCACTGCTTTTCACTGTTTATTTTAGATTTTTATTGTTGTTAATTAGCTATATCAGTGCCGGCCAGGACGGAGCCTCTCAATTAGGCATCCATACACCTAGCCGCTGCGCATGCGCCTACATGGGAAGGATTTTTATCCAGGGAGAAATCTGATTGCCATTATTAGAGTCAGGAAGGAATTTATTTTTTTCCCCTATGAGACATTATTGGATGATGTTTCACTGGAGTTTTTGGTTTGCCTTCCCTGGATCAATATACTGTAAATAAGTATAAGTATCTGTCATCTAAATTTAACTTAGGTTGAACTTGATGTACACATGTCTTTTTTAAACCTCATCTACTATGTAACTATTTTAATGATCCAAATGTATTTTCAGGAATTACACATATGGGTAATTCTATATAGTCTAAAGCTGTTATTTCAATTTTCCATCCATGAGAATTTTTGACTTAAAACAGCCTGGATGACTGCTTCGGAGTATAAAGAGTTACCCCCGTACTCTTGTAGATGAAAATGTTATAATATGGAGAAATAACTCAGTGTGAACGATTCACATGTCGTCCGATGAAATCCTCACGTGTACAGTACATGAGAAAAAGCACAAAGAAAAAAAAAAGGAACATAGCACAGTAACATCAAAAAATATATGCCTTCCACAGAATCTTACTGATGCAGAACTCATATTTAGTGTTGTCTTTCACCCAGTGTGTAGAAATGGGGATTCTGTTAGACAAGGGCCCACTCTTGCTTTCACAAACACCTACATGTCGTAGCAAATTTGAGACTTGATTGCTCTGCCAGATGTACTTAAAATCAGCCGTTATCAAAAGTATTTAATTAGTCTGCTCCTTTTAAACAACCAACCTGCAAGCATCGTAGCTACATCTAACTGTTGCATTTTACATAAGTTTACGTATATTTTATTTCGATGTTGTATGTTGTCCCCGCACACATATGGTCTTGCAAGACACCGGAGTAGCCATGCTTCCATGAAAGGCTTATGAGAAATTATGTGACACAGGCTTGGGGAAAACTTGTTATTCCAGTGTTTTTTATCCCCCAAGAGGTTTGTAAAGAATAGGGTTGCCTACCCATATATTATTTATTTGAAACTAGCGCAGAAATTCTAAAATAATGAGGGTCTCTGTTGTTTACTTCTGTCTCAGAGTAGGCCAATGGGATCAGTGTAGGGAACGATGAATGTTTGCCCAAAAATCCCTCTTCACAGAGAGATAAATATTCTCCATCTTCTGAATCAAAGGAACATACCAATACACTACAGTACATATAATAATATTATTAACATTTATTTAAAAAAATATATATTATATATCTTTAAGAACACCCCTTTATTTCCCCAAAATTATAGGGCAGGATTTAGTAAGTGTCAATGCGAAGTATATATACCGTACTGCCATTGACTTGAATGCCATTAAACGCCAGATTCGGAGATATATATATATATATATATATATATATATATATATATATACACACACACACACACACACACACACACTAACACACACAAAGGGGCTTATGCAGAGAGGTACGGTAAGGACAATTTCGCCAGGTTTGTGGCAAAAATGTCCGCATTCAAAGAGTTCGTGGCGAGAACTTGGCGGGAAAAGTCAAATCCGCCAGAATTATTTAGTTTCCAAAATTAATAGCCAGACGGGTGGCGAGAAGCGTGATTTCGCCATTTTAAAAACACGCACTATTCCAGTAGCTCCGATGCGCATGTAGGCGCCAATCGGAGCTACTATATGGAGCGTTTGTGTGAAATTTTGCCCGCCAGCAAAAGTTGGCTTTATGGTGGCCAAATACCGCGCGCATCTGAATGCCGAGTTTCACGCCAAGTGAAACTCGCCAAATTAACAATTTACTGCACACGGGGCTACCGGAGTACCCTGCATAGGACGAAATTAAATGCCAATCCTGTGGCGGATTTATTGTCGTTAAGCCTTTCTGGTACGTACCTCTCTGCATAAGCTCCACAGTCTGTGAGGATCCAATATACCGCACAGCACAAGAGGTAATCACAAAGTGCTTTATAGTGTCCAAAATGCACCCATGTGCCTGACATTGCGGTCCCAGGGGGACCTTGTTCAGGAGTCCTCCTGGGGACCGAAACATCGGGCATATGTTTGCATTTGGACACTATAAACCATTGTATGTGATTATCTCTTGTGCTGGGGCTTTTTTCAGTGTGCTGTCTCTCCTCTCCCTCTCCCCCTCTCCCCCTCTCCCCCTCTCCCCCTCTCCCCCTCTCCCCCTCTCCCCCTCTCCCCCTCTCCCCCTCTCCCCCTCTCTCCCTCTCTCCCTCTCTCCCTCTCTCCCTCTCTCCCTCTCTCCCTCTCTCCCTCTCTCCCTCTCTCCCTCTCTCTCTCTCTCTCTCTCTCTCTCTCTCTCTCTCTCTCTCTCTCTCTCTCTCTCTCTCTCTCTCTCTCTCTCTCTCTCTCTCTCTCTCTCTCTCTCTCCCCCTCTCCCCCTAACCCCCTAACCCCCTCTCTCCCTCTCTCTCTCCTCTCTCTCTCCTCTCTCTCTCCTCTCTCTCTCTCCTCTCTGATATAGCAGGGTTATTTTTGTGAGGCAATGCAGGGAAGAAAAAGAAACTTTATGTAATGATTATTACATTATTAGGAATAGGTCTGGAATACTAAGTTGTTCTCTACAGTTATCCCATTGGCCTCTTTTTAGACAGACCAAATAACTAATATATGGGAAGGCAATCGTATTCTTTCCAAACTTCTTGGGGATAAGCCCCCCTGCCCCCTCCCTACTGAAATAACAAGTTTGCACCATTCCTACTTTGCAGAATTTTCACACATTTAGTAAGTCTGTAACTGTAGCATGTACATGAAGGCAGATCAGGTTTTCAGGGTATCCCTGCGTCAGCACAGGTTGCTTAATCAGTCCCTGCTTCAGCACAAATGGCTAAAGATTGAGCCACCTGTGCTGAAGCTGGGATATCCTGAACGCCTGACCTGTTGGGGGAGACTGTGGTTGAGCCCCCCTGTACTAAGGTGTATGGCAAGACTTTGTGTGTGTGGGTATACACACACACACACACATTCTCTTTACAGTGTCTTATATCTCAAACAAAATTTCTGGCTTAGCATGGGGAATTGTGTTTAAACCCTGTTTGAACCATTGTGTATTACAAGACAATTAAAGTGTGTATTTTTGTCTTTGAAAGCTGTGTGGTAAAGGTGCTGCATTAGGAAAACCTTTCGATGCATCGGCCGAGAACATTTCAAGTGTAGTCAGCTTTATTGAAACAAAGCTTGTTTCCTGCTACTTACGGATGAGGCAGCCTGACCTTGCACTGAATCATGCACACAGGTAAAAACCATGTCTTGTATGTGAAATGGGTGGTTTGTTTTACATTTCTGATACATATTAACCCTATCACCAACATAATATCTTAACCTGAAACATTACATTTGTCCCCTTAAGAACATGCATAACTCTATGCCAGGGCATACTTGGAAACGAGAGGTAAAACATTTTAGAAATAAATAAATGCAAAGGAGCACACAGTGTCACCTTTTGCTTCTTATCCTTTTTAACATGAAGCCCTATAGGGAGTCTGGGTCAATATAGGCATCCCATGTTAAAATGGATAAGAAGCAAAAGGTGACTGTGTGCTCCTTTGCATGTCATTGTCCAGAATTCCTTGCTGCAGTGGAAGCACTGTGTGCTAAGAGATAATGGGGAAAGGCAGTGGTGCAGACCTGTCTGAGACTCACACGTGGGATTTGTACAGTATGTGCTGTACACTGTAGGGTTCAGGGTTTATGCCACGTTTCTACCCACCATCACCTAAAAATAAGAGGATTTTTTTTATATAAGCTTAAAAGCATGCTTGAAAGGAATATCTGTGCTGATCACTTCTCTTCTGAGACAATTAGATTACATTTAAGTACAATTAATCATCACTAGAGCACCTGAATTTGAGTAACATCAACCATGAAATTCATTCAGCTATGAGTGGGCTTAGTAGGGAGAATTGGCCAGGACATACAGTACGCATACACTTAGCAGTTCCCTGTGCTGCCATTGGGAGGACTACAGAAACCCCCCGACTAAAACAAATGGATACTGGATTTTGAAAAAAATAAAGTTTTTACCAACTTATGTTGCAATCTAACATTTTCCACTCGTAACAAAATCTCGGTTGAAATACACAATGCTGCTTTGACCCATTTTGATGCCGGAAGAACCTTTAGTACATTTCAGGTTCATATACTAAAGGCACATCTGGCAGAACGGTGTTAACTAACATCAAAAACATATTCTAGTTCTGCAATCTCAATATAAAAGAGAGAGAGAGAAAAAGAGAGAGAGAGAAAAAGAAGAGAGAGAGAAAAAAAGAAGAGAGAGAGAAAAAAAGAAGAGAGAGAGAAAAAAAGAAGAGAGAGAGAAAAAAGAGAGAGAGAGAGAGAGAGAGAGAGAGAGAGAGAGAGAGAGAGAGAGAGAGAGAGAGAGAGAGAGAGAGAGAGAGAGAGAGAGAGAGAGAGAGAGAGAGAGAGAGAGAGAGAGAGAGAGAGAGAGAGAGAGAGAGAGAGAGAGAGAGAGAGAGAGAGAGAGAGAGAGAGAGAGAGAATGAGAGAATTTTGGAGGTGGTGGGGTATATAACGGTTAAGAGGACATCTTTCCTTCCATGTGCTCTCACTTTAACAAGCTATAAAAAACAAACAAAGAAAAGGAATACTGTATCAGTCATTTCACCAAATGCATCATTGTATAGATCAATTAATAATAAGAGATACAGTATAAATCGAAACGTTCACACTCTTCCTGTCATACTTAGCAGTGTGAAAGACATTGATACATAGTTTATTAAAAATATATATTTTGAGCTACAATTAACATCAAGTCGGCGCCCGAAGCATAATCAATAGCAGTAGTCTTTTAAAAAAAAGATAATAAATTACTATGATTGCCTATGCTAAAAATAGCTTGAAGCCATCAGTTACCCACTGCATGCAAAATATTTGCTTCCCAATCTGCTTTATGTCTTCGCCGCGTTGTAATGGCTGAGGGTAATCACGGAGCAAAATTTAAATGTTAATTTTCTGCATTTATTTGCATGCGCTGAACCATTTTTTAACTGTAATTTCATGTAAATGCCCAACTTACTGAATAAACATTAAAGTTGCTCATGATGAAATTAGTAACTGAAATTATTTAGAAAGTCTGTATACTGTATGTGTGGAATTTACACAATACACATACCGTAGGTGCAAAATATACTGCGGTTTCAAGAAAGTGCAAGCGGCCAGCCATGTAACACATTTTCTGCTATTTTTATTAATGCTTCATAGTTTAAAAGGTGCTTTGTTTTTTGCATGGAAATGTGAGAAACATGACAATTGATCACATATTTCAGAATACAATACAGGTAGTCCTCGCTATCCAACGTTTCACTTTACAACGAATAGGCATATCCAACACTTTACAATGCCACCCTGAGGGCTGTTTTTCGATATCGGAATCCGTTATCCGACGCTGAAAGCGTTATCCGACGCCGGAATGCGTTATCTGACGCCTGAATGCGTTATCCGACGCCTGAATGCGTTATCCAGCGCTCACCGCCACTGATTAACATGGGACTCACTTTACAACGGTTTCACTATCCAACGCTACTTCCAGAACGTATTCCGTTGGATAACCGAGGACCCGCCTGTACAATGATTTTGTTGGGGTGTTAAGTAAGGGCTCATATCTAGCTGAAAAAAGAAAAATGTTGCAGCGCGTTTGACTATAACCCGTTGTCTGCAAGAAGGGTCGTCAAGACATCGCTTTTAATGCATTACTGACCCCATGTGAAAGTATCTAGAAAATGGCTAAAATGATTACAAGTTTAAGAAATATTCAATATTGCTTTAAGATGAGTATTTTCCCCAAATAGAGAACAATTGCATCATTCCAAAATGAACTAAAGTAACAGCAAGCGGAAATGTTTTGTGGACCTAACCTGTTACAAGATGTCAGACAGTCACAATTTGCCCTCCCGCTCCTCTCCCCTCTCTCCCCTCTCTCCCCTCTCTCCCCTCTCTCCCCTCTCTCCCCTCTCTCCCCTCTCTCCCCTCTCTCCCCTCTCTCCCCTCTCTCCCCTCTCTCCCCTCTCTCCCCTCTCTCCCCTCTCTCCCCTCTCTCCCCTCTCTCCCTCCCCTCCATTCCCAGACAGCACCTTTTTTTTTGACCTGTCATAATTTTGTCAGATGTCTTCAAGATGCTGCATCACTGTATCAGTCTGGAAGTCAATGGCAGGGCCACTGCTTTAGAACCCCAACCAGGACCCATCACTGCCAATGTCATCATTCCGGGGCTACAACGACCTTATTGGGTTTCCCACTGTGCCTGAGACTCGGGCAGACTCCACCTTACTCAGTGCATCTGAGCCCTAGCTGGTTCCTTCTGTGTGCTAGAGGTTCCCTTAGTGCAGGGGGGCTCAACTCCAGTATTCAAGCCACCCCCCTCCCAACATGTGAGGTTTTCAGGATATCAAAGACTGAGCATCCGATTGAGCCACCTGTGCTGAAGCTGGGATATCCTGAAAACCTGACCTGTTGGGAGGGGGGGGACTTCAGCGCTGGAGTTGAGCTCCCTGTACTGGTGTATCCTAAATTCAAACCCATCTTTAGAATTCTGTATGCTTTTAATTGTTGTTTGTATGTTTTGATCCGTTGATTACCCAATTCTGTCGGGGGCACAGAAACACACTGCATAACAATTGTGTTTAAAACAATGAGATGCAGTGTTTCCTTTTTGCTGCTGTTTAAAAAAAAAAAAAAAAAAAAAACTTATTCTTTATTTACATTTTCAGATATAATGGAGTCCACGTAAAGAAAAGAAAAGTTAGCAAAACATAAAATCAAAGGGGCCAAAAACACAAACATAACAGCATAGAACAGGGGTGTGCAAACTGGGGGACGCGAGATTTTTCTGGGGGGGGGGGAGGGTGCGGGCGGTTGCAGAGGCCCTGTGCTCTTCCCCAAGGCATTAAAATTAAATGCCGGGGGATCGCTTGAGACCTCTGGAACCTCAATTTACCAAGATTCAACCGGAGTCTG